>NC_087214.1:44110903-44173403 GCF_015104395.2 Macrobrachium nipponense
AGTAAAGGATCACTAATAAATTTCCCCCATCAAATGACTTCAATTGTCCAAGTGCTATATGATAATTTGTAGAAGGTCTGCAACTTGACTTAAATGGCAAAATTGCCACATACTGGTTATCAACCTTATGACTAGACTGCTCAAACTGTTCAACCGTTCTTCTCTCCTCTGGTGGGAAGTCAAACTTCTTTATTCCTATGGCATCCAATTCCCAAACATCTGATATGCTACAACACTCACTACAGAGGTCCGTCACATAAACATGGGCACATATTATAGGCTGGGTGTCTACAATATTCACTGACTGATCATAGGACCACTGAGGCATGGGACCATAAGTGAGGGCACTACCAGCTGTACTGAAAGTACAAATACCCATAACACTAGACTGATTATGTATAAATTTGTGAAAATAGTCTACACCAATAATCAGCTGAATACAATTAACATTATCACTATTAAGGTAGCAATCAGCCAATTTAACTCCTTTACTACACAGGAATTTGGTAACCTTAGACATAACATGAGTGAAAATACTAGTGTCAACGTTATTATGGACCAATGCTTTAATCAATAACTGTAATTCTTGCTTTACCTTAACCAGATCACAACTAATTGTTACTGGGTCGCAGCCAAATGGAGAAAGAAATAGTGTAATCCTATCCCAAGGCTTAAGGTTTAACTCCTGTGCAAGTGAGGGACAAATAAATAATCTCTGGGAATATGTATAAAAAAAGGTATGTGTTTGCAATTTTTTGCCACCACCTGAAACTTGAACAGTAGCTGTAGGTATTGCAGTTGAAACTAACTTACCTTCAGGGCAATATCGAGGTAATACTGCACTTGACCGATCAGATACAGAACCATTATTACCCAAATCATTTGTGGTAACAGAACTAGAGCTAACGCTTTGTACAGAAACACCTTTGACAAATTTCTGGCTTTGAACATTAACTCTCTTCATGGACTTCGAAGGATTCAGTACTTTGTCATTACACAGCTTGAAACAAAGGAAAGTATGATTGTTTTCATTACAGAACAAACAGGGCTTATGTTTTGGTTGAATATCAACCAAATTTGACCGCTGGCTACCTGCAGAACTAATTTTATATCCATCTGTAGTCTTACCTGAATCTGACCGAGACACAGTGGAATCTATTATTAAAGGGTTATGACCAACTGATTTAGAATCGTGGAGACTTAGTTCTTTACAGTTCAAACAAATCTAGTGCATACTTCAACCCTTCTGAAATCTGATTAAGTGAAAGATAAAATGTTTGATACTTGCTGATATCTTGGATGTCTTTGGGGACAACTTCTGGAGCAAAATATTTGTAAGGAGAGACTCAGACTGTTCTACATTGACTTCATTATTACTTGCCTACAACATCAGCTTACTATAAGCAAGTCTAAAATTCAACAATTCTTCATAATTGTAGCTGGGAAAGGGTAAATTATTAAACTCTCTTAGCAAGGAATGAGTTAGACGGCTACTATCGAGATAGGTCTCTTTCAGCATTTGTGTAGCCACATCATAATTCTGAATGGTAATACTAAGACCTTCTATGACCTTAAAAGCATTACATTTGAGACTGGACCTTAAAATACTGAACTTCAAAACACTGGTTATATCAGTACAGTCATGGATGACATTACTGTAGAAATCCCAAAATGCTGGCCATTCCTGATACTTACCATCAAAATCTGGTATCTTTATGTGTGGTAACCTTGGGAAGGGAAGTGCACCATTCCACTTATTTGGCGAAATACATGTATAACTAACCGTAGACAGGGTTTTCTTATTCATTTTAGCTGACAGATCATTTCTGATTCTCTTAGCATTGCGACCAGCAACTTTATAGTCTCGTAATTTGGGACTCAATAAATCAGGAGTTCTAGTCAATACTGACTGATACTGATGCCAAGCATTCTCCAAGTTCTGCAAATCCCCTCGCAGGTCCCTACTATAATTCTGAAGAATTTCAAGAGCTAAGTATTGCTCTATCTCATTCCCTATCTCTACAACGCAATTGACATCATCATCGTACACTGTCTGAATCAGTGTATCAGTATGCAAATTTGCACCTTCTGCTTCTGTACCTGTAGCCATGACAAATTAAACTGTAATCGAATCACTGATAGCAGGAAATTGTTACAATTCAATATATAAATTGATCCTGAAATAAAAATACACCACAATACACATTGATATACCGAACCCTGAAATACAAATACACCACAATACACTGTGATAATGGCGCAAATACAATAAAATCCTAAACATGTTACACAAACATGATTATCTGAACCTCAAGTCACAGGAACTGGTAACAGCTGGTTAAAGTTATCAGAACCAGTTAGCATAACCACAAAACACTGTCATAAATATGATAATGAAACGAGGTAAATGCAAATACCAATACACTACCAGAAGAACTTATAAATAAAAGAAAAAAAAAAACCGATAGCCATTGATTCACGAGCCGTAACACTAGAAGGCTAACTAACTTATCTGCTAAAACTAATAGCATCCAGTTCGAAGAAGGACCACTACCTAAGGTTGTGGGAAATTATTAATCGATACATTCACAGACAACCACAGGTAGAGTTTTACCAGCCTGTTTCTCCCTCTCTGAACAGTAAAACCTTGCACACCCTTAGTTTAGGAAGACT
Organism: Macrobrachium nipponense; assembly: GCF_015104395.2. Lineage (NCBI taxonomy): Eukaryota > Metazoa > Arthropoda > Malacostraca > Decapoda > Palaemonidae > Macrobrachium > Macrobrachium nipponense. The sequence continues at coordinate 44,113,577 of NC_087214.1, forward strand.
TGATAGGTTCTATTTCAGATCACTTTGAGGGACAATTACCTAAGCAAGCACATACGTACCTAATTAGGTACTAGCCTTAACTAATTCACAGAAAAAAAAGGGGGTTGGGTGTTTCAGAATCAATGCTATGTAAAATTTAAATTAAGTGAATCAAAATTACACAAATTACAGTTACGGTAACATTAACAAACTTGCACAAACGAAGAGTTAACACAAAAACTAAACTGAATGTAACGAAATTCTTCCGTTAGGATCCACTGGGTCTTGAAATGCACTTAAGAAACAACGCCATGAACTAGACCCAAAGGAACAAGGATACTCTACCTTTCACAGCCGGAGCTCTCGAACGTCTCACACCTTCCTGTCAAAGAAGCATAGAGGTAAGTACGGTAGGCGCATGCGTAACCATTCCACCGACAGAAAGGGATAATTGCTTGTTCTAAATACAGTAGTTGCTAAGAAGAGTATCAAAGTAATTGCATTTCTTTTACAAAGGAAAAATGAAAACTTCCATTCATGAATGTTCAAAATACTTAAAACAAATTATGACGACAATCTGATAACCTTCAGAAAATTTCTTGACACCATTCATGACAAATGATAAACACAGATAAATGGGTGCTAAGGGGGAAACCGTTTTGAAGAATGAAAATAGAATATTAGTGTTTTATGAAGCCGAAATTGCTAAGGAAAGTCCGGTTTAACAAATGTTTTCCGTGCATTTTGGGGAATTCTTAATCCCCAACGGCTGGTGTTTTCTAAAACAGACGTTCTTAGAGCAGTCACACGGTCAAAAGAGAGAGAGAGAGAGAGAGAGAGAGAGAGAGAGAGAGAGAGAGAGAGAGAGAGAGAGAGAGAGTTGGTTGGTGTTATAAAGTTTAGGTGTAACACCAAGCACTGGAGCAGCAAAGGCCATTCAGCGCTTACTGTATAACTTTATGAAATTATGTGTCATATCATATACATCAGGTTTTTTCTTTGAGATAATTCACTATATTTAGAAGTGGGGCATTTTCTCCCAATAGTTCTTTAAGTAGATATTATATATGTTGTTGGATCTTTGTTTTCTTTCGAATTCATGGCATTCCGTCGGCAGTTGACGGACTGTCCAGTGTACGACAATGGTCACAGTAAGGGGCCTGTCTTTCCTCGCCTTGCAACATCAAGTATTTGTGTGTTAAGTATGTATGTCCTATTCTTAATCTTGTTAATATGACATCTTCCCTTCTTTGGCATTATTGTCTATTCTAAGATTTTACAGAACTTTTTTTATATGCTTTAATTTATGATTTAATTCTAGCCATTCTTTTTCCCATTTTGATTGACAGTATTCATTCATAGTTGTTTTAATGTCATTGCAAGGTATTTGTATTTCTTTTATAGATTCCTTTTTTACTGCCTTTTTAGCTTCTTTATTCACCTCCTCATTACCCTTTATGCCCACACGGGAAGGGACCCAACATAGTTTTATATTTATCGATTTCCGTCTTACTATTATATCTATCCACTCCCTTTTTTCTTCAATTACGGGATGAGAAATTGTGTATTGTTTTAGCGCCCCTAAAACACCGTGTATATTACAAAGGTATCGTTTGCATTTCCCACCATAAAGTTATGTTTTATAGCCTCCAATATAGCATTTATCTATGCAGTGAATATCGAACATATTTTTGGAAGTTTTTCCCCTTATTTCTATATTTTTTATATGTCATTACAGCATAGCCTACACCCTCCTTCGACTTGAACTATCTGTATATACTTTTATCAGAGAGGTTCTATCAGCACCCCAGTCATTATGCGCTATTAATTTTATTAAATTTAAGGATTTTCTCACTTTTATCGCCAGTTATTCTATATGTTCTTTAAATATAAGTTTTTGTCAAGTATTACCCCGAGGAATTTTACTGACCATCAAATTCAATTATATCATTATTTAAGAATAAAGTGGGAATTAATTCCTATTTTCTTGATCTTGTAAATCTAGCCGTCTTTGTTTTTTGTGGTGAAGACTTAAAACCCTTGTTGTCAGACCATTTTTTGACCCTATTTATGGCTGTTTGTAATCTGTTGGTTATGTCCAGCGCTTTTTCATCACTACTATATATGACGACGTCATCTATAAAAAGGAATCCTTGGACTCCTGGTGGGATCAATTCAATTATTTCATTTATTGCTATAGCAAACAATGCCACGCTTAGTACACTACCTTGACTAATTCCTTCCTCCTGGATAAATGACTGACATTTCTGTTTTTGATAAGAATTCCTTAATTTATTCATATAGATTCCCTCCTATTCCCCATTCTATCAATATTCTTAAAATCCCTCCCCTCCAAGTAGTATCATATGCTTTCTTTCGATAAAAAAAAAATACTCCTATTGTTTGGTTTTAACCAACCATTACATTTTGTATCTCTCTTGTAATCCTTATTAGGGGATCAATGGAACTTTTATTTTTCCTGAATCCAAACTGTTTGTTTCACAATAGCCATATGTTTTATAGTACCCATGTTAATCTATTATTCACCATTTTTCAAATATCTTACTTAGACAACTAGTAAGGACTATTGGCCTATAGCTGCTTGGTGACTCTGGGTCTCTTCCTGATTTTCAGTCTGGTATGAATAAAGATTCTTTCCAGGTTTTAGGCATACTGTGAGAATGCCGTAATTCATTTAAAATTTCTAATAAAAAGCTTTTGCTTTGATCTGGTAATTCTTTTATCATTTCATACCTAATATTGTCTTCCCCTGGAGCTGTTGGACTTGAAAGTTTCAGGACATTTTCCAGTTCTTCCATGGTGAAAGGAAGATTATAGATGTAATGATTTTTAGATTCTATCGGTATTGGGACAAAAGTTTTACTTCTTGGTCGGAATTTCTTTGTATAATTTGAAATACTTGATGTTTTGGCGAAACATTTACCCAATTCATTTGCTATTTATTTGGGGTTTGAAATATAGTGATATCTACCCTGCAGTTTATTTATTTTTTTCCAAATTTCTTTGTCTTGAGTTTTGGAATTTACACGATTAATATGTGTTTTCGATGAATTTCTTTTTGCTTCTTTTATTATTCTTTTTTTGCTCTCTCTCTCTCTCTCTCTCTCTCTCTCTCTCGTCTCTCTCTCTCTCTTATATATATAATATTATATTATATATTAATAATATATATATATTATATATAGATAGATATCTATAGATATCTAGAATATATATATATCTATATATATCTATATATATAGATGATATCAATATATATCTATATTATATATCTATAGATATCTATAGATCTAATAGATATATCTATCTTATATATATATATATATATATATATATATAATATATATATATATATCTATATATATCTATTGATATCTATAGATATCTATAGATATATATATATATATATATTATAGATAGATATCTATAGCTATCTATAGATATCTATAGATATCTATAATATATATATATAAATATATATATATATATATATATATATATATATGTGTGTGTGTGTGTGTGTGTGTGTGTGATGACTTAGCCGGTATTACGTCAATGCCTAAGGGGAGTAATTGTTGAAGTATTACTCACATGAAATAGAAAGTAATGTGACTTATATTTATGAGTTTCTTAAGTCAAGGTTCTGGAGAAAATATCTCTCAATGTTATTGTGAATATAGGAAAACCCTGTCCAAATCAACCGACATTCGCTGGATTTTGTTTTCCTTTACTCATCTTTCTAAAACTCTGGGGAATGGCATAACATTTTTTGAATAATCTTCTAAATAAGATTATAAACCTTTTTATTTCGGAAGAATTTTCACAGCTTTGCAAAATGTCAACCATTCAGTTTACATCGTTTTTGAGTTCGTCTAGAATGTTGCGCAAGATAGATAAGTGCTAGTTATAATACCATCAGACAAGCGCTGACTGACAAAATCTACAAAAAAAATACGAATGGAGCCTATGATGATTGCATAAATTTAAGGCATCTTTACAAATTACGTTCCTTTGTTTTTGAAACAGCATCATTTTCTGTAAATAGAGTCCTTCCATTTAATGTAGCAAAAAGTGATGACGTATGTCTTACTTTCATTTATAAACCTGAAAAATTGAATGCAAAAACGTAAAAGAAGAGTGCCATAAAACATTAGAGAAGCAAGTTGGGTTGATAATTAGTCCGAAATTTGACATTTCAGTAGCCATGGAAACGGCATAAACTATAATAGATGCATCAAAAAATTATAAAAGAAAATAGCATTATCGCAAAGCAAAACTGTGTACCTCCATGGAATTTATATTTCAGGGAGCTTAAAGAAATAATTCACGACATAGCTTAATGGCGCGTTCGTGTTAAGTGCTAACTGAAAAAAAGTGAGAGAGATAGAGAGAGAGAGAGAGAGAGAGAGAGAGAGAGAGAGAGAGAGAGAGAGATAATGCGCTTAGCACGTTCTCTTAATGCTAAAATGTTTCGTTTTTCATTCCCAACTTATGACAGGAAAATTCGCAACTGAAAGATTGAGCGGGATATTGCATCTCCTTTGCAAAGTAGGTTCTGGTAATAATTTTGTATTTTATTTAAGGAACGTGTGGACCGGTAAATCAATCTCTCTCTCTCTCTCCCTCTCTCTCTCTCTCTCTCTATGCGAGTCGTATCACGAGGATAGCTTCGTAATATATATCGACTTTACAGGAAAAGTCGAAACAGATCGCATGTGTTGATGAATTCTTAATTCGTAGCACAACCTGTTCCCTATTTTCTATATATTTTACGCCACACTGACTGGAGGTTTAATGCTTTGGTACAAATAGGATATTTTTTATTTTTGTGGAATTCTGAAACGTGTTAGGATTCATGACTTAATTTACCGGGAAGTTTGTTCGTGAAATTTTTAACGATGGTCTGATTGTCTAAGTAGTATATTAGGCAAAGTGTAAATAAGGATGTTTATCCTTCCAGCTAACAGGAGAGAGACAAACAGGGCCAGGTAGAGAATGTTTGTGTTTGCGATATTTCTCCTATTAGAATTACAATATTATTCATGGCAAACCAAATATTATAGATGTTGTACTAAATGTTTACAGATCTCTTAAAACACTGCCACGAGGGTATCACCAATAGAATATAAACAAATTTACATTTCTACGGTTTTGATATTAAGTTTGCGTGAATGGGAAGTTTATATTTTGGCTAAAGCCTGGTTGAAAATCATGGTCTGTTTTAAACTAATTTTCCATGATAATTAATTTCCTTCTGTATGTAGCCTTATTAAAAAAGAAATTCAATTTACAATTAAATATTGTAAAATATAACAGATATAAAAATTTATTATCCTAAATCCATGTAAACAGTGCATTAACAGTTCCATGAGGACTAAACACATTCACACACACACACACACACACACACAAAGTCTCTATTAACTCATAGGGGGAAAATCCACAAAAATAGAAAATGAGATAAACAGACAAATAAGCAGTTAACCCTAAAAGCCCTTCGTAATTGCAATTTATTACCTACTTGAACGAGGACTCTTGTGCGACAAAAAAAAAAAAAAAAAGGGCTGATTTTATTTTAGGAAGAATTTAAGACTTCACCCCAAGTGGATGGGGACGTGACATGTAGCAATTTAGTGTAAATAAATCAGAGATAAAGTCCAAACACCACAAACCGTTTTTAAACAGCATACTTGATAACTGAGCTAATAAGCTACACAAAAATACAATAACAGTAGTTACTACTATGGTTTTCACAGACAGTGCAAGCACGTATTTGGGCAATGACTCCGTAACGAACACTCGTATCAGTATGAGATTTTGCTATAGTGTATTACACCCAGTGCCGTAATTTAAAAGAGTATCACTAATTGTAAAGAATAAAGACACTTGTCTCTGTACCAAGAGGCAAAAACTCCATTAGCCAGACATGGATACGAACACAACAGTATAAAAAAGCTCCGCCTTCCCTCTCCCCCCACCTCAACCCCCAACCCCCCCTCCTTCTCTTCTCTCTCCTCTTTCTCTCTCTCTCTCTCGCTCTCTCTCTCTCTCTCTCTCTCTCTCTCTCTCTCTCTCTCTCTCTCTTTCTGAAAGTTTCTTCAGTTTAAACTTATTTTGTATGATTTTTTCTATCTATCTATCTATTATGATAGTAATTTACATTGTTGTATCTATCTAATGATTCACTTGATTGTCATCTGCCACTGACTGATTTATATATGCAATTATCCTCTCATTTCTCTCTCTCTCTCTCTCTCTCTCTCTCTCTCTCTCTTCTGTGGTAGTAGTAGCGGTACTGTAAATGGGTATTAGAATGAGAGATATCTGAATGTGTGGTGGAGTAGTAGGACGATAGACACTATGACTGATGGTAAAGCGACTGTTATACTTATGTTTGGTTACTTTCGCAATCCTCATTGGGATTCAGGGCATCAGCTATATGCTTGTATTACGAAGGTGAAGAGGAGATTGCCACCTCGGAAGTTCTCGTATTTTTGGAAAAATCTCACAGTAGTGTACGATTTAATGTTTTATAAACAGTATCAAATACCTTTCGAATACTATAATTTCCTTCTGTAATAAATATATAACTTTTCCTCCCGAGATTTCTTTACTTTACATGATTTGTTTAGAATAATAAAGCAGATATCAAATTTTTCTCTTAATTCTTATAAAACTATCCAATGGGATTTCCCTGCGAATCGTTGATGCTTCGGACCCTCCCCTTCTAAAATGAAACAGAAATTAGTGATACACAACTCTCAACAATTATATTCTCTCAATTTTAGTACCCGATTCACGCTATTTATGGCAAATGCTTCTCATTGTCAAAGGGTTTTTACCCGTCACAAAATACATTTACATAGAAATGCACGTACCCGGAATATCATATTATACTGTTATAAAAGATTTTGTGATCCACATAAATAATCCATCCAGAGTAGAAAACAATAGGAAAGAAGAGGTATGAAATACATTTTTATTTTTCAAATCTGCGCTAAATTTCCCCTATGTTCTAAGAGTCATATTTCGGCAGCAAAGCTACAAATGAATCTAATTTTAATTTGTAATTCCTGAATAAAACGTCCTTTTACATCTAATGACCATCCGAAGTGCAAGAGAAATGTTATAAGTGAATGACCTCTTCTAAAAGACTTTCATCACCACGGGATCTCTGACATGAAATATCTAAGGTAATGTGTAATGTAATTAACAGTGATTATCATAATTACAGTTATTATATTCTTTTTAGTTTTATTCTGCAAGTAATATATTGTAATAATCAGTGTCCCATTTTACCATATAATGAATACAATTATGAGTTTCATAAATTATTTAGTGACTTCTCTTTTAAAGAAAGTTGGGGTATAACATAATTAATAGAATTATATCTAATACTTTAATGTAAATAAACTCTACGTTTTCATGTAATTACGTAACAAGTTTTCTTATATAAAAACAGTAATGGTATACGTAATTTTTATATTATTTACTCAGTTTCTGGAGAAATGTCGAAATTTTCGCGTTTTCTAGGTAAAGTATTTCAAATTCTTCCTAAACTGACACAATCTTTTGCGCATCATGTTGACATTCACAGCCACATTGAGAAGGAAATAAGTGATCTTTACAAGCGCTTTATAAATTGAAATAAGCTAGATATTTCTAGTGATATTCTAAACACAGAAAGCAATCATATATTACTCGAAAATATTTGCGGAGAGAGAGAGAGAGAGAGAGAGAGAGAGAGAGAGAGAGAGAGAGAGAGAGAGAGAGCTAACTTATAAACTAAAACGTTATTTCCTTTGGCAAACTGAATGATATACCACGAGGAATAAGGGAAACCAACAAATATTATTGCCGTAATGTAGATAATAAAAGTTAATCATGGTAATGATAAAGTAAAAAGTCAATTCAACACTCGCATCCGGTCATTTTAAAGAAATGTTAAGGATGTGCCCAGGTAGCTTAATAAGAATCCATGAGAATGAAGACGGTGAAAACGAGTCTTTATGTCCTTTCAAGTTATTATTATTAATTGCTATTATCATAAGAACAGCTGCATTTGCGATATGTTGAAATGGCCTTGAGTGAGAGGCGAAAAAGACAACCAAATAGAGTAATGTGAAGAAAAACTAATGACTCCTAAAAGTGACAATTTCATATTTCATGTTTATGGGTTTGTTGATACCATTAATGTCCCTGGGAATGGAGTATGGAGATAATTAAATTTGAAATTGGCAGTAAGAGATGAAAAAAATAGATCTCAGGGGAAATTATCGTGAGTTATTGGTCATTTTGATGTGGTCACCCTGCTATCAAACGTCCACAATGACACCGAGGGTCTCATTTGGTCTAACAGAAATTGCTTTTCGTGGATGGGCTATGATTTTATAGATCTGGTTTATTCTCGGAGACCTTTAATTTTCCTTTATAGCATACTAAATGCAGGTATTAACGTCTCCTTATACCTAACGGATAAAAAACCTACCGTAACTGAGTCTTCAACCGAACAGAACACACAATCTGCAGTCCATAGTGAACCACAATGACTGATGCACTGTTTTGACCCATTTTTCTCTTATTTATTTATCATTTCTTTTATCCTTTCCACTAAATTTATCTCTTAGCAGAATTCATTGTTTTTACACACACGCACACAGACATTATATATATATATATATATAATATATATATATAATATATATATATATATCATTCGAGCTACAAATGTCGTTAGATATCATAATTCGCTCTACCTCGGAACTTGATATAATTTCATATATCTACCGAGGGGGTTTTTTTGAATTTTTTTAGTTGATAATAATTTCGTTCCCCCATGGGATCGAACCACTGTCCAGTTGGAACGGGGAACGAGATCAGGAACGGACAGTGAGCTACCGAATCTGCTATCAGAGAGGCTAAAGGTTTATATCGATTCCGACCATTACAAATCAACGCCGATCTCGTTGTATTCGTAATTAGAATCGATATGAAACCCCCTCCACCATGGCTAGCCGATTCGAGCGTTTGATATATATATATATATATATATATATTATATATATATATATATATATATCATTGGAAACGTTGTAATTCATTTTTAATTCTTCATTTCCTACTTTTCGTAATATCATTATTACATCTTCAGGGATTCTGTTAGACAATAACTAAAATTACTTTAAAATTATTTTTAATTATTTTAAAAATTACTCTAAAATTCAACATTTATAAATCACAACACAATTTAAAAAAAACACACACAAACAAAACAAAAAATGGACCAAAGACCGCTAACCAACCTTATGCAGAGAAGACAAGAGACAGAATGACAATACATGAATAAAAGTTAGCTCAGGTACAGTTGTGTGGGGAGGAGGTCTGGGTATTTAACTGGGGAACCAGTTGTTAATAAATAATGATTCTAGGATAGGCAGTTCATATGCATTGCTGTTGGCCCATGATTCGGATATGGCTTCTTCTATATATATTTTACAGTTTTGTGAATGGTTTCTTATGTTAGAATGTTCGGCTCTCTAATCCCGAACACACACACACACACACATACATATATATATATATATATATATATATATATATATATATATATATATATATATATATATATATATATAAGTCATATCACATTTCCGTGATTCATATACATATATCGAGCTACAATGTCCTTTAATATCTAATTCGCTCTACCTCGGAATTAATATATTTTCATATATGCTTAACCGAAGGTGAATTTTTTCTCGATAATAGACTTGCCTGGACCAGGGCGCGAACCCGTGCATCCTTTCAAACCCAGGAACGTCAGTGAAAGCTTTACCTACTACACCACCGCGTTCCTGGGTTTGAAAGGATGCACGGGTTCGCGCCCTGGTCCAGGCAAGTCTATTATCGAGAAAAAATTCCCATTCGGTTAAGCATATATGAAAATATATTAATCCGAGGGAGAGCGAATTAGATATTAAAGGACATTGTAGTTCGAGATATATATATATATATATATATATATATATATATATATATATATATATATATAGATATATGATATAATATATTATATGTATATATATATATATATATATATATATATATATATATATATATATATATATATATGTATGTGTGTGTGTGTGTGCGTGTGTGTACGAAACAATGAATTGAATTCTGCTAAGAAATAAAATTTAGTGGCGGAAAGGATAAAAGAAATGATAAATAAATGGACTGCAGATTGTGTGTTCTGTTCGGTTGAAGACTCAGTTACGGTAGGTTTTTTATCCGTTAGGTATAAGGAGACGTTAATACCTGCATTTAGTATGCTATAAAGGAAAATTAAAGGTCTCCGAGAATAAAACAGATCTATAAAATCATAGCCCATCCACGAAAAGCAATTTCTGTTAGACCAAATGACCTCGGGTGTCATTGTGGACGTTGATAGCAGGGTGACCACATAAAAATGACCAATAACTCACGATAATTTCCCCTGAGATCTATTTTTTTCATCTTTTACTGCCAATTTCAAATTTAATTATCTCCATACTCCATTCCCAGGGACATTAATGGTATCAACAAACCCATAAACATGAAATATGAAATTGTCACTTTTAGGAGTCATTAGTTTTTCTTCACATTACTCTATTAGGTTGTCTTTTTCGCCTCGCACTCAAGGCCATTTCAACATATCGCAAATACAGCTGTTCTTATGATAATAGTAATTAATAATAATAACTTGAAAGGACATAAAGACTCGTTTTCACCGTCTTCATTCTCATGGAGTCTCATTAAGCTACCTGGGCACATCCTTAACATTTCTTTAAAATGACCGGATGCGAGTGTTGAATTGACTTTTTACTTTATCATTACCATGATTAACTTTTATGATCTACATTACGACAATAATATTTGTGGGTTTCCCTTATTCCTCGTGGTATATCATTCAGTTTGCCAAAGGAAATAACGTTTTGGTTTATAAGCTTTCTCTCTCTCTCTCTCTCTCTCTCTCTCTCTCTCTCTCTCTCTCTCTCTCTCTCTCTTTCGAGTAATATATGATTGCTTTCTATGTTTAGAATGTCACTAAAAATATCTAGCTTATTTCAATTTATAAAGCGCTTGTAAAGATCACTTATTTCCTTCTCAATGTGGCTGTGAATGTCAACATGATGTGCAAAAGATTGTGTCAGTTTAGGAAGAATTTGAAATACTTTACCTAGAAAACGCGAAAATTTCAACATTTCTCCGGAAACTGAGTAAATAAATAATAAAAATTACGTATACCATTACTGTTTTTATATAAGAAAACCTGTTACGTAATTACATGAAAACGTAGAGTTTATTTACATTAAAGTATTAAATATAATCTAATGTCAAATAAGGATTATATATATATATATATATATATATAATATATATATATATATATATATATATATATATATATATATATATATATATATATATATATATATATATATATATATATATATATAATTATGCTTTAAAAGGGAAGTCACTAAGTAATATATGAAACTCATAATTGTATTCATTATATGGTAAAATGGGACACTGATTATTACAATATATTACTTGCAGATTAAAACTAAAAAGAATATAATAACTGTAATTATGATAATCACTATTAATTATTTCTATTTTAGATATTACACATTACCTTAGATATTTCTTGTCAGAGATCCCGTGGTGATGAAAGTCTTTTAGAAGAGGTCATTCACTGTTAACATTTCTCTTGCACTTCGGATGGTCATTAGATTTAAAAGGACGTTTCATTCAGGAATTACAAATGAAAATTAGATTCATTTGTAGGTTTGCTGTTGAAATATGACTCTTAGAACATAGGGGAAATTTATCGCAGATTCGAAAAATAAAAATGTATTTCATACCTCTTCTTTCCTATTTTTTTCTACTCTGGATGGATTATTTATGTGGATCACAAAATCTTTTATAACAGTATAATATGATATTCTGGGTACGTGCATTTCTATGTAAATGTATTTTGTGACGGGTAAAAACCCTTTGACAATGAGAAGCATTTGCCATAAATAGCGTGAATCGTGTACTAAAATTGAGAGAATATAATTGTTGAGAGTTGTGTATCACTAATTTCTATTTCATTTTAGAAGGGGAGGGTCCGAAGCATCAACGCTTCGCAGGGAAATCCCATTGGATAGTTTTATAACAATTAAGAGAAAAATTTGATATCTGCTCTATTATTCTAAAGTATTTGGCACCATGAATGACTTCGCGAGAACATATTTGTCATATGGAGATGAACAGTTTCCGTTATATCTGTAAATAAATCATGTAAAGTAAAGAAATCTCCGGAGGAAAAGTTATATATTTATTACAGAAGGAAATTATAGTATTCCAAAGGTATTCATACCGTTTCTAAAACATTAACTCGTAGAGTACTGTGAGATTTTCCTAATATACCAGAACTTCCGAGGTGGCAATCGCTTCTTCACCTTCGTAATACAAGCATATAGCTGATGCCCTGAGTCCTAATGAGGATTGCGAAGGTAACCAAACACAAGTATAACAGTCGCTTTACCACCAATCATAGTCTCTATCCTCCTATTACTCCACCACACATTCAGATATCTCTCACTCTAATACCCATTTACAGTACCACTACCACTACCACAGAGAGAGAGAGAGAGAGAGAGAGAGAGAGAGAGAGAGAGAATAATTGCATAGATAAATCAGTCAACTGGCAGATGACAACCGAGTGAATCGTTAGATAGATACAACAATGTAAATTACTATTAGAATAGATGGATAGATAGATAGAAAAAAATCATACAAAATAAGTTTAAACTGAAGAAACTTTCAGAAAAGAGAGAGAGAGAGAGAGAGACAGAGAGAGAGAGAGAGAAAGGGAGGGGAAGAAAGGAGAGGGAAGGAAGAAGGAGGGGTGGGGTTGGGGGTTGAGGTGGAGGGGGAGGGAGAGGGTAGGCGGAGCTTTTATATACTGATGTGTTCGTATCCATGTCTGGCTAATCGAGTTTTTGTCTCTTGGTACAAGGACAAGTTTCTTATTTTTTACAATTAGTGATACTTTTTAAATTACGGCACTGGGTGTCATACACTATAGCAAAATCTCATACTGATACGAGAGTCATTGCCCAAATACGTAATTGCACTGTCTGTGAAACCCATAGTAGTAATTACTGTTATTGTATTTTTGTGTAGCTTATTAGCTCAGTTATCAAGTATGCTGTTTAAAAACTGTTTGTGGTGTTTGGACTTTATCTCTGATTTATTTACACTAAATTGCTACATGTCACGTCCCCATCCACTTGGGGTGAAGTCTTAAATTCTTCCTAAAATAAAATCAGCTCTTTTTTTTTGTCGCACAAGAGTCCTCGTTCAAGTAGGCAATAAATTGCAATTAGGAAGGGCTTTTAGGGTTAACTGCTTATTTGTCTGTTTATCTCATTTTCTATTTTTGTGGATTTTCCCCCTATGAGTTAATAGAGACATTGTGTGTGTGTGTGTGTGTGTGTGTGTGTGTGTGTGTGTGTGTGTGTGTGAATGTGTTTAGTCCTCATGGAACTGTTAATGCACTGTTTACATGGATTTAGGATAATAAACTTTTTATATCTGTTATATTTCACAATATTTAATTCTAAGTTGAATTTCTTTTTTAATAAGGCTACATACAGAAGGAAAATAATTATCATGGAAAATTAGTTTAAAACAGACCATGATTTTCAACCAGGCTTTAGCCAAAAACTAAACTTCCCATTCACGCAAACTTAATATGAAAACCGTAGAAATATAAATTTGTTTATATTCTATTGGTGATACCTTCGTGGCAGTGTTTTAAGAGATCTGTATACATTTAGTACAACATCTATAATATTTAGTTTTCCATGAATAATATTGTAATTCTAATAGGAGAAATATCGCAAACACAAACACTCTCTACTTGGCCCTGTTTGTCTCTCTCCTGTTATCTGGAAGGATAAACATCCTTTATTTACACTTCGCCTAATATACTGCTTAGACAAGCAGGCCATCGTTAAAAATTTCACGAACAAACTTCCCGGTAAATTTGGTCATGAATCCTAACACGTTTCAGAATTCCACAAAAATAAAAAATATCCTATTTGTAACAAAGCATCAAACCTCCAGTCAGTGTGGCGTAAAATATATAGAAAATAGGGAACAGGTTGTGCTACGAATTAAGAATTCATCAACACACATGCGATCTGTTTCGACTTTTCCTTTAAAGTCGATAGATATTACGAAACTATCCTCATGATACGACTCGCACAGAGAGAGAGAGAGAGAGAGAGAGAGAGAGAGAGAGAGAGAGAGAGAGAGAGATTTACCGGGCCACACATTCCTTAAATAAAATACAAAGTTATTACCAGAACCTACTTTGCAAAGCAGATGCAATATCCCGCTCAATCTTTCAGTTGCGAATTTTCCTGTCATAAGTCGGAATGAAAAACGAAACATTTTAGCATTAATTAAGAGAAACGTGCATAAGCGGCATATATTCCTCTCCTCTCTTGCTTCTTTCGCTCTCTCTCTCTCTCTCTCTCTCTCTCTCTCTCTCACTTTTTTCAGTTAGCACTTAACACGAACGCGCCATTAAGCTATGTCGTGAATTATTTCTTTAGACTCACTGAAATATAAATTCCATGGAGGTACACAGTTTTGCTTTGCGATAATGCTATTTTCTTTTATAATTTTTTTTATGCATCTATTATAGTTTATGCCGTTTCCATGGCTACTGAAATGTCAAATTTCGGACTAATTATCAACCCAACTTGCTTCTCTAATGTTTTATGGCACTCCTCTTTTACGTTTTTGCATTCAAATTTTCAGGTTTATAAATGAAAGTAAGACATACGTCATCACTTTTTGCTACATTAAATGGAAGGACTCTATTTACAGAAAATAATGCTGTTTCAAAAATAAAGGAACTTAATTTGTAAGGATGCCTTAAATTTATGTTATTATCATAGGCTCCATTCGTCTTTTTTTTGTAGATTTTGTCAGTCAGCGCTTGTCTAATGCAATCATAACTAGCACTTATCTATCTTGCGCAACATTCTAGACGAACTCAAAAACGATATAAACTGAATGGTTGACATTTTGCAAAGCTGCGAAAATTCTTCCGAGATAAAAAGGTTTATAATCTTATTTAGAAGAGTATTCAAAAATGTTATGCCATTCCCAAGAGTTTTAGAAAGATGAGTAAGGAAAAATAAAATCCAGCGAATGTCGGTTGATTTCGCAAAGGTTTTCCGATATTCACAATAATATTGAGAGATATTTTCTCGAGAACCTTGACCTAAGAAACTCATCAATATACGTCACATTACTTTTCTATTTCAATGTGGGAGTAATACTTCAACAATTACTCCCCTTAGGCATTGACGTAATAATAATCCTTGAAATCCAAACCTTCTTCATTCACCATTCTCATGGACTCAAGAATACCCATAATCATGAGGTATTAAATCGTCACCTTTATTGTGCAAGTCCTATGGGGTGTTTCATACCAATGGTTTTTTTTTTTTTACTTTGTCTTTATAATCATGATGTTCTTTTGAATCCCATAATTTCTCTCACACACTCTCTCTCTCTCTCTCTCTTGAGTTGAAACTGCCTTGACGGAGTTACGCATTTCCAACCTATGGTTGAAACTGCGTAACGAGCAAGAGGGTTTTCGAACTGGGAGAATTATCTCCTAGTTTGAATCTAAATATCTCGATTTTTCACTGACTTTATTATTTTTCAATCTTTTA
Organism: Macrobrachium nipponense; assembly: GCF_015104395.2. NCBI lineage: Eukaryota > Metazoa > Arthropoda > Malacostraca > Decapoda > Palaemonidae > Macrobrachium > Macrobrachium nipponense. The sequence goes on from NC_087214.1 coordinate 44,129,368, forward strand.
CTTTCTATCACTCAGTTGTTCCCCTTAGCTGTCCTCCTTCTCTTCACTAAAACTCTCTTGCAGGTTAGGTAGGATCTGGGTCTCTGTACATAGGCTTTACCTTGATCCAAATGGCGGGGACTATAGTGGCTTTGTCTGCCACTTGAATATGTTTGAACCCTGATTTCTACATCAATATTTATTGGGGCGGGACTGCCTATGGGGACTTACCTACGGAGGTATAGTCTCCATGGTACGACTCTCGGCAATTTATTTGGATTGCCCTCTCAAATAACACGAGTGGGGATGATTGCATACTAGTTATGCCCTCGGTCTTATCAAGCGGGTTTTGCTTACACTTGAGCCAATCATGTTATGATAAAGCCATCCCTTCGCGGTAGGGTAAGGAGTGGACATATGGGAGTTGGTCTCTGCTATGTCTTTGGTGAGTAGACCCAGTTTTTTTTTCATGATTTGTAGTTGGTTTCTTTGTAATTTAAAAGAAAAGAAAAATGGAAGTAGACAGCAACCCAACCCCCCGGAAAATGTGACCCCTTGACATTAAATTCCCATTTGACCCTGGACACGAATAAGGACACCCTTTTGGATACTTCAATTCAAAGTTTACCAACTAAGGAGCCTTTTATTAGGTCTAAAAGATTTGGTAAACGAAAATTACAACCTACCCCTACTCTGGCTTTATTTGATTTACTTTTTGGAAGGGACAGTTGGGCAAGATTTTTAACAAAAGAAAGTGAAAACAAAATTTCAAATTCAAAATTATAAAATTATTTACTAACCCGATACCCAACTGAAAACATGAAGTTTCGTCAAACACAAACCAATTTATGGATAGTGAAAACCACTACCAAGGCTCAATCTGAAAATTACTTACAAATTACTAATATAGATAACACAAAAATAAAAGTCAATAAGATATTATAAACTTAACAGTACATATGGTACTATAATGTTGCCAAATAATGATAACGAACAAATTGATAGAAATATTTTTATGGACATTAAAGAATGTGAAATCTATGATATCCCAAGTAGAAACATTTAAACATAAAAATACATGTAGCTAAACTTAAATTTATAGGAAACACTCTCCCTTTAACAATTAAAGTTTTAGGGTAGACAAGAGTGTTGAGACCATATATTCTTACACCATTACACTGCAAATCATGTGGTAAATATGGCCATTCAAGTAAAATTTTTGGAGAAACTCCAAGAACACCACTCTAGATCAAAAGAATGTGCATATTACTTATTTAATACTGAACTTAAAATTTTACAAGAAAGAAGTGGAATGTCAGTAAGAGAAGCTAGGATAGAACTAAAAGTAAGAGGTTTACAAGATCCAGCAAGGAAAAACACACATAAAAAGGTAGTAAATAAAGAAGTGCAAAACCAAATTCCTACAAAATTATACAGTACAAACCAAACAGAAAATATACATAATATAACAGACCAAACTTCAAGCTCAGAAGCTACAAATCATACAAGTAACCCAAATTTATATAATATATTACCAATACCAGAAATGCCATATGAGAAAATACATGAAGACAGCACGATGAATTTGGAGGACAAGCAAAATATAAAAGCTAAATGAAAAGGCAAAAAAAAAAAAAAAAAAATTAATTGAAACAACTCCACCCAAATCCAAAAAAACAAAATATACAATCAATAAGACCAAAAATCTATATGGAAAAAAATATGAATATCGACGAGACAAATTCAACGAAAATTGCTTACAAACAAAAAATGAAAAAAGAGAAACTCAAATAAAGAGAAAGTTAAAATATCAGATAAAAATGAAGAACGTACTGAAAAAGAACCCAGATAAAAAGCCATTTAAATATACCTCTAATAAAAAGAACATCTGAGACTCTTCAGCCAATCAAGAGAACAACAGCAGAAATACATCACCCACCAAAACAAGAACACGGTACAGCAAAGTCATGCAATTTAAATAAAATACAGTACAGGAAAACAAATAAAAGTATTAAACAAAATTCAAAACCTTCTCAAAATGTCTATTTTACAGTAGAATATTAGAGGATACGTATCAAATAATGAAAACTTAAAATCATTAATTAGAGAATGTAAAATAGGTAATAAGATTCTTAATGCTGGCATAAATCATAAAGTATGGCAATCAACACAAATTTTAAATGACAACAGTCAAGGAGGAACTGCAATTATAACACATTCTTCAGTTAAATGAGCTGTTCGAGTAATCCTTGGAAAAAATAAGCATAGCCTCAATATATATTAGAAAATCGCTTGATAGATAATCTTGGAAATATTTGACCATTACAAGTTGAAGATTTAGAAAATTTAATAGAACAACTACCAAAACCTAGAAAATTTAATAGAACAACTACCAAAACCTAACTTATTAGTTGGTGACTAACGCCAAACATCCCATGTGGAGAAGAACATCATCTGACAGGAGAGGAAATATTCTCCTAGATCTTATAGATAACAAAAATTTAATTATTTCAAATAATGGTTCTCCAACAAGATTTGATGTTTATCATAATACCACATCTGCAATAAACATCTCTTTATGTTCCCCAGAAATTGCTACAGATTTCAGTTAGCAAGTAATTAATAATTTATTTGGCAGTGACCACTGGCCAATACAGATAGAGTTAAAAAATACTACCAATATAACATATACCAAAGAGGAAAATGGAGGAAGCAGACTGGAATTTATATAAAAAAACAGTAATTAAAATAAAATTATCAGACTTTACAAACCACATAGATGCTTATGAACATCTAGTAAAAACAATAAATAATAAAGCAAATGAAATTGTTCCAGTTACCTAAGGCAATCCGACTAGACCACTGGTACCCTGGTGGAATGAGGAATGTAAAATAGCAAGGAAGATAACGAAAACATGAATTAGAAGATATCTGAGACATAAATTTGATTCCAATAGAACTGCATATTTGAGAGCTAAAGAGAAGCAAAAAAGAGTAATAGTATAGTCTGTGAATGTATCGAGTAATAATTTCCCACAACCTTAGGTAGTGGTCCTTCTTCAAACCGGATGCTATTAGTTTTAGTGTTAAGCAGCCGTGAATCAATGGTTATAGTTTTTTTTTTTTAAGTTCTTCCGGTAGTGTATTGATATTTGCATTTACCTCGTTTCATTATCATATTTATGACAGTGTTTGTGGTTATGCTAAGTGGTTCTGATAACCTTAACCAGCTGTTACCAGTTCCTGTGACTTGATGAGGTTCAGATAATCATGTGTGTGTAAAATGTTTAGGATTTTATTGTATCTGCACCATTATCACAGTGTATTGTGGTGTATTTGTATTTCAGGGTTCGATATAATAATGTGTATTGTAGTGTATTTTTATTTCAGGATCAATTGATATATTGAAGTGTAACAATTTACTGCTATCAGTGATTCGATTGCAGTTTAATTTGTCATGGCTACAGGTACAGAAGCAGAAGGTGCAAATTTGCATAGTGATACACTGATTCAGACAGTGTACAATGGTGATGTCAATCATGTTGTAGATAGGGAATGAGATAGAGCAATACTTAGCAGGCACAGGTGAACCTGCTCTTGAAATTCTTCAGAATTATAGTAGGGACCTGCGAGGTGCTTTGCAGAACTTGGAGAGTGCTTGGCATCAGTATCAGTCAGTATTGACTAGAACTCCTGATTTATTGAGTCCCAAATTACGAGACTATAGAGTTGTTGATCGCAATGCTAAGAGAATCAGAAATGATCTATCAGCTAAAATTAATGAGAAAACCCTGTCTAAGGTTAGTTATTCAGGTATTTCGCCTAGTAAGGGGAATGGTGCACTTCCCTTGCCAAGGTTACCACACATAAAGATTCCAGATTTTGATGATAAGTACCAAGAATGGCCAGCATTTTGGGATTTGTGCAGTAGTGTCATTCATGACCGTACTGATATAACCGTGTTTCGAAGTTCAGCATTTTAGGGTCATAGAAGTTCTTAGTATTACCAATCAGAATTATGTTATGGCTATACAGATGCTGAAAGAGACCTATCTCGATAGTAGCCATCTAACTTATTCTTTGCTTAGAGAGTTTAGAAATTTATCCTCTCCCAGACAAAATTATGACGAATTGTTGAATTTTAGACTTGTTTATAGGAAGCTGATGTTGCAGTCAAGTAATAATGAAGTCAATGTAGAACAGTCTGAGTCTCTCCTTAGAAATATTTTGCTCCAGAAATTGTCCCCAGAGACATCAAAGTTACTTAACGCAAAGTATCAAACATTTGATCTTTCACTTAATCAGATTTCAGAAGGGTTGAAGTATGCTCTAGATTTGTTTGAACTGTAAAGAACTAAGTCTCCACGATTCTAAATCAGTCGGTCATAACCCTTTAAAAATAGATTCCACTGTGTCTCGGTCAGATTCAGGTAAGACTAGAGATGGATATAAAATTAGTTCTGCAGGTAGCCAGCAGTCAAATTTGGTTAATATTCAACCAAAACATAAGCCCTGTTTGTTCTGTAATGAAAACAATCATACTTTCCTTTGTTTCAAGCTGTGTAATGACAAAGTACTGAATCCTTCAAAGTCCATGGACAGAGTTAATGTTCAAAGCCAGAAATTTGTCAAAGGTGTTTCTGTACAAAGTGTTAGCTCTAGTTCTGTTACCACAAATGATTATTGTAATAATGGTTCTGTATCTGATCAGTCAAGTGCAGTATTACCTCGATATTGTCCTGAAGGTAAGTTAGTTTCAACTGCAATACCTACAGCTACTGTTCAAGTTTCAGGTGGTGGCAAAAAAGTTGCAAACACATACCGTTTTTTATACATATTCCCAGAGATTATTTATTTGTCCCTCACTTGCACAGGAGTTACACCTTAAGCCTTGGGATAGGATTACACTATTTCTTTCTCCATTTGGCTGCGACCCAGTAACAATTAGTTGTGATCTGGTTAAGGTAAAGTAAGAATTACAGTTATTAATTAAAGCATTAGTCCATAATAACGTTGACACTAGTATTTTCACTCATGTTATATCTAAGGTTGCCACATTCCTGTGTAGTAAAGGTGTTAAATTGGCTGATTGCTACCTTAATAGTGATTATGTTAATTGTATTCAGCTGATTATTGGTGTGGACTATTTTCACAAATTTATACATCAGTCTAGTTCTATGGGTATTTGTACTTTCAGTACAGCTGGTGATGCCCTCATTGATGGGCCCATGCCTCAGTGGTCCTATGGTCAATCAGTGAATATTGTAACCACCCAGCATATAATATGTGCACGTTTATGTAAAGGACCTCTGTAGCGAGTGTTGTAGCATATCAAATCTTTGGGGATTGGATGCCATAGGAATAAATGAGTTTGACCTCTCACCAGAGGAGAGAAGAACGGTTGAACATTTTGAGCAGTCTATTCTTAAGGTTGATAACCAGTATGTGGTAAGTTTGCCATTTAAGTCAAGTTGCAGACCTACAAATTATCATGTAGCCCTTGGAAATTGAAGTCATTTGATGGGGAAATTCATTAGTGATCCTTTACTTTGGCATCATTATAGTAGTATTTTGTCTGAGTATTTGAATTTAGGATTTATTAAAAGTGTTCCACCATCGGAACCAATCAAAGGTCACTACTTGCTCTATCATCGTGTAAAGAAGGACTTGAGTACAACCCCAATACGTTTGTATTTAATACCTCTTTTAAAAGGTCTGGCACTTATTCCTTAAATGAGTGTTTACTTACAGGACCATCTTTGACCACTAAGTTGTTTGAATCACTTCTTGCATTTAGAACCAGTCCTTTGTGAGTTATTTCAGACATAAGCAAAACATTCTCAGGATTGGGATTGATGAATCATCCCGAGTTTGGTGTCGATTCATTTGGATGACAGACCCCACAGACCCATTTAGTATTGTATAATACAAATTTAAACTTGCATGTTTTGGTGCTACTTGTTCACCTTTCCTTTTGCAAAGTTCCCTTTATTATCACTATAATAACCATTAACACCCTTTGGCAAAATCTCTGATGTGCTTTTATGTAAATATTTTCTACGTACTTATGAGAATGTTGAACAAATGTTAACCGACTACCCTGTTATTAATCATATATTGGAGCAGGCAGGTATGCCACTACAGGAATGGTTGTCAAACAGTGCACAATTCAATGACTATACTTGAGCAAGAGAAATTGGTAACTTCAGTTTCAGGAATTAACCGGAACAATTTTCAGGAATGTATTAAATGTGAAACCCTGTAATGTGAATGACTTATCAGTCACTAAACGTTCTATTTTGTCATGGGTAGTAAGTGTCTTTGACCCATTGGGTTTAGTCTCCCCTATTGTAATTTTTGGGAAAATATTAATTTCAGAATTAAAGAGCAATTGCTTACAGTTTCTAGCATAGAATTTCCTAGATTTGCTGAGTCCTCAGGAAAATTACCTTATTTCTATGGCCTCCCCAAAACTCACAAAGATAACATTCCCTTCCCATGCTTCTATCATTTGACATGATGGAATCTTCACTGATATAACAAGATAATAGGATCAACCTTTCCAATGGAGGCTGGGATTCTGACCATATAGACAAGGTCTTCCTTAAACCAACGATGAAGAGGATTAAGACAATTAACAGAACCTAAGGTGGCTCAGTGGCGACCCCAGGCATCACCCAACGGTATTTCTCCCACTACTATGAGATTCAGGGTCTCTGTAACACGGTTTTTGGACTTAGCTCCTTGTCAAAGCATCGGAGGAGGTAGCTGAAAGTTGACATATGTATATTTTACAACCACACACAAATTTTGTCAGCATTATCAATAACCTAAACCCGATAGTTTTTAATTTTTATAGAGTAAAAATGATCTAGCCGACGCCATGGCCAATGATTACGAGCAAGAGTCGAAAAACATTCTTACGTAAGCAAGGTAAACAAACAGCTTTTGACTAAATGTGCCCCGCCCATCCACCAGACAGAAATTCCATCGGCTCTGAAACCCAGACTTTATGAATGGCGGAACGATACATAGATGTGGGTGGGGTATCAGTGCTAGCGTAGTAATACTACTGTAGCAGTAGTGCCGCAACAGTATAGCAGTAATATACATGAATTAAACGTTTAGACCAACTGCTGGGATCCTTGAGAATCATTTAGCACTTCTTACAACTTACTCGAGAAAAATTAGTTGTTTTTATAGCCAGAAGTTAAATTTTCTAATCCAACAATGCCCATGGTAGCCTTCAGTGTTATCCTGAATTATAACGAGGTCGGAAAGTGGGTGGAGCTCATGAAGTCATAATTCTGACGATAATTATTGGTGAAGGTTTAAAGCCAATATACGGTACCGCCTATTTTTTTTCAGTAAATAGGTAGATAGCCAATAAATAAAAATTGCTTGACATTGGATTATAGCAGTTATCAAATCAGCTTGTCTACTATGTTTTGGTAATTACCAACTATTCCTTACATCTTGTCAATCTGAGTGTGACCTATAAAGTAGACTGTAATTTCTTTGGAAACTTATTTTGGGAGTTAGACTAATAATCAAGTAAGTGTTTTTGTATTTATTAACATATTTTGTTGGTTTGTTCATTATGACAATTATCAGTGAAGAGGTTCCAGAGTTCATGAAGGTGGGTACTGCTTTGCTTGTATTTAAATTTGTATGACATTGTTGCCAGAGGTTTAGCCTTCGTTACGTATAGCCAATCATCCATCGAGAAACAACGGGGAAGAAATGGATGTCATAAGTTACGTAACGAGTGCGTTCGAAACCTTTTCTCTGAGTAAGTTGGCCCGTCTTCAAAAAAGGTCACTTTTACATTGTAAGTACCAAATTTATTCAACCTACGTAGTGCAGAATACACTCAAAATTTATGTGTTGATATAATATGTATTCTGAATAAGCGTTATATTTATGAAATGCTAGATAAAAAAGTTATTGCGAAAAAAATCGTGTTACAGAGCCCTGAATCTCATAGTATATATTTTGCCATTGTAGCTACTTCTGTCGTCACTACTTGATAAGGGTGGTAATCAGACCACCGAAATATAGTCCTTAGCTTTAAAACAGTGTTTTAATGTATATATATATATATATATATATATATATATATATATATAATATATATATATATGTATATGTATATACATATATATATATATATATATATATATATATATATATATATAGATACATATATACATTAAAACATTAAAACATTAAAACTATATTTCGGTGGTCTGACTACCACCCTTATCAAGTAGTGAACGACAGAGTAGCTACAATGGCAAAATATATACTATGAGATTCAGGGCCTCTGTAACACGGTTTTTTTCGCATAACTTTTTATCTATGCATTTCATAAATATAACGCTTATTCAGAATACATATTATATATATATATACTACATATATATATATATATATATATATATATATATATATATATATATATATATATATATAGATATATAATATATATATATATATATATATGTATATACATATATATATATATATATATATATATATATATATATATATATATATATATATATATTATATATACACACCTACGAAGTAAAACTTTTTGTTATATCAAGGTCATATTTGGCTCTCTATGGAAAAATCAGTACATTTTAATGAGGACGCTGTGGTATTTTTTTGTACATTTTTGTAGCAGTGACGTAATGAATTTAGATTGCAAAGCTTTGTGGGAACCTGAAACTCAAAAACACAAGCTAACGTTTTTTCAAAGACGGGATCCCGCATCATGAAACGTAACGTGGAAACTTTTACTTTTTCTTCTAAGCAACACAAACTTTCTTGAAAAATTAATTTCAGAAGAAAATAATGTATTAGAACAAAATTTCCTGCATTTTTGTGGTTATTTTCAATGGGACAGGTGAAAAAGTAAATGAATAAGCAACTTACATAATCAAAATCCAATATCGAAAATTGAAACACACATTTTTTATTTTTATTCATTCTACATAATAGCTGCTGCTTCATGCATTGAGAATTAGCAGTTATTGGTATCACTTACGATATGATTAACTCGGTAATAATAATAATAATAATAATAATAATAATAATATAATAATAATAATAATAATAAAATAATTCTATTTAAAAAGAAGAGCATTTACCCATTACCGGTTTCTTGCAAAAATAAATAAAAAAATTCATTATTAATTAATAAATAAACAAAGAAACAAAAGAAAAGCGAGGGGTTGATGACACATCACTCTTAGAGATCGCTAATTTAATGACGTCCACATCACACTGATCAGGAAATTGGTAATTCATTCAACTATTAATAATATAATTAAGAATTATTACGCCACGGTATTAATGGTACATTACGGTTTTAACGCTTCTCTTGTGAAATAGAGAACTTAATTTCAATTTCGACACGTGTATAATATTTAATTTCTCCTCTCTACCAGGTTTCATTTCGTTGTCTTCTTTCCAGCTTAATCTCTTCGCAGAGACAAATCCTTTCCATGTGATATCGAGGGTAATGTGTCTTATGCCAATGCTGATATTTATTAAAGGGCCAGAACCTGTTGCAGTAAAAACATTAGTCATATGATAAATAGAAAAATATATATTTTTTAGAGTTTTGTTATTTTCCATCATCCTTTACTTTATAGATCAGATATTGACTTCTATATAGTATTTTTTTTCTTATATCTGATGCTTCTTATAAACAGAAGGAGTTTATGTTTCAGTATAGCACACTAGTTCATTGTTTAGCCGTCTACAGGACGTAGCTTCAGTTAGTAAGAACATGATAGTTTTTCCTTAGTTATGTATTGGAGAAAGTCTAGTAAATCCAAATGAATACTTATGAGAGGAAAAAAGCTGCTGCTTAAGGAAATAAATACTGAAAGGAAGATTAATAAGAATGATGGATCTCTCACAATAGGTCTTTCACAAAAAATATAGAAATAGAAAGGTGAAGTCTTACAGGGCTCCATATTTCCTTAATATAGCGAATATTTCGAAGAGTTGCTGAATAAATAAGGATAAGCGATCTTAACAATGTAAAACAGAATGTGGTTCACGGTGGGCCACTTCATTGTGACCCAGTTTAATAAACGTGGCCAGCACCCTTCAGCATCGCGTTTAAGTCGAGAGGTGGCAAAAGGTAATGCGACCCTTGCTAAAGAATGAAGCCAGTGACCTTCCTAAAAGCAGACGGAAGGGTCACAAGAAATTGCTCGGAGGAGAAAGTGGAAGGGGTATTGAAACAGTAGGTCCTTTGTGTCCTGAGTTGGTGATCCTGCTGTGAGGGGGAAATGAAGAAGACGATGCAGGGAAGGTCCTTCGGTGTAGTTGTTCCTTTGGAAGAGGCACACAGCGGCTGTTGGTGTATTCAGAGTATTTTGGTTTGCTTATGTCTGTACACTCGGGACACTCTCATATACACATATATTCACATACGTGTATGAATTTAATTATATGCAGGCATGTATGCATATAGGTACATATGCGGTCAAGTGTGTTTCTTATTTTTACGAAATCCTATGCAGTTATGTCGCTTCACTTTTGGAATAAAAGAAACAACCATCGCATTAATTCATGGACGGGAAATTAATGAAATAAGAACACACTTGAACGCATATATACCTATATGCATACATACCTGCATATAATTAAATTCATACACGTATGTGAATATATGTGAACTTGCCGCATATTTATCTCTTGTTTCAAAGCGAAAACACGATGATTTCATACAATGAGGCTAGTATATGTTTCATGAGTGAAGTTTATCATACATTTCAGTGACGAAGGATTTACAAAACACGTTCACTCATCGCCGATACATACGACAAAAAAATGTTCTCAAACTTAAAAAACTGGAAAAGTATCTTATAACATCTGTATTGCTTGCATTGTAACCATAGAATTTTACACAGTCCTACTTGATTAAATTTACTCCTCAAAGCTAAATATAAATAAACATAGACGAGAGTATTAGCGTCGTTAAGGCATTTTTTTTGTTAAATTTTGGTAATCAGTTGTTCAAGTTGGATTTGGTCTGCTGAATCCAAAAATCAAGGTTACGAAGCAAAATTTTTTGGTGTTAACTGTCAAATCACAAAGATTCAACATGGTCGCCTTTTTTAAATCTAGCTAAACTGTTTGCCAAAATAATATAGGCGAAACATATAGCTAGGGTTAATTCTGGACATTTTTCTGGGGATTTGGTACCGAAAAATATTATTTAATACAAAACCATGTCACTGGTCATTTTTTTATGTTAATGTTACGTTACATTTTTAATAATCATTATATAAATATATAAAACATTTTGGTCATTTATACATAATATTAAGCAGATTTGTTGTTTTAAAAGACGTGACCAAAAATACAGAAGACTCACTAGAGAACAAAGAGGGCGAAAGTACACACACACACACGCACACAACACACACACACACACACACACATATATATATATATATATATATATATATATGATTATATAGATAGTATATAGTTATATAGGATATATATTTCTTATGTATTACACATATATATATATATATATATATATATATATAAGATATATATAAATATCTATGTAAGAACACCAGATATTATATATATATAATAATATAGATAATATATATATAGGTATATATATATATAATATATATATAATCTAATAGAATATATATATGATATAGATATCGATAAGCTTATTATAATACATCTATAATATATAATTAATATGGATAATCATCATATTATTAATATCTATAATAATATATATACTTATTATTATATATATCTATAATATAATATAGCTAGAGATTATATATCATTCATCGATATAGTATATATATCTAGATATTATTAGATCTATATAGATATATATATATATATATATATAGATATATATATATATATATATATCTATCTATATATATATATATATCTATATCTATATCTATCTATATATATATATCTATATCTATAGATTCTATATCTATATATATATAGTATCTATATATATATAGCTATATATCTATATATCTTATATCTATTATACTCTATATCTATATATCTATATATCTATATTATATATATATATATATATATAATATATATATATATATATATATATATATATATATATATACTATTCGGAAAAAAATTATATGAAGGTTATAAAAAATGGTGAGAAAACAAACATCATAGTGAACACTGAATTTATTATAGAACATTAAGGAAATTTAAAGCATAACATTATGCAGAATATAGATTAAAATTAACGACACTTGATGCTGCCCCGATATCTAGGTAACTCTGGCACTAGTTACCCAACCTCCCACACTCCGAATCGGCTGTTATAACCAGTGAAAAGTTTTTATAAGATGCATCGAGCAATACCATTACCATGATGCCACTGCGCATAGCCTATAACAGATATGATAAGTCTATCAGAAAATTGTATGGGAAATTAATGCCTATGCAAGTGACTTAAAAGTTCAGAATAAGTTTCTATAAAAAGATCTCAAAAGATATGATAAACGGCAAAGCAAAATATTAACAAAAGTAAGTTCTTTCTGGTTACAAGTTCTATTTTTTACGGGAATAATGACTCAGCGCTAAAATTATTCATTCAATAACTTTAAATCTCGTAAAGTGTGCCAACATTTACAGAGACCTACCTCAAAGTTATCAAGCGCCTGCTTGCTTGATATAAATCCACGAAGTTGAATGCCTCGGAAGTAATCCAGCAGTATGTAGTGGATGCCAAAGACTATGGTAGGGAAATGGAATCCTAGTCCTGGCCTCTCTTCCATGCTGCTACACAATCCATTAAAAGGTTCCTCCGAAAACACACACCCCTGGAGAATCATGCCCTCGTCTCTCCATTGCACTTTGGTGAAACTGGTGGTACTTAGCACTTCATTATTTCATAGCCATAAACGTCCTTCAAGTATAAAGAGTTCATTAGTAATGATCACACTTCAGTTGGCAAGTTTCTAACGAAGGTCGAGTTTATCCAATTTCCCTTCAGTCAGGAGAACTGCTCCCTTGGAGGGTTAGGCAGATACTGCTTGGTAAGAATTCTTACCCTTACTCGTTAACTTCGTTAACTAACTCAGGAAGAGCTAAATACTTTAAAATGGTCTCAAATGCCAGCACACAAAGTATATACAGTATTAAATAATTATTAAACTTATTTAAAGTTACGTTTGAGATCTTTTATTTCCAAGAGAGTTGGAAACCAAGGACTATGAAAAGATGCTTAAAAACCAAGGATTATGAAAAAAGGCAAAGTACTTTTTTTGTACTAAAAATAAACAAGATAAAGAAAACGAGAATACAAGGATTCTGAAGTTGGAAAGAAAAGATAAAAACAATATATTTAACACACTCCCCCCGAAACATTCAATCCTGTTATGAAATAAAAGCAGGATTGAAATTTTAAACATACAAAAGTATTTATATTACCAGAAAATTTTTTTTTTTCTTTTTCTTAAATATTTGCCAAGACTATTTACATTACCATCACCAATAATAAATAAAAAAGCCTACACAGACAAACTTTTCTGTAAAATTTGTCTGGTCTTCAGAGTACTAATCTTTGCCGCTTTGCGCTTTCTGCGCTTTCCTTGAATGCGATTGCTGGCCAGATTAGAATCATTTGAGTCATAATTAGGACTGTCTTTATCTTCATTTGAAGAAACATCAGGTCTGAAAAGAAATATTAGATTAGATGAATGTCTCTTCGTAAGTTCCCCAGTTCTGCCTTTCAGTAGGGTAACTCCAGTAACTTCCCCAAGCTCATTGAGAACTACATCACGGACTATTCCCATTGGGTATTGGTTTGGCTTACTATATGGTTCTTTAATTAGAACCACATCATTCTTTTGAAGAAGTGTATGCTTTACAGGTTTGAATCTGTCTTTCGCATTTACAGCTTGATTTGTCAAGTTAGCCAAAAATTCTTCATGATAAATGTTAATCTTCTGACTTTACGCAGTTTTGTGTAGTTTTCTTTAACTTTATCACAAGGAGAAACTAAATAGTCCTCATCCAATTCTAGATCTGGAGGTCTTTGCAGCTCAGGAATTAAGTTAACTGAAACAAGGTCATAACCCCTAATTAGACACTCTGGTGTTATGGGATCAGGAAGAGTTTTGTTTATATCTGTATCTCTTAATGCCTCTTTGAAAGCTATTGGCCTTCTATTCAATAAATGGACAGTCTGGCATATTAAAAAACTCAAAATCCTTATGTCTAAAACATTATTTCTTATGGCTCCAAATAAGCATCTCTTAGTAAGTTTCACACAACTTTCAACCATTGAACCAAGAGCAGAGTTCCCTTTGAAAAAACTGTTCAAACTGAAGGTTCTTTATGTCATTCTCTTCTAGATAGAGTTTAACTTCTGGGTCTTTTAAATAATCTAGAATTACGTTTGCCTCCCTGCTACTAACTGAGATCCCTGATTGGAAATGCACAAATTTGGTAGTCCAAACTCAAACGTATGAAGCTGGAAGGCTCTAAGATACTCCTTAACACTCAAGTCCATGCACACCTTCAGATTTATAGCTCTACTCCATGTACATGTGAAACATATTATCCATGCTTTTACTTCTTCCCACTGGAACGTACAAAGAAGGGTCCCATGTAATCTACAAAATATAGCGGAAAGGAATCTCTGGGGATTAATCCTGAAATCTCTATAACAGTTTTGATTAAGATTAACTGTCCTCTCATTGAACCTACGGCATATGACACATGTGCGGATTATCCTTTTAACTACTGAAAAAAATCTAGGTATCCAAAATATCTTACGTACTTCAGCCAGTAGCCTATAGCATCCAGCATGTAAAAAAACGTTTTCATGATAATCTAATACAATATATTTAGTTAGTAAACTATCCTTAGAAATTAGCAATGGAAATCGCCATCCTTCTGTCATCTTCAGTTTCTGCATTTTGCCTACGTACCCTTAAAAGGCCTTCCTGATCCACATAAACATTGAGCTGTCCGACTAACTTGGGGATATCTTTGAGCAACCGGTTTCTGGATTCAAAATATTTCAAAAATTTCAGGGAAGTGCTTCTGCTGATCTCTTCTTATTACCATCTTTGTAGCCTCTGCAAAGAAGTTATGATTAATATAAAACAGCTAATATGTCCAAACTTAACAGGATCCTTTAGTTTTAGTTTCATTTTCAAGTTGATTAACAAAGACAAGTACTCTACGGAAAACAGAAACAACTTTATGGTAGCTAGAACATCTTGATAAAGCATCAGTATGCTCATCAATCCTTGTAGTTATAGTACCATGATAAGACTGGACAACACCAATAGGAGAATCTTGCTTTACTGGAAGGGCAGGTATTACAAAATCCAAGATAGATTCCCTGTTTAGCTGACCTTCTGTCTCATTAAGCAGAAATTTGGGACCTGAAAAGTAGTTAGTTTTCTGAAGCTGCTTGAAAGATAAGCTGCGAGTGATGCAATCGGCTGGATTTTCACAACCTGACACAAAAGAAAAATGAATTGGGTGTTTATTACACAGTTCATTTATTGTGTGTAACCTATTTTGAACAAATACTGAACACTTCTGCATTTATCAAGCTTGGCAGAAAAAGCCCATGTACCCAGTGGAAAGGGCAACGAAGCTATCCGAGTAGATTATCAACTCTCTTATTTTGATTGGCATCATACATGAAATTCCTGATAACTCTTCATACAGACAAGTAATTTCTTCTACGGCCAAAGTTATTCCTTGCAGTTCCAGAGATGGCATGCTTTTAGATTCCATTTGCTTGTTTACTATCCTATTTTTTGCAAAGACAAAACTAACCTTTCCTGTGGAAATATTTTGTATGTAAATGACTACACCAAACATCTGCTTACTACTGTCTGAAAATGCCAATAGCCGGTAAGTATCTTCTCTACTCCCAAAGACTCTTGGTATCTCTGTAACAGAAGCAGCATTTGCTTGTTTGGCAATATTCCGCCATTGCCTCCTAACATCAGCATCTAATTCCTTGTCCCAGCCCAGATCTTTGTCGCACTGTAACTGATGCAAAAATAGCCTTGAACGATTAAGAATAGGGCCATTAAAGTTAAAGAGATCATACTGGGAGGCAATAGACTGCAATACTTCCCGTTTTGTCCGAGCTTGTATGTTAAGACTAATAGGTTTAGTAGATAAACTGTCTTGCTTCCTATCCCATGACAACCCAAGTAGTTTTACCTTTTCATTGGTTTCTGTACTAAGCTCACTATCTATGTGGTCTTGCAATGCAGAATCATTACTGATGTACTGCTGCAGGTAAAACTTGTAAGGCTCAAAAATGCTTTCTAGTTGTTGATATGCCCAGAGAAGATCTTCAGAACTATCATAAGCAACTGCACAGTTATCCATGTAACATAGTTGATATATCATCCTCTTTAATTGTAAAAGTTTACTATCATCACCGTCTACTTCTAAAATTAAAATCTTATATAGAGCAAGTAACAGTAATGCAGGGCTGCATCTTAAACCAAAACTTAATCTTATATTTCTGTATCCCACAACTGTAAAGTCTTCCTTCTCTACATTTCTGAACCATAGACATAATAGCCTATTGCTATCTGTGTCATTTAAAGCAAGATTATTGAACGCTTTACATATATCAAAACATAATAACTTCTGTCCAAATCTCAAATGTAATATAGCAGAGGAAAGTTTCTGGTTTAGATTTGGTCCTGAATATATAGCCTGATTGTGACTAATGGAAGGTTTACTAGAATCTTGCTGACAAAGATTAGACAAATACACTATCCTGCACTTTGTGGTTTCGCGATCCATCTTAAAGATGCCCATATGAGGCAAAAAGCTATGGTTAGGGTGTTCTCTGAGAAATTCGGGAAGATTATTAATGCGCTCTATGATCCCCATACTTTCTTGTTCTTTAAAAACTTATTTATCCATTATCAATAGCTTATCCCTGTTATTTTTGCAATTTTTTCAGTTAGACTTTTTTAAAATTGAAACTGCCAATCCCTGATTGGAACCTAACTAGATGAGACACCTGAGAATTCCAAAGTAAAGGAACAACAACAATTCTACCTTCTTTATCTCTCTTCATATTTTCAAGGGAAAACTTAACCAACTTCTTATTTATTTCAGAACTCCCAGAATCAGAATCATCAGGTTCAGACTTTACAAATCTATGACAACTTTCTTCTAAAATTAGGTTAGCTGCCTTGATAAGCTGAGATTCAATTATATCCCCTTTATCATCGAATACATTAATGTTAATGGGATCCACAGTATCTTCAAAAGCACAATCCGAAACAAGGCAAGTATTACCCGTCCCGAAAATGCTACTAACTAAGTTATGATCTGAAAGTTGAACCAATCCTTGAAAGCAACTTCCAACATAAGGTAAAAATGATAAATCTTTCAATATTTGTTCCACATTACAATGTAACAATACTCCAGCAGGAGTTTCAGAATATAGAGATTCTAGTTTGATCCAAACAAGTGTTCCTGCTGAGGAAGACAGTATGCTGAGCGAGTGCCAAGAATTAACTGAATATTACTGGATATCACAAGAATAATTGACAAGCTTTCATCTGCCAACAAATAACCTCTTTCTTTGAACCACATACTACTTTACCTAATTTAGGAAGTTTTAACTTTACATTAATAGAGGGTATACACAATGCTTCAATTTTTCTAAGCCTATCTCCTATCTGTAAACTTACTTCAATTAGCTTAGTAGTATAGTTCTGAGTAGTGGTTAATGCCATTTACTGTTAGAGAAATATTTTCCCTTAATGTGGGTAAATTATAACTGTCTGCAATATCCGTCAAAATGAAGTTACACTGACAGCCACTGTCTTTTAAACATCTTAACTTTAAACCATTATCCAAGGTAGAAGTAAAAGTGGGAAGAACAGTCTGCATGTCAGAATCACTCTGGAAAGCTTCCACAATGTTAACCATTGAGCCAGATATCTCCTTATTTTCCTTAGGCTTTGATTTTGCTTTATCTTTACCCTTATCTGTAGAAGATTGGCTATCTGGGTTATTTCCATCTTTATTTGAGACTTGCTTGTCATCAACAGACCGAATACACAGAAAGCTGAAATGCCACTCTGAGCATACTTACATTTATTATTGAACCTATACCTACAAAATTTACTGTGATGATTTAGGTTAGAACATTTTAGGCATCCTTTCAATTTTCTTATTTTATCTATCTTGGCTTCTGCAGAGTCAAATTTGGCACACTTGTGGATAGGGTGATCAGCTGGTTTACCATCTACTTTAGTACAAATACTACAAGGCTTAAAGGTCTTATTTCTTTCATACTTTACATCTACAGCTAAGCTGGTAGCTCCATGGTCACTAGCATTTGATGCTTTGGGGGAAGATTTAGAGACTTCTTTAGTTTTCTTAGACTGGCTACAATAACGCTCACTAGCTTCAAAAAACTTGTCTACAATTTCATTTAACGTTGGCTTGGAGCTGTTAGTAATTTGAATCAAATGATTCTTAAATGAATCGTTCAATCCTTCCCATATAAAAAACTGAAGTATACAGTCCACAGTCATTTTCAATTTGCGTATTCTTTCCATAATTAACCTAACCTTAGAGATAAATTCATAAGGATCAGTGTTGGAAGAAAGTTTCAAATGGGATAACTGCCTTAAAACATTAAATTTCTGTGTGTCATCCGAAGCTAGAGCTTTCAGTAGTAATTGCTTTGCATGTGAATATCCCTGCTTATCTGCTTCTAAAGACTCTACTAAAACTAAGGCCCTGCCTGAGATCTGCTGCTTTAATAACAAGAGTTTATCATATTCAGGGTATTCAAATTTACTTAAAGTGTCTTCAAATTCTTCAAAAAATCTAGCAAGGTCCTCGTCATCAGAACTAGTGTATTTAGGCAGGGGAGCTATAGGAGACTTAAGCAAACTTCTTGCGGAACTAAGAGAGTCATTCAAATGGGAAACCGAGGAGGGCTCACTAGGGTTCCTAATATCCACTAAGCAAGATAAAAGTTTATCATTATAGACCTGACAGGAGTCTAATTCCTCCTCAGACCTACGTTCTTCCTCTTCGTCGTCCCATTCCTCATACTTAAGCTCTAATATCTGCTTATTCAAGTCTTTCAATTCTGGAAGCCATTGTTCAAATTGCAAGCGTAATTTCTCCCTTGCTGCACTAGCTAACGTAGGAAAACTATCCTTACGGTTAAAATGTTCAGTCACACACTTCCTTATATACTTCCTTTGATTCACTAATCTCTTAAGTTCAGACATTGTGAATATATCAACTATCTGACCTATCACAATTATAATAAATATCCAAAGGCTAAAGTATGTGTAACAAAACGAAGCTCAAAAGTAAATTTCCTTACCACTTCACAATAAGAAATACCGATGGCATCAATACTAGCCAATGACGATAAATAAAGATTACCAAGGAAGCAAAGTTTCAAATGCAAAAAATATCCAATGAAGGCAATTCCCGAGCAAAGAACTTATTTCAGAAATATGTTATAAAGATTAAATTCACTCAACCTTTACGTAAAGTATTAAAATGCAAAAAATAACGTAACGTTCCCACCCAAAGTGGCAAGGGGAGAGACATCGGGCAAGCATCAAAGCAAAGTCATAAAGTCCTGTCACGGTCGCCATATTCGGAAAAAATTATATGAAGGTTATAAAAAATGGTGAGAAAACAAACATCATAGTGAACACTGAATTTATTATAGAACATTAAGGAAATTTAAAGCATAACATTATGCAGAATATAGATTAAAATTAACGACACTTGATGCTGCCCCGATATCTAGGTAACTCTGGCACTAGTTACCCAACCTCCACACTCCGAATCGCTTATAACCAGTGAAAAGTTTATAAGATGCATCGAGCAATACCATTACCATGATGCCACTGCGCATAGCCTATAAAAGATATGATAAGTCTATCAGAAAATTGTATGGGAAATTAATGCCTATGCAAGTGACTTAAAGTTCAGAATAAGTTTCGTTTCTATAAAAAGATCTCAAAAGATATGATAAACGGCATAGCAAAATATTAACAAAAGTAAGTTCTTTCTGGTTACAAGTTCTATTTTTTACGGGAATAATGACTCAGCGCTAAAATTATTCATTCAATAACTTTAAATCTCGTAAAGTGTGCCAACATTTACAGAGACCTACCTCAAAGTTATCAAGCGCCTGCTTGCTTGATATAAATCCACGAAGTTGAATGCCTCGGAAGTAATCCAGCAGTATGTAGTGGATGCCAAAGACTATGGTAGGAAATGGAAATCCTAGTCCTGGCCTCTCTTCCATGCTGCTACACAATCCATTAAAAGGTTCCTCCGAAAACACACACCCCTGGAGAATCATGCCCTCGTCTCTCCATTGCACTTTGGTGAAACTGGTGGTACTTAGCACTTCATTATTTCATAGCCATAAACGTCCTTCAAGTATAAAGAGTTCATTAGTAATGATCACACTTCAGTTGGCAAGTTTCTAACGAAGGTCGAGTTATCCAATTTCCCTTCAGTCAGGGAGAACTGCTCTCTTGGAGGGTTAGGCAGTACTGCTTGGTAAGAATTCTTACCCTTACTCGTTAACTTCGTTAACTAATTCAGGAAGAGCTAAATACTTTAAAATGGTCTCAAATGCCAGCACACAAAGTATATACAGTATTAAATAATTATTAAACTTATTTAAAGTTACGTTTGAGATCTTTTTATTTTCCAAGAGAGTTGGAAACCAATGACTATGAAAGATGCTTAAAAACCAAGGATTATGAAAAAAAGGCAAAGTACTTTTTTTGTACTAAAAATAAACAAGATAAAGAAAACGAGAATACAAGGATTCTGAAGTTGGAAAGAAAAGATAAAAACAATATATTTAACACATATACATATATATATATATATATATATATATATATATATATATATATATATATATATATATATATATATATATATATAGTAAATACGCGCTCCTGTTTACTCAGACTTTAATTACGCCCTAACACGAAGTAAAAACACCAGCAGAAACAGCTTTGAAGTTTGGATTAGTTTCCGAAGCCTCTGTATCCTGAATTCATCGTCGAATTTAAGCTGCGCCCTCTTGACTTAATTGATTAAATTGCAGTGAAATTAGCTCTAGCTTTTGTGTGTGTTAATAGTGCATGTACAAGTGCCTGAACGGTGAGAGTGATCAGCGCCTTCATGAGGAGAGCGCTCTCACACTGCTCTTCTTGGAAGGACAAACACACCTAATTAGAGCGTGTTGCCCAGGGTTTAATTAACAATGGATATTCCAACCCGGACATAACGAAATGCATTCGAAGAACCATTGATAAATGGTATCAGCAGCCATTAAATACGTCACTCTCGTTTACAAGGGAGTGTTTCACAGGAAATACAAAGAGGATGACCCAGCCCTTCGCAATATTATAAAAGGAAGCGTCTCCTCTACGGACCCTGAAAAGAATTTAGCTGGCAATTTATCACAAAAGTAAAAAGACCAGTGGCCTGATTAAATAAAAAAAAAAACCACTCTCTGTGCATGACCCTCTGAGAACCAACGTGATCTACCAATACATACGCCCTGTCTAGGAATGCCCCCAGTGTTCACCATGAACACGATGAGATTTTCCAGAGAATCTTCTGCCACGCCCAGGAAGGCTGCATCCATAACCATGCCAAGAACACCCACAGTATCAGAATAATAAGAAATTATGTAATTCCTAATATCGGAATATTGAGAAGGCGGACGACTACCGCCATTCTTAGCCTCCCCGAGACACTGCACATCAGAAAGGAGAGACCTAGCCTCAACACCACACAAGGCACCTCACATAGGGCGCAACCTACCAGCACCCCTGAGCCCATCGAATGGACCAATCATGTGATGGCCCCATCTACCAGCAGTGACCTTCCCAATACTACCCTACCAGTCTCCAATGTCAGTAGACAAGACCAGTGCAAGCATCTACCTCTGGGAGATGGGTTCACTCAGAGGCTTAATCCCCTACACCACCAATGAGTAATCAGCTCTCACACACGGAGCACCCAGGGAACTAAATTCTGCCTAATGACCCCATTCCAGTTTTGATTATTGATCAGAAGCCGTTGCAGAAGCTGGATCAATGGATTAAAACTTGCAAGTGAGGTCACTTTGACTTTAGTACGCTAAGTACCTATGGAGGAAAGAAATTTTTCAAGAAAATAAACGGAGTCCAGATATTTCAGATGCTGAGCAAGCTCATGCAACCATCAACCCCTGCTGAAGAGGACATCCCCTATCAACCACCAACCAACCCTGAAGAGGCATGTCTGATGAGGAAAAAACATTAATTGAAACCTGTTCAAATGATAGAAACACCGAAATGACAAGCCCTATTCCTTCTCTGTTCAATCCTGAAGGTTGGACCACTGTTCGCAAGAAGAAGAAAGCCTTCAGCAAACAATTCAAGAAGAAACAACCCCTCTCACCACCAAGTTTGTTACTGCAAGTACCGTCTCATCTCTTTCAAAATACAACGCCTCCTATGCTGAAGTAGCAAGATTGGAGAAAGAAAATCCAACTCTAAAAATGTCTGTTAGACCAAATCTTGTGGGTGATATGATTATTACCCCAAAAAGCAGACACAGACCAGTTCCTTTGTGGGAATTCTGTTCTTACATTGCTAGGTCCATCAAAGAAAATCAAGAAAGCAGTCATTTGCAGATATCCAACTATTCTACCTCTTGACCCCATTCTACAACTTGAAAATAAAATAGATGCAAAAAGGTGCGCTATCAAATCTAGAAAAACCACGATTCCTACAAGGAATATCATTGCCACCTTCCGAGGAGCAATCCCCAAACAATTTTCCTTCGGTATATGGGAATCATTCTTCATTGAAGCTTTCATTCCAGAGCCTCTCCGATGCTTCAAGTGCCACAAATTTGGACACGACAGCAGGAGAACAAGTTGAAAGCAAATGCCCCAACTGTTCTCTCCAACATCATGCATGGAACAATAAATGCAAGGTTCGACTTGAAAAAATCGAGAAAATCAAGAACAATTCTTAACCCATACCTCCTACAAGACCTTCAAATCACAGTCTAAATCCTAATGAAGAAGTTGGAATAATTACCCCAAAGCTGCAAAGGGAAGTCAAAGCAGCATTACAGAAGATAGCCAGCAACAAGCCGATGCCCAGAGAAGCAGTACTAAGCACTTCGGAACCTTTCTCGCCCTTTCCTTCCAATCCCAACACCTCGGCCACCTCTAAGGTTGACAGCCCTTCTTCCCAAACCCATCCTTCTCAATAACACTTACAATAGATCGAATCATCATTCTCTTTGAACTTCTCACAGTGAAACCTGTAAACAGAGAAACACTGCTAAACCACATACAACCCCACCTCATCCCAACTTTAAACCTAAGCACCTGATGTTCAATCCGAACAGCAGCTACCTCACTTAATCATCCCATCCCTGTTCCTCTTCTCAAGGCCCTTGAACGGAGCGGTCAGAGAAGAGCAACACACCTTAGCCACTCTCAGTTGAGCATATTCCTGAATGGCATACAGCCATCCTGTGTATAAGTAAAATTCATCTAATCATTACATCTTTCATCACATCTCAAGGGAACTTTGAATCCCAAACTGTTCTTGCCTCTCACTAAAACTTTTCCTTTCTGACCCAGTTGTTAAATTGGAGCCGAATGGTATGTTCCAGAGAAAAATCTTTCATCCATCACCAGTGACGGCTGCTAAGAAGCAAGATACCCGGGCCAGTAACAAACCTGTGGCTTAATCTATCATCATCATCAACCCATTTCAACTTTCAGTTTCGGTTTAGCAGCCATAGGAGTAATCGCCAGTCCATCGCTCCCGATCATGGAGTCGCCAACTCAAGCTTTTTATGAGTTGTTATCGACTCCTCAACCCATTCAACAACCAACTATCCCTGGAGAGGAAACCACCTCTCATCATGAGCAGATGTCTGATGTAGAATACACATCGACAGAAACATTTTCAACTGATGAAAACTCAGAGCCATTAAGCCTCCTGCTTCTCAAGTTGGAGGATGAGAACTCCTCCAATGAAGGTAAATTCAGTTAATACCATGCCTCTCTTGCAGCTGGAGCTGAAGTCAGTGATGAAAGTTGGACTGCTGTCTGTAAAAGGACAAAAGTAGCTGACACACCCCAAATTGCAATGAAGAAGCCACCTTCAAATCAAGTCTCCTGCAGCCAATCCCTTGCCACCTCTTCCAAAATATCGATTCTCAGTTCAAGAAGAACGGTATGCCTATGTAGCACTGCAAAGCTTGAAAAGGAAAATCCAAGCTTAAAGCATGTCAGTTTAAACTCCATTTGGATGATGATTATAATCATCACATTAAACACCAGAGAAACTTAAGAACTTCTACAAGTCAACACTGCTTTCCAGCTACTTGATCCCATCGGAGAAAGTCAGAAAAGCTGTTATTTGCAGATACCCGACCACCCTGCCTCTATATCCCATTCTACAAGCTGCTGAATATTCTAGATGCACAGAGATGTGTTGGGAAGTCGGGGACTCCCACAAGAAAAATCATTGCTACTTCCAAGGAGATTTTCCCAATCAGTTTCCCTTGGAATATGGGGATCGTTCCCCACAGACACTTCATAGCTTAGCCACTACGATGCTACAGCGCTATAGATTTGGAATCCATAGCAGCTGCTGCTCAGCCACAGAGAGTGTGGTATGTGCAGCAATCTGCACCTTACAAAACGGTGCCTAGATGCTTTCAAGAGGAGGAAAACAATAGAAAGCATATGCCCAAACTATTTCTCTTTAGCATCCATGCTTGGAAAAAGTGTTGCAAATTCAGACTGGAAAAAGTTGCCAAGATGACAGCAACTCCTCGACATCCCCTACCTGCAAAATCCATCCCAAATCCCAAGCAAGAAGATAGAATGACCAGACTGCAATTAAAATAAAGAATTGACACAGCACTACACAAGATGATCAACAACGAGTCAGAGTCAAGTGAACAGTGCCTGCCCTTGCAAATTAGTAACAAGTTGAAAACAGTGCTTGCCCCTTTCCTTCATTCCTAATCCTAAACCCCGTCAACCTCCAAAGTCGAACATCTTCCTTCCAAACCAATTTTGCACACCTTCCTCCTTCCCCCTCTGATATCTCAGTCAGTGCCAACCAAGACGGTCCCAAATCATCAGAAAAAGCTGTAAATCACTCACATATGAATGGATCATCACTTCTCTTCGAACTACTAACAGGGAAACCAGCTGACAGAGAGACACTACTAAAGGCCTGTGCACACTAGGAAACATTGTTTGCAAAATAAAGTTTGCTAACAATGTTTGCAAACAGTTTGCAAAGTGTTTACAAACATTTTCCAAACTGTTTGCAAACAATGTTTTTATGTCCAGACCTCAGTCGTCCGGCGCAGTACCCTCTGTATTCTATTTGTCTATTTTAATGCACTCGAGGAAGGAATAAGAGAAAGAAAAAGAGATGGGCGAGGAAGTCTTTAGAAAAAGAAGCCTGTCATGCTAACTTGCTTCTGGCAGAATTGAAAATAGATAATAAACACACATACATACATGCACACACATATATAATATATATATATATATATATATATATATATATATATATATATATATTATATATATATATATATATATATATTTAAAATGAAAGTTAATATGAAAAGAAAAGAGCTTGATGAAGGAAAATGATATATGAAATTTTCAATTTGATCTACGGACCCCAGGTTGGGAGCGAGCCACTTACATAAATCATTGGGCACAAACGAATAAATTACTTTCTCTCCACCTTATTCTGAGACATTTGAGCCAAAAATCAGCACTCTACGCCAAAAAATAGTGGAATTACGAAGGTTACCCCATACTGGAAAAGGGGGCGTCCCCCCTCCCCCAATGGAATATGACCTTGACCCCTCCCCTACATATTACCCAAGTGGTCTTAAGAATTACCTTATATCAACGGCCAAACTTTTACAAACATGGTGAATTTCAATGAAAAATACTATATCCCAACTGAACCACTCTCAAGTGAGCAATACTTATCCCAAGTATAAGCAAAATATCATCCATTCACCACATTACCAACATTCATCATATTCCAAGGGAACTTTGATTCCAAACCCTTTTCTCTAACTCAAATTTTATCCTTTCCTTCCCAAGCTTTCTTACTTACTGGGTTTTGCATCTATAACACTTTATCCCCCCACACTCGAATGGTGTGTTCCAGAAAAGTATACAAACGCCAATTACCAATTGCGAGCTGGTGAAAAGCGAGAGCCGTGTCGGAGGAAAGAGCTGACTGCATCTATTGCCTACCTACCTACCTACCTACCTGCCCATTCCAACTAGAACAAGCTCACCCCTCCTTGAGAATGAACCTATGATGCGGTTGGAAAACGTTGGCATTCCGCTACGCCTTAGAAAACTACGAAGAAGGTTCTCCATTCGAGAATTAGACGAACCCTCGAGTCTCGTGCACTCCTAAACGGCTATGCTGACATTCTTTAACATAAGATATTTAAGCCATTCGGTTTCCCTCACTCACTGACAGTAGAGCTCTTTCTCATCCTGCTTCGTCAAAATGAGGACGGGAGACTTATGAGGTTTATTCATGTCACGGAGTTATGTTAGGATCTTCACTATATATTGTTAGTTATTATATATTTAATGAGAATATTATGAATTATGTATGTAATGATTTCTTTTTTTCTATAAGGATCTCTCTCTCTCTCTCTCTCTCTCTCTCTCTCTCTCTCTCTCTCTCTCTCTCTCTCTCTCTCTCAATGTACTTTCCTTTATAATTGAGAACGGAAAATTCATAAGTGATAAAATTAGGTTTATAACTTGATGACAGAATTACATTTTTTAAAATGTAACCTAGGCTAGAAATCTATTTAATAAATCTATCTGGTTGCGATATAATGAATTTACTTTTCCCAATCTTTAGCTAAAGTTCATTAATATTCGCTTAGTGTTTATGTGCATTTATGCTGGACATTACAGGTTATGCAATGTTCTATACCAAAATAATATAAGTAATTGGGAGGGAAGGACGAGAGGGTGTCATACACAGGGTAGCTGAGGGAAGCCATTAAGAAGAAATAAGAGTGCACAAGTGTTTCGCGTGAGGATTAATCAATTAGTAAAAAAAACTTATTCTGCGACAGAAAAAAAGGGATTTTAAGAGCGGTTGATAAGTCGTCAGCTCATAAGAAGATGGAGGAGAGTTAGGGGAGAAGCCATAAAAGTGGAAGGAATGAATGACGGGATTATTGGCCATATTTCCGGATAGGGTCAAAGAACAGAATCAGCTAAGAGTTTATAGGCGCCAACGAAATAAGATGTCGAAGGTTGCAGGAAAAACAGATATTTGAAGAATATGCGTAGGACTGGGAGAAATCATCATGTAGCATTAACAAAGTGGTTATGACTACGCCACTGAGGAAGAATAAATTGTAATGCAGGGAAGTACCGGAGTAAAAGAAAGTGTACCAGAACAAGTAGAATAAACACAGAAGATTAAACGACCACTGTTCATGTTGGTTGAATTAGTAAATGATTATGATAGCCAGATAGTAGATGCATTACGCTAATATGTTTTCTTTTTTCTCCGTATTAATCATATTGGAGTGCCAACAATTAGCTCGGAAAAATGCTTGGAAAATCGTGCATAGTAAATCCTACATATAATTGTCCAAGCGCCCTCTGCCATGATTTGAAATACGAAGGGCTCACGTAGCTTCTACTTCTAAAGATTTGCTTATAAAGGACAGATTGGTGAAATTCAGGAATAATAAATTTAGTTAGATCTCACTTGAAAATAATAATATGTCTTTTTAGCTAATCTCTCTCTCTCTCTCTCTCTCTCTCTCTCTCTCTCTCTCTCTCTCTCTCTCTCTCTCTCTCTCTATGGCAAGAGTACTTTTATTCTTTTCTTCATATGGTGTCATTGACGCATATTTAGATAGCAATATAATTACTGCTACAACCGTTATTGTATTGTTTATTCATAATATTTATGGCACACTAAAGTTGCATCCAAAATCAGTTTGTTACCAAAGTTACAAATCTCTGTTCATAAAGAAGGAAGTTTGTCCACAGCCAAATTAGTCATAAATGCTTATTGGAACTTCGCCGATAAAAGACGAAAGTTTGCGGAAATATGATGCCAATGGTTTGGTTGACTTAAAGGTCACTCTGTGAATAGTAAGAATTCATAGTCAGATAGTGTTAGTCTACAGGCACTGATCCCTTTCCCGTTAACGTAACGCCGGTAAAAGTTAGGTTCCTTATTGAACATTTAGGAAGAAGGAACGCACGATTTTAAGAATTTTTCACATTCATACTTGAAAAAATCTGCTACCAGTTTTTTTAGAAATTTGGAATTAGTTTTTTGAATTTTTTTGTTTACCTCTCAGGAAATCGCATATATTAAACAAATCTCAAAATCAGATTTACACATGTATATACACACACACACACACAGTTTATGATTTCAATACTCTTGCCAAAAAGAAAAATTTATAAAACTTAGCTTATCTTGTAAAAGATAAATTAAATGGTACGAATTACAGAAGGAAGGGGATAAGAAGAGAGAGTTTAAGAGGAGGGTTTTGGAGGATAATTGATATAGGATTGAAGATGTTCAAGAATGGTGGGCACGAAATGCAGCAGTAATAAGAAGGCATGGAAAGGAGCTGCTAGGAGAGACATCTGTTATCATATGGGAAGAACAAAAGGAGAGTTGGTGGTGGGATGAAGACATTGAGAAAGTAGTAAAAGATAAGAAGGAGGCAACGAAAAGATGGGAAGAGTCACAGTCGGTGGAACACAGAAATAGGTACAGAGAGAGAAAAACAAGGTGGTGAAAAACGGTGGTAGCCCAAGCTAAAGCAAAGTTCGTATTGATGATGTGTATAATGAGCTGGGTGGGGACAAAGGAAGGATTAAAGAAGATGATCAAGCTATCAAAGGCTAGAAATAAGAGCACCAAAGATATAACACATATCAAACAAATAAAGGATCAAGAGGGTGTAGTGCTTAGAAAGGAGAAGACATTGTGAAGAGATGGAAAGAATATTTCGAACAGTTGTTAAATGAAGAAAATAATAGACTAATAAGAGAGGATGGGCAAGTGAACATTGGCATGGTAATGAGGTTTTCTAGGCAAGAGGTACTAAATCACTGAAGAAGATGAAGAATGGGAAGGCAACCGGACCAGACATGATCCCGGTGGAGGCATGGAAAGCATTAGGAGATGAAGGAGTGGATATACTGTAACGATCTTATGATAAAGATCCTTGAACAGGAAAAGATACCAAATGAGTGGCGTGGGAGTAATATTGATCCCAATTTTTAAAGGGAAAGGCGATGTCCAAGAGTGTGGTAATTATAGGGGCATTAAATTGATGTCCCACACTTTGAAGATACTGGAAAGGATGATAGATGCTAGACTGAGAGAAGAAGTACAAATAGGTAAAGAGCAGATGGGATTTATGAAGGGAAGGGGAAACAACAGATGGTATATTTTGTCTGAGGCAAATAATGGAGAAATTCGGGGAAAGACAAAGGGACCTACATATGGTATTCATTGACCTTGAAAAGGCTTATGACCGAGTCCCGAGACAAGAGGTATGGAGGAGCCTGAGGAGAAGATGGTGCCAGAGAAGTATGTGCGATTGATACAAGAGATGTACCGGAATGTATTTACCAGAGTGGGAGCAGTTGTTGGGGAGACAGAAGGTTTTTGAGGTGAGAGTAGGATTACACCAGGGGTCGGCTCTGAGCCCATTATCTTAACATAGTGATGGGATGTTCTAATAGAGGAAGTAAGGGAGACAGTATTGTTCTGTGTGCAGAGAGCAGGGAAAGCTCCTTGGAAGTGAAATTGGAAAGATGGAGACAAGTACTGGAGGACAGAGGAATGAGAATAAGTAGATCCATGACAGAATATATGTGTACCACCACTGAGGGGATGATAGAGAAAGTATTCAGCTTGGTGGAGAGCAAATAAGGAGAGTTGATAAGTTTAAGTATTTGGGATCTTTTGTTAACGCTGGAGGAAGTATGGAAGAAGAAGTAAAACATCGGGTACGGCAGGCTGGAATAACTGGAGAGCGGCCTCGGGAGTTTCTTTGTGACAAAAGAGTGCCGCTTAGGTTAAAAGGAAAATTTCACAAGACGGTGGTAAGAACAGCAATGCTGTATGGTACGGAAACAGCAAGCATGAGAAAAGCAGAGCAGAAGAAGATGGATGTGGCAGAAATGAGAATGCTTAGGTGGATGGTCTGGGGTAACAAGAGTGGATAGGATCAGAAATGACTACAGAAGGGGGTCAACTAAGGTGGTGGAAGTATCAAAGAAAGTGCAGGAGAGGCTGAGATGGTATGGACACCTGTTGAGGAGAGATGAGGACCACGCTGGAGACATACTATGGGGGTGGAGGTGCAAGGAAGAAGAGGGAGACCAAGAAAGAGATGGAAGGACTGTGTGAGAGGAGACTTAAATGAGAAGGGAATTGATGAGGCAGAAAGCACAAGATAGAAATAGATGGAAACGGCTCATCCGAAACAGCGACCCCATATAAAAATGGGAACAAGCTGGAAGAAGAAGAAGAAGAGCTTATCTTGTAAAAGGAGTTGCAGTATCGCTCATGGTCGACCTATTTCGAAAATATCCATCAGCAAAGCTGAATGGAGAAATGAAATTATCTCTCTCTCTCTCTCTCTCTCTCTCTCTCTCTCTCTCTCTCTCTCTCTCTCTCTTATTTATTTTTTTCTTTCTGCTCTCCGGTTAACGAGAATCCGGCATTCATAAATTCTAATACTTTTTTTCTTGGACCCACCAAAATTTAAATTTTCCTCAGGTACACAGTCCTGTTTCTCGGTTCTGAGCTGAATGTTCCAAGTGACATTTATTTCTTTGCTTTTTGTTCTTTTGGTTTTTTATCAGAAAACTAAAAATGGATATGGTTCCTCTGCCTCTTCTTACGGTTAAAGTAAGGATGCAGTGCGTCTACTATTATCGTAGAACTACAATTCTAAAGGATTCAGTTTGTCCATTATATTTACCTACTGCAGTTTCGAAGTTGCTGTCTAAAATCTTGGTAAAGTGAAAGAACAAACATGTGTCTTTGTGAGTGTAAAACAGCAAATGACATATAAGTAATAATATGACCTCTATTCTCACGAATTCCAAATCAAGTTCTTGACGCACATCAAACACCACGAAACAAAAGAGGATCTCTCTGGTGAGACTTTTCCATGAGGCCTGCAGCTTTAAAATCTTTTCTTTTTATCCGCGAGTCATAAAGAGAAGCATTGCCAGGGAAACATATTAGCTTCATACATCAGTGGAATACCGATCCGGGAACGGAAAGGGAAACAAACGTTCCCTTACTCTTTCTTCTCCATTTTTTTTTCTCTGTGATGGCTTGTCTATAGCAGTGACGGCAGTCGACTGACTGGCATATCAACTAAAGTTAGCAAGGCGACAGACATGACAGACAGGAAGGACATTTAGGGTCTGAAGTGTTGAATCAAGGTTGGAGTCTGGTCTCGAGAGTGCAGCTATAATCTTACTGTAACGAATAATGCTTTCATTAACGCAGTGATTAATTGCGAGAATTGTAACCTACGGATTTTTTTGCCAAAGCGGTGATATGATTAATGGTGACAGAAAAACACGTCTCTCTCATTTCGGGGGTTTTGCAATGTTGCCCTTTTAAATTAATACGCAGTTCTGCTACGATAAATTTCCTCTCCTTATTCACCAATTACTATTTCATCAATTGTTCCGTCAAATGAAAGTCCCGCATGACTTGATAGACAGCACTCCTTGGAAACAAATATATATGAATATAATTATTGCATCACCTGAGATCAAAGTCCTTCACTACTCCTCACCTTCAGCTAACATCGTCATCCTTTGGGATTTAGACACTGAATATTGGCAGATGTTCACTTGATGGAATGATAATATTTTCATTCAATTCCATAACAGTAATTGATTGGTGGAATGTACACCCATATTCGTTTTCTGATCAGAGGTAAGTGGTAGGAATTATCCCCTTCTTCTCCGTCCTTTTTGCATAATCCCTTAAACTATTCTGGTTTTAGGGGAAGGGTCAGCCGTTTACCCCAGTTCTGAAACCGTTCAACATATTAAAATTTTCTTCTCATTTGTCTACACTCTTCATCAAATAAAACAATTCGTTGCCTTTCCTGGCTTGAAAGACATTTAAGAAGAGGCTTATTTACGGAGTGTTAAACATCATGATATTTTGCAACAATAGCTTGGTCAAATGTTTTTCAGCATAATATAAACGCTTCTCAGTATACATTCGGATGTAGCTGTGTACTCCACAGAAATAGAAGTAACTCTAGACCTTCAGCAATAAAAGTAATTTTTCTACAGAGAGGGAAATGGGGTAGGAAAGACAGAAGTGAAGAGAAGAATGAGTAAGAAAGTAACAGCGAAGATTATGGAGAAAGAGAGAGGAAATAAGAGAGGCCGTCACTACGATAAAATATTAAGTTTATAAAGAAAAACCTTTATTTCTGTATCTGAAGTACAAAAAGCCTGTAAACTCAGGCATTTACTATCATTTTAAGGCCAAGTAGAAGGTCCTCTAAACAGGACATCGACTCAGGTCCTATGGCAAAAAATAAAAAAAAGTAAGATTATAAGAGATACTGTGACAGGAAAAGGAAGGGATGAAAAGACCAAGCTCCCATGAAACTTTCCCATGAAATTTATTCTGCCGTCTTTGCCACCATTTGCAAATTTATGACTTTTCAGGCATCTTCTCTTGGACACTGAAGGTATTATCTACATACCAATAAATACACGAAAATATTTCTGAATCCCTTTTCGTATGTGTTTCATTGTTCGGTATTTATGCTTCTTCTCTCTTTTCTTCATAAATTGATGTTCTGTTCGGTTTGATGTTTACAAATTAATAATAATAATAATAATAATAATAATAATAATAATAATAATAATTAATAATAATAATAATAAAATTTCACTGAAAGTGATGGCTACTTCAGCAGCGTTATACTTTTATCGATTCTTCACTATTTTTCGAATAGCTTCCTTTTCCGTACGACTTAAAGGAGCTAGTAGAGTGCCTATGGAGGTCATTATCAAATACAAGGTCAAGATCGTTGTATATATGTCAATTCTTACAGATAAACTATGATATCACCATATCATTTGCAATTTCATGCAATGTCGATTTTATTAGAGATGTGATCGTTATGTAGAGTCTGATCATCCTATTTTTATTTATTCATTTTTTCTTATTATTATATATGACCCGACCTGTGTCGTGTGGGTCATGCAGAGAAATCAAACCTCAGTGATTAATTTAAACACAGGACTTATTAATTTTAATGAATTAAGCGATGAGGGGTACGACTCAAGTGCAGTATCGTGTGGGAAAGCAGACGCTCACAGATACTTTTGTCATAGTCCAACACGTTTATATGTATCCAGTTGTAATTGTAGGATATCCATCCGTTTGCAATCAAAACGTTGTTCTAACTCCTGCAAAGAATGGCGTGTTTATCAAGGGAAAACTCTACAGGTCTTCGCACACATTAAAATCCATTTTGGACCAAAGGGAGACAGATACTCAAACAGTAACGTACATTGAAGAACCTATCACCTGTCTCATGAACAAAGATATCATTCAAGCCACCCAACACAATTCTCGGAAATCCGCTCTGGCAACCTACACGCAGTCGCTCAAACCTAATACACCATCGTATCTCTCGATACGCATTAGGAAAATTTTGCCAGTGTCAGAAATTTTAATCCTTCCAGACTCTGAAAATTCACGTACTTTCCGTAACACAAGCTTAGTACATTGGTGACTCCCATCACCAGGTCAATATTGAAGCCTGTAACCACCTGAATACCGATTTAATCATCAAAGAGAACCAACATGTCATAGACGTGAAGTATATGAGTAACGAATCCTTACCATTTCTGAAATTAATCCAGTGCAACCCACTGTAGACGAGTCTCTTTTACAATCAATCAGAAATAGAATAAATGCAGATATCCAGGATAAAGGGATCAGACAGAAATTTTTCGAACTTCTATACAAATATCACAATGTCTTTTCCACGAGCGAGGGATCTCTAGGAAAAACAGATGTAATTGAACATCATATCAGGTTATTGGATGAAAATAAGGTTATCTATGTACCCTCGTACCGCCTTCCTATGAACGAAATTAATGAAGAAGTAAACAAAATGTTAGCCGAAGGAGTTATAAAAAAATCCAACAGCCCTTATAATTTGCCTTAATTGTGAACCAAAAAAGATCGGACGCCATGTACCGATGACATCTTATCCCTATTAGGTAAGAATAAATATTCACTCATTAGACTTACTCAAAGGCTTTCACCAGATACCATTAGATAAAGAAAGCACACCTTACACCGCTTTTAGCACGACAAGGGGACATTATGAATTTTTACGTATGAAATTTGGTTTACGCTGCGCCCTTATCATCTTCACGAGAATGATTAATATAGTGTTTGGTGACCTGCTAGGTGTAACCCTCCTCGCCTATATGGACGATCTTGTCATTTTTTCCAACACCATAGAAGAGCACTTGCGTAAACTCGAGTTAGTTCTTCAGAGATTAAGACAGCATAATTTAAGAGTAAAAATTTCTAAATGTGAGTTCTTTAAAAGAGAACTAGTCTATTTGGGGTTTACGGTATTCTGTCAAGGCCTTAAAGTAGTCCATGATAAAGTTTCAGCCATCAGCAACATCCCTGTACCCACTAACATTAAGGGCGTACAACAGTTTCTGGGCATGTCCGGTTACTATACCGCCGGTTCGTGTGTAACTACTCACTAATTGCCGCTCCTTTAACTGACCTCACTAAGAAAAGTGCAGATTTCATATGGGAAGAAAGAAAAGGCATCAAATAGCGTTCGATACTTTCAAAGAAAGAAATTGGAGCAACCTCCCCTATTCTTCAAATTTCCTGATTTCTGAGTAAGGAAACCTTAGCTTTATTTATTGCCAATTGATGCCTCAGACCAGGGGGTAGGAGGGATACTACTTCAGCAATATGATGACAAGTTTTTCCCAATCGCTTTCTGAAAGTAAGTACGCAGTAATAGACAAAGAAGGGCTAGCCATTGTTAATTCGTTAGTGCATTTCAAGTTCATTATTTACGGCTATCCTGTTAAGGGTCTTACTGACCATAAGCCTCTCACAAGACTCTTCAAAGGCTTTAACCGCAGCCTAAAAGAACGAGATAGCATATGATCATTCGGGACTTCAGCGCAAAATAGGATATCTACCTGGGAAAGCAAATATCCCTGACGCGTTTATCACGCAACCCAGCACCAACGTATTCAGAACCATTAGCTGAATTAGAAGATATTGCCACACCCATACAAACCATTAAAATGGCGTTTGAAAATGAGAAGTCATTGACCCAAACGATCGGGAACATTGAAGGCAGGGGTGGAGCACAGAACTGGTACAGACTGAACAACAGAAAGACCCTCAGTTAAGTAAAATAATAAACGCTTTGAACGGAAATCCTAAAGAAAATGAATACGTAAAATATTCGCAACAAAATTTCATAATCAAGGATAATATTCTGTGTAGATTCGTGAATAGGAAAACCCGAAGTACACCACAGTCGACTAACGACCAGGTAGTAGTAACAATCTCTCTCATACCGACCGTCCTAAACTGGTTGCATTCCAATCCCTTACATGGTCATCCTGGGTTTTCTATCATGTCACAAAAGGCCAAGTCGCTATTCTACTGGTCTACGATGACAACAGATATTAGGAAACATTTAAACAATTGCAACA
Organism: Macrobrachium nipponense; assembly: GCF_015104395.2. Classification (NCBI taxonomy): domain Eukaryota; kingdom Metazoa; phylum Arthropoda; class Malacostraca; order Decapoda; family Palaemonidae; genus Macrobrachium; species Macrobrachium nipponense. The sequence continues at coordinate 44,165,282 of NC_087214.1, forward strand.
TTTGTCACTAACGCAAAGGCCACACTAAAACACACGTCAGTCTCGGAACTTACCCCGTGCCAAACAAACCTTTTGAACGGGTACGCCTAGATTTGTTAACAGGGTTTCATGAGTCTGACAGAAGAAACTGGCACCTCTTAGTGGTAATTGACGCCTTAACCAGATATACAAAATTAATACCTTTAAAGAATAAAACAGGTTTTAAATGTGCAAGAAGGTTCTACGAATATTACATTTGTAGACACGGAATTCCTCACACAATTGTCTCCGACTCACGCGGAGAATTCAACAATCTCTTTCTTAATTCTTTGCGTGTATTCTTAGGCATAAAGAAAATCAATGCAATGATTTATCATCCTGAATCCAATGGTTTGGTAGAACGTGTGAATCGAAAGGTGGTAGACATCCTGAGGGTTACCCTAGGAGATATGGATCCCTGCTGTATCCAGCACACTCAATCACAGTTGGCACCTCACGAAGCAATCTACGGCGTGCCCGCTAGGACACCTTTTCATATCCTCACACATCAACCAGTTTGTCAGATCCTCTCAAGGATATAGTGGATACCAGTGTAAACCGGTTCAATATACTTCGTAGGAATCTTGAAGAAGCTCAAATCATAATGAAAAATACACACGATAAAAACGCAAAACAAACAAAAACCTATGCAGTTGGTGATATAATATATATGTATATACAAGTTTACGTACAGAAAGGACTGAACTACAAATTAACTCCGAAATTTGAAGGACCTTTCATGATCCTTGAAAATTTGGTAGGGAATAGGCTGAAAGTTCAGAACCAAACTAAACCTACTGACATCCTCACAGTACCCAGGGAGCAACGTAAGGCTTAACCCATTATGGGTTTGTATGGAAAAATCACCTTTCTGTGTTATAAATTTTTTTCTTTGTATCATATTTTATTTCATGCACTGGTTATTTTTAAAACGTGTAATTACGTATATTTTAGCTATTGCAGGCTCCAATAAGCTTGTCTTGTTATACCTGGTACTAATTGTTCAAGTATTTTTCTCGTATGGGATTAATCCTAAGAGTTCCTTATTACGCTTTAATCATAGCTCAATCATTGAGAGAAATTAAGACCCTTTCGTTACGTACAGCAACATCATATTAGAAATTGACATGAAGGCTATTTTCTTACAAAGGAATGCCGAAATCAATTTGAAATCTGAATTGACTCTTTTCGCTGAATCCTTATCCAGCAGAATCTTCAGGATATCGAGTTATAAATTTATTTCCATTACTAACGTTTCGGGATACAACTCCTTCCCATCTTCAGGGCTAAAAACAGAGAAAATGAAAAATCCGTACATCAGGAGTCAGACTAAATTGGAGCACACTTGTAAATAAAGAGTACATTAATGAGCTTTGAATTGGACATGACATCAAAATGGCAAGTAATGAAACACGAAATTAACATTAAAGATCACAGCTACTAAGCATATTGGCACAAACTTTCAGAAAAAAAGGAATAGTAACAAGAAAAACCCACAATGAACATCTGAGAAAATTGAATTATTCCCAAAGACAGAAGAAAAAAATATTTGATATTAATCCTAACAAGCAAAAGATTTTCTGTATTATATTTACAAAAAGCAATATTAAAAACCATCCACACAAGAACTAAACGGCATAGGAGCAATGTAAAAGATTAAATACAGGGAAGGCAAACAGAGAGGCGAGAAGTGTTGAGTGGACGAACGGTCTATTAGACAATGTTTAATTGTACAGCAATTGAATGGAGGGAAATCGAGAACAGGTAATGGCCGGGATAGGATTTTGAAATCACTGTACAGAACATGGTGTTTACATTTTACAGTATGGTTGCGTGTTGTAGTGAATTCCTTCCTGTATAAAAACTAACACCCCGATGACAATCGATGCGAACCTTCAACAGCCGACTGGAATTACCCACATAGGTTCCCAAACTACATTTGGGACAAGTTAATAATTATACCGTTGAAGGTCGCATCAATCCCGGTAGTGACCTTCATTTAATAACCATAACCTCTTCATGAAAATACTCGAAGTCATTTCAAGAATGATTACTGTGTCTTTGCGGATTAGGAATTCCTTTCACTAGGTTTTCTTTTTTATCTACTTCAACCCGTTCAACACAAGATTTCAGGATATATTATAAGAAGCCCTTCATTTTATCCAAAGGTCCCCAGATACCCAGACATCAAAGATCTTTCCTTCTTAACGAGACCTTTCTTGGCCTGATTTGCTATCAACATTCCTGCATCCATTTTCATCTCATGTCAAGATAATCATCGTCTAGCCTTTGGGTTCCAATGCTGTAACCTCCCTCGTGTCTACCAAGGAGTTTGGCTATGCAAATATTAAGACTGAAGTTATGGTATTTTGTAGTAATTAGAAATAATTAGCGGCATTAATCTAATTGTTGAACAATGGCGAGGTCATGGAAGCAAGGGAGGCTGAAGGTTCATCTAGTATGATTCATTGAATAAATCAGAGATGTTAGAATAAGTAAGTGTGAAGTTGTATTATTTCCCAACTTAAATCTCGGATAATTCATCGCGTTTCCAGTATTAATTATGGCACCGAAGGCACGTTTGATATAATGAAATATAAAAGGATTATATATTTGTTTTGTAATAAAACTGAATCATTTCGGATGTCCAGAAACTAAGATTTGATAAGCACCTCTTACCAAAATTAAATCTTACTTGGAGGTACGTGTTAGTGTGTGAATTTTTTTCAATTTCTCTCTGTTTTCAAGTTTTTGTGTCGTTTTTACTGTTATCTGTGGTCCCTAATTTGTCTTGGTTATGCTTATATACACTATTTAAATATATTTATTTGTGCTTGCATGATAGCTTCACTTTTATCATCGTTTTCTATTTACAAAGAGCTATGTAAAGTGACTTCCTTATGTAACCATTCAAGAGTGAAGTACGTAATATCTTCTACATCTATATCCTGAGGCCAAAAATTCTATAAGGTTTTAGAAAAAAAAATTTTTGTATTGCTCTAAGGAGCCTAAAGTTTCATTTCAGTATATTAAATAAGTTATCTTAAGTGTTTTCGCTGTTCATGTTCATAATAGAATAATCAAATTAATTAATTTTCTTGGTGTTTCCAATTATCACGGTATATCTATTTTCTCTTTTTTTCTATTTCAATTTCCATTGCTTCGCTTCCATCATTGACCGATCGCTTGGTTAATCTGATCTGGTCTTCATCTCGTACTCCATCAGCCTTTCTTCCTTTACTGATACTCTAATGGCCTTTGTATCAGCACGGAATCTCTCTCATCTCTAACAGAGAATATGTGCCTTTTTAGATTAGGAATTATATATTTATATATATATATATATATATATATATATATATATATATATATATATATATATATATATAATTCCTAATCTAAAAAGGCATATATATATATAAAAAATTCCTAATCTAAAAAGGCACATATTCTCTGTTAGAAATGAGAGAGATTCCGTGCTGATACAAAGGCCAGTTGAGTATCAGTAAAGGAAGAAAGGCTGATGGAGTACGAGATGAAGACCAGATCAGATTAACCAAGCGATCGGTCAGTGATGGAAGCGAAGCAATGGAAATTGAAATAGAAAAAAAAGAGAAAATAAATATACCGTGATAATTGCAAACAAAAAGAAAATTTTATTACTAAAAATGTAGTTTTCGGAACAAATCTGTCCTTAAATCTACCTTTGAAAATAATATCTAAACAAATTCCGTCCTTAAATCTACATACCTTCAAAAATAATATCTAAGCTTCTGTTTCTCCATGAAACATTAAAGCAAGAATGGGATAGATATACCACACCCAAAACTAAGGAATTATGTGTTAATAGAAAGAACGAATGCCCTTAAAAGTATTTGAACCCTAAGAGTATTTGAACAATGTATACATCCATTACCACGTAAAACTTTACCGCATGAAACCCGCTAAGAACTGATTAGAATCTCTCAGAATTTAGTGAACAATGACATTAACAAAAACGTTTATAAGATTCTTCTGTCACCACCCGACCGAGCCTCTCTCTCTCTCTCTCTCTCTCTCTGTCATTGTTCACTAAATTCTGAGAGATTCTAATCAGTTCTTAGCGGGTTTCATGAGGTAAAGTTTTACGTGGTAATGGATGTATACATTGTTCAAATACTCTTAGGGTTCAAATACTCTTAAGGGCATTCGTTCTTTCTATTAACACATAATACCTTAGCTTTGGGTGTGGTATATCTATCCCATTCTTGCTTTAATGTTTCATGGAGAAACAGAAGCTTAGATATTATTTTTGAAGGTATGTAGATTTAAGGACGGAATTTGTTTAGATATTATTTTTAAAGGTAGATTTAAGGACAGAATTTGTTCCGAAAACTACATTTTAGTAATACAAGTTCATCAGTTTGCACATATAGTTGCCCTTTATCATAGAGCAACTTAGTTTTTGAGAGTGGGTTGGTGGGGTAGATATAATCAAAACAGTTCGAGGTTCATACATCTCTAACTCTATTAAGGGAGTTTTGGCGAAAGGTTAACTACCCACCTCGTTTATGCATAAATTGGGCTTCACATATGATAAACTATTAAGGACTTGACCGGCTGTACCTCCTGTCAACAGAGGTACAGTGCAAATCAGTAGAACAGGTCCAAATCATTGAAGCATCCACTGGAATCAAACGCTGGCCTCATCCAGGCTAGTGAGGTTATCATTCTTGTACCCACACAAATACACACACAAAATCTTTAAATACTTTATATATATATATATATATATATATATATATATATTTATATATATATGTATATATAATAATATATATATTATTATACATATATATATAAATAGATATATATATATATAGAGAGAAGAGAAGGATGAGAAGAGCGAGAGAGAGAAGAGAGAGAGAGAAGAGAAAAGATAAAACACATGCAGCCACGCACGTAACAATATATAATATATATATAATATATATAATTAATATATATATATATATAATATAATATATATTTATTATTATAATATAATATTTATTTATATAATATATTATAATATATATATATATATCTATAATATATATATATATAATATATATACAATCTATATATAGTATATATATATATATATATATATTACTATATATATATAATATATATATATAATATATATATATTAATAATATATATATATATATATATATATATGTGTGTGTGTGTGTGTGCATATATAAATCCATATATATATATATTATGATATATACTATATATATATATCATATATATAAAATATATATTATATATATCATATATATATATATATATATATAATATATATATATATATATATATCTATATATATATTATATACATATTATATATATATATAAAGATTTTGTGTGTGTATGTGTGTAGCTACAAGGATGCTGACCTCACTAGCCCGCATGTGTTTTATCAGTTTCTCTAAAATTAACTGACATCAGAGAAGACTGGGTGCCACGTAAAGTAACAAAAGAGAAAAGGAAAAAAAGGGTATTAAAAATTGAAGGATTTACGGGAAATGCAACGCTACATTTAACTAGGATTACTATTATTTAACTCAGAAGAGATTTACACAGGACCAGAAGGCACTTGCTCCATGGGACTGAGGTTATGTTAATTACTAATCGAATAGTACCACTATGAAAACCCCAGAAAATGTAAATCCCTTTTAGGAATAATCCAGAATTTAATAGAATAAAATTCTTGTTCAATTATCAGCGATCATAAAATAATTGTTAACAGCAGCTTTTCAGTCTTCCACCCTGGAACTTGGAAATGGATGGCTGTAAGGATCACTTTGGCACCGTGGAACATGAGTGAGGTACACAACATCTGGCGTTGTCCTAATTCTGAAAATTATGGATACAATGTAATTCTTGATCTAAAACGTGATTTGTGTAATTTGGAGTTGTAAAGGCAGAGAAAGTAACTAACTTAACATGAGAATAGCAAGATAAATGAACACTTCTAGTTACAAGTCACAAATATTTCTTCACTTCACTTATTCTCTGAAGGAGATGCAAAGGAGAATTTGAGTTATATATATGAGAGCAGACAGTAATTAAAGAAGAAAAAGAATCATGCGTTGTTGCAAATTTCAAAACCAAAAGTACCTTGTGTTTTGACAATCGGAGTCTTAAGTAGAGCCGGGCGCGAGGTAATGAGCTTAGGGGGAGAAAAGCCTCAACACCGGACAGTGATAAGCGGTTGTGTGTGTGACCAGGAAATCACCCTGGTGTGAACAGGACTAAGTCTGCCATAGGAATGAATCTCGACTCACTTCTCCCACTGCCTTTCTCCTTGTCCTTTGTCTGTCACATCTGGGTGCTGAGAGCACCAGGTGTGGGGAAAAGATGACAATGGGGGTGGTGGTCCATTTAGCTGTAGGAGAGGCAGAGTTTTTGGGGGAAGGAGCGAAGTCGGGGCAATCTTCCGTATCAGATTTTCAATGACTAATGGAGTGGTAGGTACGGCTTACGTACACCATCTTGGGTGGTCTTTCTTTTACAAGAAGTGCAAAAAAGAATATTGTACTTATATTTCTGTAAGATTTTCTTAAACTGAGGTCTTCCACGTACATCTCATGTACGTACGTTAATATATATATATATATATATATATATATATATATATATATATATTGTACGTTGATTAAATGTGCTTTGTAAAAAACGAAGCCAAGTATTAGATCTCTCAAAGTAGATACTATTGCCCAAAGCAGTTTTATTACGTAAGAAGTATTTGTCTCCAGAAGTCTTACTTCTCTCAAAGAACTGGTTATATGGGACTGTCACCTTTCTTTGTTTGCATCTGTTAAATACTTTGTGATATGAAAAAACCCGGTATGGAATATTTTTCTTGAGAATTAAAATGCTGAATAATAGCTAGAAAATAGATGAGACAATTCAGAGCTGAAAACGACAATATTTTTTCTCAAACCACCAAAGTTAAAGGAAATGAAATAACTGAAGGAGTGAACTTGAATCATTCCAAACCATTTCATCAATACGCGCTCATGGTATCATGTACCTTCTCGCTGTTAAACAGCCGGGGACGTCGTTCAGTATAAATACGGAAGTTGAAGAGAAATATAGCAACTTTTGTTTGCATAATATCACAGATAACAAGACAAATAAAACTGCCCAAATCATACCAGTCATGACGATCATTTTTCGAGTATTATCAACCAACGAAAATATCAGTTGTAGACAATTCTGATGTACAAACTCACCAAAGGGCCTTGCACTCATGACATCAAAACACTCAGTAATCCAAATCAATAAAAAAACAAATCCTTCGCAACATTTTTTTCAAAATGTCATAGAACCCGATAGTAAAGAGAGAAGCTACACGACTGAAACCCTTCTAAGAACCTATCTTAGGAGAAAGGTTCCACGTCTCAAGGCCCGTGCAAGAGAAGGAAAGGCCACTATACACACTCAAAGTTTCTAGACGTATGAAGGCGTTTCAAGGGAAGGAGGACAGCGAGAGAGAAAAGGGGGGAGGGGCAGAAGGTAGGACCCTCGGGGTCACAGCATGTCGGCATTTCTCATCCCGGAAATCTTGGCTCCAACGATGTTACTATCTCAGAGTCTAATCCCCAGCGATCCGTCGCTAATGCGTTGTAATCCGGCTCTTTCTACATAGATCTCAGGCTTTCCTTTAAATTAGAAGCAGACTCCCGTTGTAAAGTCAGAAGTTTAAATTATTTTTGGGAAATAGCCTCTGGGATACGTGATGGAGAATCCTGTGTTATATTTCTATTTCTATTCTGTTATATTCTTATTCTTATTCTGTGTTTTATTTATATATTTATTGTAGAACGTTCTCCTCTCTCTCATATAATCAATATTAATATTAATCGTAAATCAAGTTTTACTACGAATGATGCCATAGACTAGGAAAATGAGATCGTTCAATTACGAAGCATTATATGAAATTGTCTTTAGACAGCAGAAAGGAAAAGAAAAAATTCTCAGTGGCTGTCACTATCTCATTCCAGTTTTTCTAAAATAAGACCAGCTGGCCACCGTTATTCAATAAATATGATGTACGTACATAATATTAT
>NC_087214.1:44180903-44208403 GCF_015104395.2 Macrobrachium nipponense
TTCAATAAACCAGTCAGTTCACATTACCTTGATCTTGACCCCATTCAGACTGAGCACTGCTTCTCGAGGCAAGAGAGATTCGAAGATATTGCACAATCCGTTGTATTGCATCTTGGGTCCTCAAAGAGGACGTCGAGCAACGTTACCACGGAATGAACAAGATATTAGTTGCCAGGAGGAAAGTCTTTTAGCCAGGCATGTCTCTGAAATAAAACTCGCATTACAACAGGATGAAAATGATATATTACCAACAAATGCTGAGCGGATGTTGCACCTTGCAATGGCGCTCATATAAGAATAGTGTGTGTATATATATATATATATATATATATATATATATATATATATATATATATATATATATATATATATATATATATATATATATATATAGGCAAATTGGAGTAGCGGCAAAGCGTTCTTTTTTTTCATATTCATTTGATAATATGCCGACGTTTCGTATCTCTTTGATATCAATATTGCAGACTGAAAAAGCGATGAGCAGTAATTGAGTCTAAACAGTAAAAGGTATTCATATTATATACTTGTTAACACCGTTAAAGTACAGTCTAAAAAATGAAGAATAAAAACTTAAAAACACTTAGCAGATATTTAAAAACTTTTAAAAATTATTAAAAACTAGAAATGATCCGACCTCCAGAGTACAAGATTTTTGTTTTTCCTCCTTAAGCTTTTAAGCTGTTAACATTATATCCCTAACTTATCGTGAAGTGGTCTTCTTAATTAATACTCATAATTAGTACCACTCATACTAACAACAAGGAGCAAATAAAAAGGACACAAATTAAACACGTTCATATATTCCCAGGTAAAAGTAGAAACACAAAATAATTGACAGAAACATACCTCTGAGACATATGGTGTTAGAGATGGGGAAGAGTGCCATGTTCTTGTTTTCACAGCAGCTGGAGCATCTACATCGAACCAGGGTCTCCCAAAGTCCCTACGGAATCATCATTCCAACCTCGGGGAGGTTGAAGGAGGAAAGGTAAATGGCATCGATGCTCCAAGAAAACTAAGAGAGTCGACAGCCTCTCTTACTACGAGTGCTCCTGACACAGTGCCATATTCTTAAAGCATGGCCAGTTCTGAATGATATGACCCTTAATGCAGGTAGGCTTATTGTAAGGAGTACTACATCTGGCACTGTGCCATATTCTAGGTTACTATACATTTACATGAGATAAGGAATATGTGAAACCCAGTATGAAGGCTATGAAATTAGCTTTGGCCTACTAAAGCAACATAGTTTAAACCATTGCTACTTATTTCCTATAATTAATTATTCCTTCCTTGTATCTACTTTTTTTTCTTGTGATTTTGCATATTCTCTGAGGAGAAATATGTACTGTATAGCGTATTGACTAAGTATTTTTCACATGCCTCGCCCTAATGGCACAGGGCCGTTAGCCTAGGAACTTGTGAGTCAAATACCCACCCACGAATGCGTTTCACCACCCCTTTAGGGCTAACTAACAGCATGTTATTGCCTTATGTCAAAGATAACAATATAATGGATGATATAATTAATTTAACCATATTGTACAGGGTTTAAGGTTTATTATAAATTATAAGTTATGACTATTAATTATTTGATAATTTTGTTAATTATATGATACTGTTTTGTTTAATGACTAATGAATTAGTATGGATCTTTTAAAATTTTTTTTCAATTCGCATTTCTCTTAGTCATGTCAAATTTTATTGCTCCATTAATTCTTGATAGGAATATAATTCTAGGCTCTCTGTTAACAAAATAAAGTAAATCTTGATTTCATAGAAATTTAACTTCCACAGAGTTTTGGCTTACTTGAATTTTATGTTATAATATCACGTAAAGAGTGTAGAAACGAGTAACTTTTCATTGTAGATGGCTATTTTAGTCATTCCAACCCGTCTAGAGTTGGAATCCTTTCCAGAATGGGGAAGTGTAAGATATCTCTGCCATGGCCATCTCAGAGTAAAGCTAAATAAACAATAATTCATAATGCAATACAGTTCCAGTCGCTTGTAAAACATTCACACCACTCCTTTTGAGGGATTAACTCAGAAACACCTCTCTTCCCCTCTTCCACTTTGACTGCGCCAGCCTTGTCTTCACAGGTAGTATAATAAAATTGAAGACGCAACTGGCCGAGAGAGAGATTAACTGTCACCATATTGAATTTGGCACATGGCAGCCACATGGTCGTTTGACCATGAGGGTCGCAGGCTGAAGAAGGACGGACAACACTGCCGCCTGCTGAGATGCCAGCGAACTTTCTCAGAAGGGAAAAAAGGCTCCAGCGGAAGGAAGACAATCTTAGTCGATTTCACACCACCAGCAAACCCACACGTTTACACCTGGACTATCTCCCCACTCTTTCCTTCTGGAGACACGTATTACAAGCCTATGTATTACTGTGTTAGTGCCCATACAATCGCTTCACCATCGGCCGACTTAATTCCTTTCATTTTCTTAAGCGACTCCTGTATTCCCCTGTAATGTTCCCTAGATTGATTCCGGTCATTGTTATAACGTAGCTCATTCATATTGTGCTTTTTTTCTGCTGTGAGATGATTCCATTGTTAAAAAAATCCGCTAAAAGTATTTAATTGGGAAGTAACGTAACTATTTCAAGTTTTTACTCCTTATAATTCCTTTACCCTAAGAGACCAGTAACGTAACTTTCCACCTCCTGCAATCACTCAGTAACGCAACTACTCCGTTAAGCTATTATTAACTAAGATTTATGCTTGTGAGACCGAATATTCAGTGCCTTACATAAAATTACCTTGATCCCCTATCACGCGTCCATCGCACTTTCGTTCATATGGAAAATGCTATTCGTTACAGATGTGATATTTGTGTTTCTGTGGAGGCTGGAATCTCACCTCATGTTGCTCCGGGATTCTCATCCCTTCTTTGAGTCTCCATCATACCACATACCCGGCCACCTCCGGTCCCCTGTTCATCTATTACAAGACCTGATTCTTTACCAATTATCTTTCTGATACGGGACCCTGGCATCCCCCTGAAAGCCATCAGGTGTTATTCATTCTTTTACTATAATTATGTAAATATAATTCATTAAGCTAACCCAAAGAGTTTACATAATCACTTCTCACTATTAAACAGGCCCACATCCTCCTTTTATTCTTTAGGATTTTGTTCCTTCCTGATCAAGGCTTTTGTACAATTAAGTAAGTACCAATATCCATTGCACACTCTATATGGTCCATTCTATATATATATATATATATATATATATATATATATATATATATATATATATATATATATATATATATATATATATATATGTTACGCATAATGTGGATAATTGCCTAATGTGAACATTAGGCAGAAAATTGCCTAATGTGTACATTAAGCAAAGCAGTTTGCATAAAGTTTACAATTTGTTAACATTAGGCAAAATATGCCTGTTGTTCAAATTATGCAGCTCAATTTTGCCCGATGTGAATACGACTGCCTAATCTAAACATATTATGATTTAGTGTAGAAATGGCAATTAATCCTGCAGACAAACCCACGGGATGTTACAAGAGAATGCAACATGGTTAATGTAGAGGCAGTTTAAAGAATTCTAATTTATTTGAATAAACACAAACATAATTAATGCAATATCAGTAAAAGAGAAGTAAGTCAATAGATCTCAGGGTTTTCAGTTGAGTCGAATCAGAAATTTTTGCATGATCTGCCCGGGTGACGGCGTGAGTTGCATTTAAATTTTTTCTTAGGCAGCTGCATCGTCCTGATGTACATTGAGTAGTACATTGGCACTTTATATATCCTTGACCACCAGTGGTTCTTCCTGTTGCTGTTCTAAGCGATAGGCAGATATCAGGAACCTCATTCAGACTTTATAGATCAGCTGCTGTAAATTTTGGTCCAAGAATTCCCTCCCAACAACCTACAGTGTATAGTCATCTTGTTCCCAGAGGACGACCACTCAACAGATTTTTAAGATCTGTTGGACCATGATCGACATCCGGGACCCTCAGCGTAGCACACTGACCAAAGGATAATGGCTTAAGTGACAGACCCAAAGTTTCGAACAACATTCGAACAAACACTCTAGTTACAGTGGTTCGTCATTCAATTCACATTAGGCAAATAAAAAACCCTCAGCCTAATCTGAAAATCATGCCTAATGTTGACAATAGGCAAGTAATTTGCCTATTGTTAACATGTGCAAAACTAATTGCCTAATATGGAGATTAGGCAATTTTCTGCCTAATGTTCTTACATTAGGCAAGTTATCCACATTATGCGTAACATATATATATATATATATATATATACAAAGCAGTGCAGAGGTAGCGTAATCAATCTTATAATCTATTACTGATATATTTTTTTCCGTTTAGATAGCATTTTTCTGAAGCTTGCTATGGGTCCTTCTGTCTCCCTTAACCTCCCGATCCCATACCTACCCAATCCCCACCAGGGCCGGACAAACAGGTTTGCAGGAGGAGGGTGGATGTCTTCCCTACCCTCCCGATCCTGTATCTATCCCGCCCTCACCCGTGGTGGACAAACTGGTTTGCAGCGGTTGGGTGGCTGTGTTATGTCTCCACTACTCTCACCCAGGGAAGGACAACCACTCGGATTTTATCATATAATTTGAGTGCTTTTCAATTATGCTTATTCCTGTAGTCAATCCTTTCCAACGGCATTGTGTAGACGCAAGGATAAATCCGATAGAACTATCACGAGAGAGAAATTCTGAATTTGAAAGGAAAGGGGCTTTCGTTTCCTTCACCGCAAGTTGACAGTCTAATGATATATGAAGCTCAGATTTCCCCCTGGAATGCTTCTTTCGTGGCTCTCGGGCGAAAGAGAGATGAACTTTAAAGCTGAAGTCCTCGATGACAAGTTTCTTACCATAAGGGATGACGTTTTTTACTTTTTGAAATGAGAATTTAAATGAAAAAATATGCTGCTCACCGTTTACGATCTTTCTTATATTCCGACACATCCATTTGTGATATCGAAACCAGTCGCAACCGGGAGAGCACTAGATAGAAAAGAAAGAAAAGAAAGTTGGGTTTATTTTCATTTACCTCTGCGACTTTCTCCGGAATCATGACTCGCATACTTCCTCTTGGAATGCTTTCTTCTATATGACTTTCTTTTCTGAGTCGAGCAGTCGAGGTGGCAGTCCGTCACTGTAATGGGAATATTTTATTATGGTTTTATTATTATCACCTGATAAAATTCTTTCGGCGTTCTTAAAGGATTTTGAACACGAAGATCCTTAGTTAAAACTCTAAGGAATAATAACACATTTATTTCAGCTCAAGGCTGATATACATAGAAGAATATACAAAGCAGAAACGAGGCAACCCTACATGATCTAAAATACATGAGATAACATAATAAAAAAAAATGATAAATCAGCATATCCACACATTTCCTGAAGAAGTATAAAAAATTAAATGCTTATAATAATGGTAATGACTACTAATATTTGAGGAATAGTAGTTTACAAAAAAATTTAGAAAATGTTAATAATTAAATAAACATTACATTAAAAATACAATTTTTTTCCAGTTAGAGGGACCTTAGGTGATTACAAAAGAAGTCAGGTGAAAAAGGCGAAATACGAAAATGAAAGTAGCAAAATCTATAATGATATTAGTCACAGTAATAATTAAAAAAGAAAATACCAATAATAACAATAAACGTAGAAAATATAATAATAATAATATTAATAATAATAATAATAATAATAATAATAATAATAATAATAATAATAATAAAAATGGATAAGTATCAAGATCTGAAAATAGAAATAAGAAGGATATGGGATATGCCAGTGGAAATTGTACCCATAATCATAGGAACACTAGGCACGATCCCAAGATCCCTTAAAGGAATCTAGAAAAACTAGAGGCTGAAGTAGCTCCAGGACTCATGCAGAAGAGTGTCATCCTAGAAACGGCGCACATAGTAAGAAAAACTGATGGACTTCTAAGGAGGCAGGATGCAACCCGGAACCCAACACTATAAATACACCCAGTCGAATTGGAGGACTGTGATAGAGCAAAATAAAAAAGAAATTATCAATAATAATACCAGACTTTGCATATGATACTTACTTGCAAAAATAGAGATTAAGTCATTTAGGGAACAGACTCCCCATTTACCCATCTTTCCCACAATTTAGATCTTCTTGCGTCACTCCTTGGGATGCTTTGTATGAGCGAAATGCTACTGTTTCTCAGTCGGGTGATCAGACTAGACACTGTTCGCCTTACAATGATTTTTAAATTGCCCAGGTGGTTTTCTGTGAACATCTGTGTGGCGGAGTGGTAGCGAGGAGTGTTTGTGACGCGTCTCAGAATGTCATTGTGAAACACCCATATGCACTGTAGCAGCACGAGAGGAGGAGCAGCAGTTTTGTCTCAGTGACAGAAGGCAAACCTCTTTGCAGTCATGTTGCCAGTTGCACATAGATTACGACGCCTCTGTTTTGTCTGCTGTATCTTTTAGTTCAGTTCGTCCTTGATAATGTGACCCAAATATGGTCATGCACGAATTGCAGTCGATGATTTCCAAGGAATATTTGTAATTCTGCTATATGCTTAAGCGATCTCGGGAGCAGCGACATGCACTGGGTCTTGGATTCGTTGTAGATTATATCAAATTCCTCTGCAAGTTGGCGGCAAGTGTCGATGTGTCGTTGGAGCCCTTGCACTGTTGAGGAAATCAGAGCCATATCGTCGGCAATACAGAGGTTGTTTATAGTTGTTTCATTGACTGTGGCATCCGATTGGGTGAGTTCAGTTTGACATTCAAGGCATCTGTGTACTATTAAAACAGGTATGGATAGAGAATGATCCCCTGCCGAAGCCCGTTTAGGGAGCCGAAGGTGTACGGCAATACGTTACCCCATTTAGTACAGAATTGCTGTGTGCAGAACCAGCAATATAAAATGCCAATTAAATACAGAGGTGTGCCTCTTTTTTGCAGTTTCAGGAAGAGCTTCAAGGTAGTAGTTTAATCTGTCAAATGCTTTTCTCACATTAACAAATCTAAGGAAAACAGCAATTCTTTTAGTGTGTAGATGCAGGTGCGGGTGAGTGGTTTGCTTCAAATCAGAATTGGTTGTCAGTAGCATATAGAAGGGGGAGAATCGTAGTAACTGCAATCGCACGATAATTGCCAGGGTCAGCTGCATCCTTTAGCTTGTTTCTGAATAATGGTATGAGTATGGAGTCTCGAAGAAACTGGTGAATTATGCACACATTGAATAGTTCAGCTAGCAAGATGTAAATTATCAGGTGGCAGAATTTGCAAGCTCAGCAAGATCATCGCAAAGCGATTTATTATTAGATAGTTTTTTATGACATCGCTGATGTTACCTGGCTTCTCCTACTCTCTGTGATAGCTCTATAGTCTTGGGATTCAAGGATTGAATGTCTTTCTAAAAGGGAGGATAGTCACCAGATTCCAATTTTCTAGACATTGCATTAACTCTTAGTTTTTTTTTTATTTATTCTGCTGTGCTTAAGAGCAAGTTTGAAATACGCTCTCTCCTGTCTCATTAACAATGGAAAGTGTCTTTCCCTCGGGCTACCATTTTCCCTTCACAGTAAAACTTTCTCGTGAATATTTATACAGATCTTTAACCAAGTCATTCCTGCCAGGTATATTACGAGAGTTGCCTTGACGAAATGAAGAGGTAGCCCTGCCTGAGCCGAGCATAACAGAAATTATATTCGAATATAATTCTACCGGATCCCTCCTGTGTTGACCACAACCTGGTTTCCGTGGTCACTCTAAGTATCTGGTTTTCTTTTGGTTTTTAAAATCCCAGGAGCATTTCATAGCTAATTTGGAGAGCATGATTTTGACAGAAGCGAGATAGTTCGCTATGAAATTGTTTTCTGGGTTGAAAATTAAGGTCCCCGATTATACAAATATGATCAGTGGAAGAATTGAGAATACTATTGCAGGCTCCTTCGAAAGGTTCAGGTCTCGTGTCAGGTCATTGAATTCGGCTTGAGTCAAAGGCACCAGTTGGTCGTCCTCTTCTGGTCTGTATGCACCACATTCAGCTATATCAGTCATGTCACTAGATTCGGAATCAGAACGAACTAGATTCCATGGTGACATTTGGCTCAGGAACAGGAAGATCAGGGCCATGGGGGACTGGGCTTTATGGTAGTTGAAACATGGTGCTTGTTCTTGTGATTGATGCCTTTTAGATTTGCCAATGCAAAAGTAGCGTCGATAACGTGATCTTTCCCTTCCCTCCACACCACTGGGACAGCAAATGACATTCTCTTTCTTTCCTTGTTCCGCCAAAACCTTAAGTTCTCTACACATGTTTGCGCGGCAGATATGGGGAGTGAATGGCTTATCCTGGTTCGCTATTTTGACTCCAAAGTAATCTTGATATGCTTTCTTCATAAAATCCGTGATTTTTGCTTGACGGTCTGGAAGAACCGCATATCCGCAGATGTAACAGAACCTATTAGGATGGTTTTTGCACTTCCGATCCATTTCTATACATATCTAGACCTGAAAAGATAAATCAAAATTAAAAAAATTTTATTTAAAAAAAAAGGGTTTTTTTTTTTTTTTTTTTTTAACCCACCCCCCCCCCCCCACGACCTGGTGGTTTTGCAAAAACAAAGCCCGTATACGCTTGGATAATTCCGATATTTTGGAAAAATATGCTGGAATAGAAATAGACTACGTATTAGAAACCTGACCTGACC
The DNA here is from genome assembly GCF_015104395.2 of Macrobrachium nipponense. Lineage (NCBI taxonomy): Eukaryota > Metazoa > Arthropoda > Malacostraca > Decapoda > Palaemonidae > Macrobrachium > Macrobrachium nipponense. The sequence goes on from NC_087214.1 coordinate 44,189,658, forward strand.
CGGGGAAGTGAATTAATTATAATTCAGCATGCAAAAAGTGTCCTAAATCAGTTGGAAAAGCCTTGACCTTTGTAAAAAAAGTTTTGAAACACAGGCCGGTGTTATTAGTATTTTAGAGTCCCTTACTGCCACTTAAACCCCAGCAATCTATCACTCCATATAGGTCATCATAGCATCATATTCTCTAACGATCTGTGCCAAATTGTGAATCACAAGGTGACATCTCTTCTTAGGTTTTGGGCGAAGTGATCACAATTGTCGGTCTTTCCTCCAGCGTGCAAAACAACATTTTTTTTTTTTAGCTTCCTCTGTCTGCTATCCGCCAGTCCCCTTGTGGAGATAGGGTCGGGAGACTCACGACGGCTGGTGATCGTCATTGAGGATCTAAATTCCACCAGAGGCACCAGGGAGGGAGAGGAGGTTGGTAGTCCAACGGTCCCCTCCGAAAGGTCAATAGGTGGTGCGGGCGCTTCATCCGAGGGAGAGAGAGGGCAGTTCCCACTTAGGTGGGCATGGCCACCTCAACGTTGCTTCTTACTCTCACTTCTCTCGTGATGCTTGGAGGCGAGGAAATAATAGATACCTCATTCAAAAGAGTGTTTGGCTTGCTGTACGATTGCCTAATGATTCATGCACTCCTTTGATTGCATCCTAAATCCGTGAACGATTGTTATTTGTTTACACAGTTTCAATACTATTGAATGATTCCTGTAATCCTTTGATCACGTACCAGATCCATGAAAAATTTATCATTTGTGTCTTCAATTTACTTCGAGTTTCTTTCAATTTTTCTTAGAGAGGTTTTCCTTTTTGGATGGCAATTTCTGTCTTATGGTACACTGCAGGTAGTCTTAGAACATTAGGTCCCTTTGGAGGAAGAATGTAAGGGTCATCATTAGTGATACATGATATTTTCTTATAAGAGGATAAGTTTTTCGCAGATCGCTATAGGAGAATGGTGTCTGATATCAGGTCTTTACATTTTATATAAGCAATTAATTTCCTCATCAAAGAAGGCTACACTGACGGAATGTATAGCAAATCTCGACGTCGGAACAGCTCGATTTGTACTGTAAAAAGTAGACAATTGTTCGCGAGAACCGAACTTGAATGTGGGGCACAGGTATCGTTAGATGCAGGGTCACCTGCACGATGGCGGGAAGTTGGTTGGATGACATTTTTGTGTTAAGGGAGGGCCAAGCACTAACGTATATACAGCTCTGTTTTACCCATGTCCCAGGGCCAATAGGCATCGAGTAGCTGTAACTTGAAAGATTTCGAAGGCACTGATTTTAGCAGAACGTAGATAAATATATCGGCAACATTGTCTGGGTTACACGCCGGTTATTATGTAGAGACACTATTAACACATTGCCTTTTATTAGAGGTATAATTACCAAAGGCTAAAACCCTTCTTTTACGGTAAAACACGGGAGAGAGACCTCCAACACGTACGCTGCACAAAGCTATTGCTGGCTAAAAAGAAATATTCAGATGTAGTTTCCAATCCTCGCTCTTGCATTTAATTTTGTTAATACTCGTCAAGAGGAAGATTTAGTCACTTCCAGGCAGAAGTCGATCCGAAATACGTCACTGACATCATTCTGAATCAAGTCTCAACATTTTCGATTTTTGTGTTACCTTAAATCGTTTCCCTGTCTTTGTGTGGTACAAATTGTTACATATTAGTATAAAATTCTGTTCAATCAGTTGAAAAGCCAAGTGAACGAAATTCTTGTTATCGCTAAAGTAGTGAAATTTAATTGAGAAAAAGCCTAAAATGTTGGATTTTCATCAGTTGGATAATTAAAATTCAAAATGGAAGATGCTCCCCTTCTTATGGAACTGACTGAATTTTATAACTTCACTTGTCATATAAAATTATTTTACTATTCAATATAGCATTTCTAAATTTTTTTTCTAGGATCTCTTGTTGGTTATTATACTCTTTTAAACGATACTTCATTCATGAAGACTCATCTGAAAATCTAATCCTCTGGATAGTTACATATTAATCAAAATATCATCTTCTACTGGAATATTTAGATTATCTGAAAATTCCTGATATCATTTTTAACTATGCTCGCAATTATGCCATCTTATAAAATTTTAGGCGTAGCTGCTAAATCTACACACACACACTATATATATATATATATATATATATATATATATATATATATATATAAATATATATATATATATATATATATATATATATATATATAATATTATTCATCATCGGTTTTTTTTGTTCACTTTTATCGGGTCGAGATACATTTTAAGCCAGAGATTACTGGGTTGCTTACGGTGTGGAATACAACCACACTCTTGGACATACCTGCCAGCCTGTACAAAATAACTGTGGTCCTGGTCATATTATATTTCTTTGGTCCAGTTAGCGAAGGCTCATTTGTGTAATTTAAATAATTTTGTACAGGCTGACAGGTATGTCCAAGAGTGCGGTTGTGTTCCACACCGTAAGCAAACCAGTAATCTCTGGGCTTAAGATGGTATCTCGCAAACTGGTACACAATTACGCCATCTTATAAAATTTCAGGTGTAGCTGCTAAGTCTACATTTAGTACTAAAAGCTATGCAGGTTAATTTCTAATTTAGTACTGAAGACGTCGCTGATAGCAGAGGAAACGATCCGTCGACTGTAATAAGTAAATGGAAAGAAACGCTATCATTTTTCCTAATTCTTGAATAGATTGCCTAAAGAAAAAAAAAATTCAAAGTCCAAATAAACTGGAAATTACATGAGAGATAAGATATGCCCAAATAGCGCGCGCGCACATACACACACACACACATTATATATATATATATATATATATATATATATATATATATATATATATATATATATATATATATATATATATATATATATATATATATATATATATATATATACATATATATATATATATATATATATATATATATATATATATATATATATATATATATATATATATATATATATATATATATATATATATATATATATATATATATATATATATTAATTTCAAAGGAAGCTTGATCCTTAGTGTTTAAGTGGAACAAAAAGAAAAAGAAATGTGATTAGCATAGATTAAATCCAGGTAATTACGACAGACAATGATGTAGTACATAATTCTCTGTCATAATTACCTGAAAAAGGATCCAAGCTAGATCCGAAACTGTAGTAATACAATAAGCATCTTTTGAGACATAATGAGATTTAATTTATAGCAGTAATACTAGTAGTAATAATAGTAATGGAAACAACCCATAAATAGTCCATCTTTGTGTCAACACCCACTATGCACGAGATCCCAGTTGGTTCTGCCCTGCTCCTCGCTTACCTGTTCCCAACGACTCTTAATGACAGAACCCAAAGCTTCGAACGACATTCTTTGAGTCTCCACTTCAGCGACCGTCGTTCTTCAGTCTATTTACACATTGCCTAATCTGAAAGCCTTCCTTAAAGTGAACATTATTCAGGTAATTTGCTTATAATTAACATTGTGCAAAATGCTTTGCCTAATGTGGACACTAGGCAATTTTTTTGCCTGATGTTCACATTAGGCAAAAAAACACATTGGACATAACGTACACACACACACATACGAACACACATACAATATATATATATATATATATATATATATATATATATATATATATATATATATATATATATAATATTTACATAATACTTATTATAACGGAAATGAAGGATAGAAAAAATGTAGATTAAACAAAGGTAACAAACGTTTTTGTTATAGAAGTAGAGACGAATAGACGTAAAAAAAAAAAAATGCACTTTTGACAAAAGAATGCCTTTTAGGTAAAGCTGATTATTTCAAGAGGGATAATTTGATATACTTGGTTAGTCTAAATAGAAGATGTAATTATCTAACGGTTCTCCATTGTAAAAATCATTAACATATATCCTGAGGGTAGTATCTAATTAAAGTGAAGATGAGTATGCATATGGAGTCAGAGATAAGGAGGGACCTGTACATAAAGGTTTATTGCCTTATTTAAAAATTGATACATATATATAATATATATATATATATATATATATATATATATATATATATATATATATATATATATATATATATATATATATATATATGTATATATATATATATATATATATATATATATATATATATATATATATATATATATATATATATATATAATCACAAGGCAGGCCAGGGTACAAGAGTTATTTTGGAGATACTGGACGGACTGGCAGTACTTAAAATTCTTTGGAAACAACACTGACTAGTGGAAGCCTACCGCATTCATAATTACCTGCCTGAAGAGGGGAACAGCAGTCTCTGAAAATAGTACTTTCTCTCTATATTTTGGCTTTTATATGGGCTCCTTTTATTATATATGTAATAGTGTGGCACAGTGTTGTTATTACAAAAAGGCAATAACATAATAATACTTAAGAAAAGGCACGAAACGGATAATAAGGAAGAAAAGAGGAAAGGGAATAAGATAATGATTTTTCTTAGCGAAGGGATTTTGTTACTCCAAACATTAGGCTTTTAGCCATCAGACATCTGGTTTTCATCTCCCCCAAAAAGCCTCTGTCCGTACCAGCGATTAGTGACCGACAAGAGATTATAGCCGACGAGGGATATCGCCCAGGCATCTTCGAGAAATTGGAACTACTCTCATTAGCGCCTATGACTAATCGCCGTTCCCTTCGTGAACAGGTCAGAGAGAGCCATCTGGCAAACGTTAAAAAGGAATTCTATGACCCGTTGTTAGAAAGAGGGACGTACCAAATTCTTAAAAGCTCCACCCTTCCAAAGGTAGGCCTTCTAGTATCGACGAATCAAAAGCCATGAGTGTTGGTCATAAGACAGCCCAAAAGGAGTATCAACGAATGACCTATGAGGTTACTAAGGGATACGCCCCCAAGAAGCCAGGACATGAAGAAGGAGGCGTATGCAAATTCAGAGACTACGAATCATTGTAAAAGACATGACAGGAAGGCGGTCTTGTATAATGTCTGTAGCCACTAAGACACAAAAAGTCTTTCAGAAAATGCCACACCCAGTCAGTATCCGAAAAAATCCAAAGGCGGTGCTAAGGAGATTTCAACCCAACAAAAAGGTCAGACAGAGAGAGAGGAGAGCAGAGAAAAAAGGGGAACAGAGAAGTCAAGAGAAGCAACGACAAGAGGGGAACGAGGGGGAGAACAACCGAGGAGAAGAGGGGAGCCAAGAGAAGAACTGCAGAGGCGCAGCCGTAAAGAAGTGAGACAAACTGAGGTGAGGGAAAGCGCAGAATGTGGAGTGCGAAGCAATCAAAGACAGGTGGAAAGTGACAATCAATACTCAGTAAATTTCCCTTGTGCCTATAGACTCGTAATTGCAACAAGTGCCAATTAAGTTTTTATCAGTCCAAGAGCCCGCCCAGTAACTCAGAATGGTGGAAAACATTTGTAAGAACCCCTAACGAAGAATAAACTTAATGCAAAGAAACATATCAATTAATTTCTCATCCAAAATTAGAACCCTTTTAACGAATTCCAGATTAAGAACTTTGAGCAAGACAAGAAGAATTTATATAAGCCTAATTCCCCAAAGTACAGCCTCCACGGCGCACGTTACCTTAGATCTGTGCGAAGAAAGTAAGTACCGTCACATATATATATATATATATATATATATATATATATATATATATATATATATATATATATATATATATACATATATATATATATGTAAGTGTTTACATAATAAAAATATGGAATGTTAGTCCATATATAAAAGACCAGATTGCTTGCAGGAATGTGATCGACTAGAGACGCTAAAGATGACGTATACAATAAGTATGTAGGCTAAAGTTGATATGCCGTCATCTGTGGTCATTCATTTGTTTGAAACAGTCCAAGCTCCCTGCTTGAGACAACTACCCCGACCTATAATTCAAACGGCCTACGTGATCTGTAGCGTGGTCTCATTTTTGATTGTGTGTTCGTATGAAAACTATGTCATTTGTATGTATGTTCATATGTTCGAACTACTGTCTGTTCCTTCATAACTTGTAACAGAGATGGTAGACAGGCAGAACAGAGTTAGCTATCGTTCATTAGAAGACCTGTATCTCTTTACCTAAGCTTTATCATTGTAGAGAGAACAGAAGTAGCCATCATCATTGGCAGAAGCGATCAAGCTATCGTCATAGAAGACTTGTACAATCATATCTGATCTTCACCATGTAAAACTTCAGAAGAATATATATATTTTTATACTTCGTGTTTTTCTACAAGAACCTCCTCACCGAATCATCATCATGAGTTTAACACATCGTCGTAATAACAACAAGAACATAATACCGACTTCGTAAGTGATCTACAAACCCAAGACACTCCCTACGAATATGGAAGTGCAATACCAACCGACTTAGCGTATGATTTATCGCAAGTCTAACATTACCTCATAGGGCGCCTTATCATACAAGGCACTAGCCCTAATATTGGTGGCAGTGGACCAGAAGAACTCTACAACGTCCTACGAAGAAAAAAACAGAATAATAAATCATGAAGTCAACGACGACGAAAGCAGCAGATTCTTCAAGCAACCTAGTATCATCGTTAGTGAGCGACTTCAGAAAAACAACAAGATTCGTCAAGCAACTTAGTATCATCGTTTAGTGAATAACTTCAAGAAACAAAACCGACGTGCCTTTTCCTACGGCAACGGAAGCTTCGTCTCTCATTAGAATCATTCAAGAAAACATCGTTAGTGAGCGTTTCCGGCACTGCAAGAAACAAACCGAACGCTCGTCTGCAGCATCGGATTTCAAGGGCTCGAATCATCCAAACAACGCGCACGGGGGAAAACTCAAGCCAAAAAATCAGGTCATCCGCTAAATAGAGAAGGAGGACCAAGGCCGTGTGTCGTTATCCGAACACCGTGACTTCCCACAAAAGCAAGCTAAGTACAATTTTTTATTCATTTGGTTTGTAACTTTGAGTGTTTCCTTTGCAGGTCGAATTTCGTTATTCCTGTGGCTGAAGTTACGAGAGATTCTTAATCTTACTTTTTTACAGAAATTATCTACATCATTGAGATTTCGCTACTGCGAGTTTTTATCTTTGAGTGTCTGTTTCCAGAAGTTCTACTGAAATATCATAATCATATACTATGTTAATTTTTATCATTTTGGGTGATTATTAATCCCTTACGTAACAAATCATATTAAACAGTGAATATGCGTTTACGCAGTGGACGTCTGTATTTATACAGATGCATGGATAGGGTCGTTAAGCACCGTAGTGATTAGAAAACACACAAAAAACAAGTGGAACACCTGTACAAATCTATATAAATTAGAGGTAACACTATTTCGGGTCATGACAATAAATGCTCCTTTGCAAAGTCCCGATCGCAGTTTTAGCCTTGAGTTTTTTGAGTTATATAAAAATATCGAACCTCAATGACTCAACTTAACTTAAAAATATGGCTGGATTGCAAGGAATAACATGTCTTGTAAAAAACTTTCATCAGGCTAAATGCGCTGACCAGGATCCCTCACTATTTCAAATTTTAGCAAAGAATGAAGTACAAACAGTTAATATTGAATGCAGTAGTGACTTGTCTTATTTAGTAATCGCTCAGTTCCTAATAGTTCATCATTCATTGCTTTATACTAACCAGCAACATAATGCTAAAAACACACAATACGTTGCCGATGGTAATAAGAGAAGGATCCTAATTATTACAAAAAGAAATAGAAACAGTAGCCCGTTCCAGAATCAAACAAGCAAACGGTGACGAATGTCACCTAGTCAAGCGGTCAAGGTTAGTTAAATCTGCCGAGTGTTCAAAGCATAGCAAATTCCACACAATAAGCGACTCTAGCAGAGTGGGGAAAAGCGATGTTGGTTCATACATGCCAATATCTTTTTGAATTAAAAAGGATTTTTCCTATGAAACACACGACCGTATAAAGTAATCAGAGCAGGTTTTCGTTTTTTTAATACGTAAGTTATTATAAGTAGTGGTGGATAAAGCCCGACTGTACGCGCCGTAAAAATTAGAATATCTTGTTTATTCCTTTAGTACACGTAATATCCTGTATTTAACGGACTCACCGTGTTGTTCGAACAACCTTCCCTAATGAGAAAGTCCGGATAAGCGAGCGTTTACAGATACCTCTATAGTTATAAAAAACATTGGATCTGTATCTAGTGTAATTGTAAGATTCATCTAGGGTATACAAAATATTATCTTACATCCTGCAAAATAAGGCGTGTTTATCAAATGAAAATCCTATTAAACCTTCAAACATATTAAAATCCGTTCTTTTGAACAAAAATGAGACAGTTAATCAAATAATAAACTTATATAAAAAGAACAAATCATTTGTCTCATAAATCGTAACATTGTTCAAATGACCAACAGAATCTCCCACAACCGCAGTCGCAGTTTGCACGCAAAATCTCGAGAAACATGCACCCTCGAATGTCTTAGTGCGTGTAAAAGACTTTGCTGGGAAATGAAATTTAATCCTTCCCGACACTCTGAAACATAACGATTTCCGCGAACAAAGCCCTAAAAGTATACATATCGTGGATACGGAAGTTATAAATATCGCATTTTTTATTGTTGCTAATTTTAAGGGCCGCCCAACCAGTTCGTAGATGAATCTCTCTGATAATCTATCTAAAGTAATATCCGTAAAGTCATTCAAGCAGAGGTGATTCAGCAGAAAATTTTTTTTTTATCTTCTACCTGAATACCAGGAAGTTTCTCCACTAGCGAGTGATCTCTGGGAGAAAAAACGGATGTCATTGAAAAACAAAATACGGTCTAAGGACAAAACATAAAGCTATATACGTACCTTCGTGTAGAACCCAATGAAATTTCAAAATAGAGATAAATGACGAACTTGAAAAATGTTAGTAATAGGAGCCATTAGGAAATCAAATAAGCCCATATAATTTTTCCCTCAAACGTCATGCCATAAAAAATCGGACTTGGCGTATCTGCGTAGATTTCTGTCGCTTAAACAAGGAAACGACTCCCGATAGTTTCCAGTGCCATGTACCGACGACATCTTATCTCTGTTAGGTTAGAATAAATTTTTCACCAGCTTGGACTTACTTAAAGGCTTTTACCAGATACCATTACCTAAGTGATTGTACCTCATACACAGTTTTCAGCACACTCAGGGGACATTATCAATTTTTACGTATGCCTCCGGCTTACGTTGCGCCCCAAATTACAATATAGTGTTTAGAGACTTTTAGGGGATAACCTACATGCCTATATGGATGGTCTTGTAATCTTTTCTAATACCTTAGAAGTACATTCACATAAACTAGAGCTAGTGCTACAGAGACAAAGACAAATAATCTCAGAGTAAAATATCTAAATGTGAGTTTTTAAAAAACCGAACATGTTTATCTAGGTTTTATGTGTCTAGTCAAGGTCTTAAAGTAGTCCATAGTAAGGTGTCGGCTATTCATAAACTTTCCGGTACCTATTAACGTAAAAGGTGGATACAGCACTTTGGCGCTGTAGTGGGTATTACAATCGTATGTAACTCTTCAATCATGACAGCTCCTTTAACAGATCTTACGAAGAAGAGCGTAGATTTATTATGGTCTAAAAAGCATCAACAGCCGTTCGATATCTTAAAAGCTGAATAATGCAGCTTACCTAACTTAAAAATCCCTGATTTTAAATAAGGAATTTTTTTTTTATTGCAACAGACGCCTCAGACCAAGGGGTAAGAGGGATACTACTTCAGCAATATGATCTAAACAGTTCTTCCCTATAGCTTTTTATTCACGTAAACTAAACGCCCTCTGAAAGTAAATATGCAGTAATAGGCAAGAAGGGTAGGTATCTTTAACTCACTAGTACATTTCGAGTTCATAATCTACGGCTATCCTGTTAAAGTCCTCACTGAGCATAAGTCACTTACCGAGTTTTTCAAAGGCTTTAATCACAGTCCAAAAGGAACTCGGTGACAAATGATCATTCAGGTCTTTGGAGCCAAGATAAGATATCTACCTGGGAAAGCAATTATCATAGCTGACGCATTATCCCGCAAATCCCGCACCATACTGCAAAGAAACCATTAATTAGACTAAAAAACTATATAAATATCCATGCCTATTGTTAAAACCGTATCTAAACAAGAAAATTCCTTAACCAAGAGATCGCGAGCATTGAATATCTGGGTCGGAGCGCAGAACTGTTACAAAACTGAACAAAGCAAGAGTCAAACAGACATAACCAAAACAATAAACACTTCGAACGGAAACAGAGTCAGCAGCAATAAGCAAACAATAAACACTTCGGACGGAAACAGGGTCAGCGGCTAAGCAAAAACAATAAACACTTCGAGCAGAAACCCAAAGCAAAAGTATATTTAAAAGTATGTTTATCAGAATTATGTAATCAAATGTAGTATTATATGTAGGTCCGTGACGAGGAAAACCAGAAGAACACAGCAGGTGACTAACGACCAGGTAGTAGTAATAATCTCTTTCATACCAATCGTCCTAAACTGGTTGCATTTCGTCATCAAGGGTTCCCTACTATGTCACAGAAAGCCAAATCACTATTTTACTGGCCTACAATGCTTACAGATATAAAAAGCACATAACTAATTGTAACACGTGTCATGAAAACAAGGGATACACTAAGACACCTGTCAGTTTAGGGGCCTATCCTGTGCCAAATCAATCCTTGAAAGAATATGCGTAGAATTATTAACAGAATTACGAGTCTGACAGAGGGAATAAACACTTCTTAGTGTTAATAGTTCCTTGACACGTTATATAGAATTAATAGCACTAAAAACAAACACCGCAATTGAGTGCGTTAGGAATATTTATGAGTGCTAAATCAGTAAATATGGAATTCAACACAATTAATCTCTGACTCGGGTGGGTGTAATCAATAATAATCTCCATAACGCGTTGTGTGAATTCCTATCCATTAAGAAAACCAATAATATATTTTATCACCCAGAGTCAATCGGTTTGGTAGAATAAGAGATAAATAAAAAAGTGTCAATGTCTTACGAGTACAACTCGTGATATTGGATCCGAACTGGATTAGCGGTTCTCGCTGGTTTTAAATACCTTTATCATTCATATCTCGTATCTGTAGAAATGATACCGCAAGTAGCCTTATACGGTACGCAGCTAGAACACTTTTCCACATATTCAAGCCAACCATTAATTTATCAAATATATATAAAAAAATATATAAATAAACTAAATATAAAAAAATAAAATAATATGGATACAAGTGGAGTCAATATAATACACTCCGTAAGAAGTCGGAAGAAGGGTTACAATTTATAATAAAAAAGGAAATCACGATAAAAATCAATAAGCAAAACGTAACCATAGATTAATTAAATATCAAATATAAAGATTTGAACTCTGACTTAACGCTTTAGTAATGACAAATAAGCTAAAAGTTCAAACACATCCAAAACCTACTGACATATTGTCTGTCCCAGTGATTTATATTCGTAGTCAATGAAAAAAAAAAATGAATAATAATAATAATAATAATAAATAAATAAATAAAATAAAATAAAAGAGATTTTAAAAGTCAGGAAGTCTAGAAGTGAAAAATGTTATCTATGGAATAATCCTATATGAATCTTATACAGGGCTAATAATATATAAGAGAATTTGTATGGAAACCTTTTTCATTAGTTTCAATAAGGAATATTTAATTTAACATAATCATGCAGTTTTCCAACATGAAAACTAATATATTGTTCAATTTTGGTACTGTTTTTTTTCAGACATTCTTCTCATGTGGGTCGAGTATTAAAAAACAAAAATTTATCCTAAAGTCGTATTTATTACAGCAAGTAACGTAACTCTTAGCTGGCTGAGAGCAATCTCCTGCCAAGTAACGACGTCATCATTGCCGTATCAGCATTTGTTCCTTTTAACCTCAATAATCTGCTACACAGGCTTCATCGTGTGTCGTCTCTGCTTGCAAAGCAGATTGACTGGAGAAAGGAATGCTTAGCCCGAACTTCTCATGGCAAGGTAGACGTTAGGTACAAGTGTCTATCGGTATGCGCAATGCAACTTGCAATCATTTTAAAATTAATAAACAAAATAAGGAAATAGAATTTCTATAACATCAAAATGAATTAAATTTTTTTTCTGAACCTCATAGACATTTAGAAGTATCAAGATATGTATATATGAAATATTTACTTTGCAACATTAGCCTATTACAATTCAAGTAAAACATTCATGGGAAAATGTCACATTTCATGAAAAACCCAAAGTTTATTTAGAAATTAGTTACATAGTGGGTTTTTTCGTTGCATCTCCTACCTATAATAAAGTTTTTAAAAAATTAACCTCAGAGGATGCGCGCGAGAAAATTGAATATGAAAACTTTTGTTAGGGCACATAGAATCATGATTAATATTCTCTTTGACTCTTATGTTGCTGGCAATCTTACAAATAGCTCCGTTTTCCACTTCTTTGTCTAGTAACTTACTACCAGTAATATAGAATTTTCTTTGGAATTCGTATTGATATCTGTTATTTATAATATGGATATTTTTACAGTCATCATAGACCTGGATAGGTTCATCATTGTTAATGCCATGGATACAAAAGTTGTACAGCGGACTCTTTTGAATTCCAAAATATCAGCGAATTCATGTGGGGTTAAGTCTGGTCTAAATGGCTCTTCCCTCCCCTGTATTTGGATGTCGTCTGTAATTTACTTTGCCCTTGTGACAAGTATAATTTCACTTGCAGGCTGATTAATGGAACCTGGTTACAGTATCCTGCAGTACGAGAATTTCACATCGCAACTTCAAAAAAATCGTTCGTCGCTGCGGACGACGGCAGTCGAGTAACAACCGCCTACAATGTGAAAGGAATAAGCACATCATGGACTTCTTCGACCGACACCGTATCTCGTCGTTAATCTCGTTTTCATGCGGAACACTCCAGCGACTGTCGGAAATCGACTACGAAAGGGACATACTTCCGACAATTACGACCCGAAGGATATTCAACTCTACTTTGCTGGCGAAGGACTCGTGCTGGGGGATGTTTTTTTATTCATCGCGAACGTAATCGTGTAGCTTAGGATGCAGAGAATAGTATGAGCGCAAATAGAACGTTGGACCCGCCAGGCAAATTTTCCCCTTGTTTTAACCCTGTGAAATCGGCCGTTTTCATTGGGCTATAGGTGGTTGTCTGGAACTGTGTAATGGACGAAAAGTGGTTCGAAAGCTAGTTAAATTGTGAAGTAGTATAACCTCGGTCATGTATCCTATATATATAATTGATCATAAATAACAGAATCGAAATATATTTTTTTTGCGTGTACGCACTAGGAATCTATATATAAATGATCATAAATAACGGAATCGAAATATATCTTTGCGTGTACGCAATAGGAATCTATTTAAAGTGCACATATATTAATCATAATTATATGAATCCATATACATATGTATAAACAAATCAGGTAGCCTATAATCAATCTGTACCTTTATCTTACCAATAAATCTGCAGTTATATATGAGTTAGTGTATGGATTAATGAATCAGATATATAACAGTTAGCATAAAAATCAACGAATCAATCAGCATAAACATTAATAATTTTATCAATTCATATATGAAAATTTTTATCAGTTAAAAATATGATTTTTATCATGTTAATCTTCATTCTATGCGATTATCAGAGTACATTAGTATTTTCTGTAGCATATGTATCTTAATGAGATGAAGTGAAAAACTGTATCATATATATCACGTGATCACTATTATTTACCAATATCATTGTTTTATATTTTATACTTGAATCAATTCATGTACACCATGAATTTTTATTTACTTATATATATATATATTTCACATAGTGTCTGTATCCACACTCCTATAAGTCAAATGCAAGTAAAGTTTGAGTAATATTTAGTAGTGGTTTTGGTAGCTGACCGAGCTAATGTAAGTGTTACATAATAAAAATATGGAATGTTAGTCCATATATATAAAAGACCAGATTGCTTGCAGGAATGTGATCAGACTAGAGACGCTAAAGATGACGTATACAATAAGTATGTAGGCTAAGTTGACATGCCGTCATCTGTGGTCATTCATTGTTTTGAAACAGTCCAAGCTCCCTGCTGAGACAACTACCCCGACACCTATAATTCAAACGGCCTACGTGATCTGTAGCGTGTCTATTTGATTGTGTGTTCGTATGAAACTATGTCATTTGTTTTTATGTATGTTCATATGTTCGAACTACTGTCTGTTCCTTCATAACTTGTAACAGAGATGGTAGACAGGCAGAACAGAGTTAGCTATCGTCATTAGAAGACCTGTATCTCTTTACCTAAGCTTTATCATGTAGAGAGAACAGAAGTAGCCATCATCATTGGCAGAAGCGATCAAGCTATCGTCATAGAAGACTTGTACAATCATATCTGATCTTCACCATGTAAAACTTCAGAAGAATATATATATTTTTATACTTCGTTGTTTTCTACAAGAACCTCCTCACCGAATCATCATCATGAGTTTAACACATCGTCGTAATAACAACAAGAACATAATACCGACCTTCGTAAGTGATCTACAAACCCCAAGACACTCCCACGAATATGGAAGTGCAATAACAACCGACTTAGCGTATGATTATCGCAAGTGCCTAACATTACCTCATAGGGCGCCTATCATACAAGGCAGCTAGCCCTAATATATATATATATATATATATATGGATATATAATATAATATATAGATATATATATATATATATAGTATATATAACATATATATATATATATAGATATATAGATATATATATATATAGATATATATATATATATATAGTATATATATATATATAGATATATATATATATATATATATATATAGTATATATATATATATATATATATATTTATATGCAATGTAGAACAAAGGAACACGTGCTTGAGAATATCCTTAAATCCACCGTAGAAAGGTGAGTGAAAAACTGTGGACCTGGAACAAGTACTTTCGTAGTATATTCTACATTTTCAGGTTCACACTTAATATAAAAGTTGACAGTCATTTATATATAAACACAGAAAGGTCTACTGGTCCGATTCTAATATAAGAAAATATCTCTTTGCACATTCACATCTTGGATATTCGTTGGAAGTAAGAACTTAGGAAATGTGTTTTCTTGGACGAAAAAGAACTGGACCTGCAAAAAGTTGCCCCAAATGCGCGTTTGCTCGGAGACAAGGAAAGTTTGAAGTGAATGGAATTGCTGTATTCTTTCGCTTTTAGGATAAAAGTTTGTCAGATAAAAAAAAAAATTCAGTCTAGTTTCAGGGTCTCTCATCTCAGCCTTTTCTTTACATAAAGTAACAAACGTTGAAATGTCTGCATTGTAAACTATTTGTTCTTTAAAATCAAATCGAAGCCAATATCCTGTACCGGATCCCAGTAATTTTATAAGGAGTATAAACAAATTATAAGCATAAATAACGCCAAATGTAACACTAAATCTATACCCTTTTGGAATTAGAATAATCTGTTTTAAGGACTAGAAATAGATACCGTGGTAAGGAATGATGTTGCTGCATCAGTCACTATATATATATATATATATATATATATATATATATATATATATATATATATATATATATATATATATATATATATATATATATATATATATACAGTGAACCAATCTACGTATTTTTGTCCACCAACTGAATTTGGAGAACAAACAAGATTTAGAAAATTTGGTCAAACGAATAAGAAGTTGATCAACAACAAAAAGCATAGATTTAACGAAATCTCAGTACAAGAAAAACTTTGCCCCAAAAGCAATGCATGATATATCATAAATATATATATTATATAATATATATTATATTATATAATATAATATATATATATATTATATATGTTATAATATATATATTATTTTATATATGATTTATATATATATATATATAGTTTATATATATACAATATATATATATATAGATTATATCTATATATTATATATATATATAAGAATTATCAGCTGAAGCCACTAGGAAAGTTCAAATTGAAAATGACAGTGCACTGCATCTAGTGATTTTGAACTTTCGTGGTAGCTTCAGCTAATTAGAAAATCATGTCCTTACTTTTGTGGGTTTCTTAGCGTATCAATTATATACATACATACACACACACACACACACACACACACACACACACACACACACACACATATATATATATATATATATATATATATATATATATAGTATATATATATATATATATGTGTGTGTGTGTGTGTGTGTGTGTGTGTGTGTGTGTGTGTGTTATGGGGTGTCAAAAGGACCCCATTTAACTAAAAGGAGAGAACTTCTGTCTGGTAGCGTGACCTACCTTGGATGCAGATATCGCCTGCCATCCCTGTAGCTAGTTGAAAATCAATCATTAAATGTTAGGCGAATTCAAACTCTTGCTATGCAAAAATAGTATCTTTATTTCCCCATAATAGCTGACATGAAAATGAAATAAAATAAATGAAAGAAATCCCCCTAAAAATCATTAAAACACCATTACTCTTCTACGTAATCATATTGGATAGATCTATACCCACTTATCCTCACTGTCAAATAACTCCATGAGTCTCTATCAAATAAATGTCAGATGAAAGTCTAAAGAATTCATTGTTCGGTAGCGACAACTGAATCCATCATGAAGAAGAAACCACAATTATCAGTCACTGAAAATACCCAAGAAATGAAATGGATAAGTATCCTATAAATCTTTCAAAGTGTTTCTCTGCATTTCCCCTTTCTAGAAGAAGCTGAAATCAATGTCACTGTTCAAAGTTTTGAAAGTCTTTCTTTCACGTTACCTTCTGATGGACCTTCTAGCGCCTTCCAGTTTTTGGGTCACCACTGACAGATTCTTTATCTAATGAATCGATAAGGTCCCATACTGGGGTTATATCTGATCTCTTTTGCCCTCACGGACATATGCACTTCAATCAACTAATGGACTTAAAAATGTACGTACGCTATTGTCTTCTCTCTTCCCGTGTATGTGCGTTTTCCATTTCACGTGAGCTCACTTAACCTCTTATGTCACAGTCACTTGATCTTTCCGTTATTCAGGTCATTTGCGCGCCCGCAGTCTCCCTGGTGCGATCGGAGTGTTAAGACTTTTGTGTCATATCAGCATCCTAAGGAATTCACTGTTTTACACTTGTCTCAAACACCAAACACTAAGGTTATCGACCTCATTTAGTTTAATTTATTTCCTGCCACCAAACTCGCATGCACTGTCGCATACTAGATTGGCTACTGGTATATATTAGTTCATAATGTCTTTTAACTTGCCACATGATTTAGGGACACTTCAATTGCTGGGGTCCTCCTACCCCGTTGGCTGCATCCAAATTTGATAGCTCCTGCAACACACATTGTGACCATCATTATCGCTACTATAATGGCGATTACTGGAATTGTGTAGCGTTCTGCGAAGAAAAATTCGACCTCTCCATTATCCTCTAGTTGCAGAACCGTAATTGTCTCTAGTGTAGGCGGAACTTTTACTGCCTTGTAGTAGCCCTGTAGGTGTATCCTAACACCATCCAATGAAGGAACCGTGCCCGCCTCCTCGTTGCTGAACTTGAAATATCCCGCGACTCCCATGCAAGTGCTTCCTGCACCCGCCTAGTAGAAGTATCGTAGATCCCTGGTTTGTCCCAGAAATTATCCTGAGACGACTGTACGCGAGCCATCGAAGATTTCCCATCCTTGCTGTAGTAATTGCGATTTGTGGCCTCGTTACCCATTGTGAGGACCAAACCTCTGACGCAGTAGATCCTAAGTTGTTTTCGTTATCACCACCCGGTGTGAGCTTGGGAATTCTCTAAAGTCATCGTGTGTACGTGTTTCGTTATTAATAAATTCTAACAGACCCTTTGACAAGTCTATGTATTCCTAGAAACAAAATCCTACTTTAACACACGAATCTGTCATGAGCTATCATGCCCAACCTCATAGTCATCTATAAAAGACTGAAATTATTCTCTAAATAAACATGGTTTGTATCCACTGACCCCTTTTTAAAAATTATATGGAGAACTTTACCATTAACTGATCACTCACCATTAATCCCATACCTGACAAGTACACCTACAAAACCCCGTAATGTTTACACAATTAAACCACCATCAAAATATAATTTTGACTCTCATTTCTATGTTATGTACCTCAAGATAAATTCTACCCCCTCTCTACAACAACATGTCCTCCAGAAGAAACCTCATGTAAAAAAATACACACATACCACTTGATCCCAGTTATAGCTCTCCCCAAATAAAAGTTAATAATTCAACTCTTTTCTCATATTACCATATGTAGGTGTGTGTGTGTGTGTGTATGTGTGCTTGTGTTTGTGTGTGTGTGTGTGTTTGTTATCGTTAATAATTGTTTTACATTAAGGTTTTTTAAATACCTTGATAAATTCTTTAATATTTACGTCCAAAATTCAGTTTCACAAGCCCTGTTGATGTATAATAAACATTTTCACCAAGACTTACGTGAAACAGTCATATACCTGCCGCTGATCTTAAGTTGATACCCAGTAATCCAATGCCTACTGGGCGTTTTTTTAGATTAACGGCGGCCCAGATGCGAGATAGGGAAATGCGATGTCTCCACCCGTAGGTTGTT
>NC_087214.1:44210903-44213403 GCF_015104395.2 Macrobrachium nipponense
AGGAAGTGCTTACTTGATGCTATACATTAAGAAATAACAAAAGCAGCAGAAGTAACATTAGGAATAAGAGGAACGTTTAGTGAGGGATGAAGTTGAGTAATGAAATCAACTGCTTGAAGAACGGAAGATGAAGCCTGCGTTCCTCTGCACATTCAACTGAGGCCGATGTTAATTTATACTCACAGCTTCTGCTATTTGCAATCTGTGGAGATTGGCTTCTCTATGCACGATCTCTGTGCTTTCTGATCATTCTTCTAGTGTCGGTTTATGGTCGTGGCCGTCTACATAGTGTACAATTATTGCCCCTTGATTTCGGTGAACTTACAATTACCTGCGCAGAGTGGCAGTGGTGTGACCTATGCGGTAATTCTGAGTGCTTGACATGTCCCTTCGGTATTTTTAAATTTGTATGCTATGTTTTGCATGACAAGGGTACTGACTATGTTCGGGCGGCAGTAAACACGTGATGAAATATTCTCGTCAGGACTCGTACGTATTATACTGATGGCAATTATCCTCTTCATGACCTTGACCTCATCCTTGAACTGGCTGTGATATGTGGCAGTCCATATAAAATCCCATAAGACCCACCTGTACTAATTTTCAGATTGAAGGGATGGCAATGGGGATGCCATTGGCACCCGTTTTTGCCAATATTTTAATTTGTCATCTAGATGAGCAATTGCTGGAGAACTGCCCTCTCGCTTACCACTCATCGTTTCACCTTCCAACTAAACACTGTGGTATCACGAGATGATATTAGCTTTCACACATCTATTTTTAGGAAAAATGACCTTTAACAAATTAGGCATGAATCTTTACAGTTTGTGTCGTTTCAGTTTCAAGCTAAACTCCGTAAATACACTCCTCCACAGGGCTTATTGCTTTACTTCGGACTGGTCTGAATTTCCCAAAGAAATGTCATTCTTATACTCTTATTTTTCGGAGAATTATCTCCCTTCCAGTCTTTTATAAACAGTTAAATAAGTTTCTAAACAAATTCATGCCGAAAATTAGGTCTCCATCTTTCCCAAAAATGCCATTTTATTCCAGTCTACCATTTATTCTGAAGTGCCCTTTATTACCGGAATTAATTGATTGAATTTATTAATTCATTGAATTCATTAATTCATTAATAAGGCATTATTGTCCTGCCATAAGAAGTCACCTCATTCCCACCAATCCTCTTACCATAGGTTCCCTTTTTAAGTAATAAAGGATAGATTTAACCCTCTGATGACATCGAATGCTGTGTATTTATTTCCTCGCCCACGATGTGGTCAGGGGAAATACGTCGGTCACAGTCGGTGACTCTCGGAGGTGTTAGCTATCGTACTGGGCTCCAGCTGTCGAATACAAAGTTTTACCATATACGACAGCATGCTTTAAAAATGCAAAATGAATATTGAATACGATCAATTCATAATTTTGTCGAGGGCTCGTTCACCTCAGCAGCTGGCAATCCTCGAGTCACTTTGTATAAAACTGGTAGTTCCGAAGTTAAACAACCAAACTGCCTCCATCCCTCTTTTCTTAGCAGAAGTTTACTCTGGATTTTAACGTTTCTTCTTGTCGCTCGTATTATTTCTTTCCACTTGGATGGTATATATATATATATATATATATATATATATATATATATATCGATATATATATATATATATAAATATATATGTATATATATATATATAATATATATATACATACATACATACATATATATATATATTATATATATATATATATATATATATATATATATATATATTATATATATATTTATACTTATATATATATATATATATAAGAATGGACGTTGGCAATCAACAGCCAAAATATAGCCATACGGAACTTGAGGAAGAAATCTCAGGCATTTGCATGGTTTATTTCTAATGTTTCAAATCCTGGCCTCATTATCCGCACTGTAAAAACTATATACAAATACATTTAAACATCATAAACGACTCGGACCTTGAAAATAATACGCTAAAACAAAATAAAAAACATTCTGTTTTATATATATATATATATATATTATATATATATATATATATATATATATATATATATATATATATATATGTGTGTCGTGTTGTTGTGGTGGTTTGTGTGTGTGTGTGCGTGTGTGTGTGTGTGTGTGTGTGTGTGTGGGAAGAGCTAAAGAAAGAAATATGATATATAGGCCATTTAACTGATCACCACTAATACAAAAACTGACATGGTATAAAACGACCGTTGAACACTGATGCACGCTGGACATTGCATTAGAAAACGGTGTCGCTGTTGCGAACAGACAGAAAACTGTATCGCATCAGAGTAGCGCTTTCCGCAGAAAGCCTGGAAGTTCAGTACTTGTGCAGAGCGGAGCTTGGCGTAATGCATCACGTGCAGAAAGTTGTTGCTGGAACAATGGAAGTATTAAGGTACGGAGCGCATGCCTTGTCTTCCGTTAGCGTGTGCGACTTGCTATCAGTTCGTGGGCAATTTATCAAATTAATGG
>NC_087214.1:44218403-44232796 GCF_015104395.2 Macrobrachium nipponense
ACGCACAGACTCTTTGCTTTACGCAATAACGACTGTGCGTCGTATTTTGTTTTATCCCCTGGTGCCTCCAGGCGGACGTATAAACAAGTGCCTTGAAAATGTTGTAGCAGCAACAGCAAAATTCAACAGGAATATTTGGCAGGAAACGGTACTCCTCCAAAATTCTTTTTCATTTTGACGTTTCCCCCTCACTCAAATACCTAAGGCCAAACGGGGGAGAGCGTTATAGCGTTTTGAAAGCGCCCAAATCGATAAAGAACGAGGACGTCCATGGAAGACTTAGGCCCCTGCAGTGTCACAGAAACGCGGGAGACATGACATCGTGTAAACGAAGGCCGCAGAGCATGTCTGTTTCCTCCCCTTGTCCCAGCAGCGGCGGCAATTAAATGCAATACCATAAAAAAAAAAATGTAGGCGTCGAAGCATCAGAGGCCCAGACAGGCAGGCAGGCAGGGGACCAGGGAAAATTGAATGGGTCTTCAACCTCTATTTCACTCTAGGTTTCTGTCTCCTTTCCTAGGAATTTCTCCGACTTTAGATGTTGTGGCGTAGCCCCATAATATGCAGTGTTTAATAATGTCCCTCTGTCTACATAACCGAACGGCGATGGTTTCAAGTACTCAGTTACAAAATTTTAATCATACGGAAAATTTTTAGAGCTTATGGAAGAATAATGTACTAGTAGTAGTGTATTGTACCGAAATGGGTTAGATCAGTAAAAGAGGTAAAAGACGCCAGCCTATGTGTGTACACACACACACGCACACTCATAAAGATTGCACGAAATGGTAGCGTTAGATGGCACAGTGTTTGTAGTAGTGTAAACCTCTCCGAAAGGGCGCCTCCTATATACGTGTACGGGTATGTTCATACATACGTACATTTCAGTACCTCAAGTATTAATATGGCACTGATGATGTTTTACTTTTCTTGTGCCCCATCAGCTGTTAGTGAGATGGTTCAAATATATTTATATATATATATATATATATATATAGATATATATATATATAGATATATATATATATGCATATATATACATATATGGTATATAGATATATATATACTATATATATATATATTATATATATATATATAGACATACATATATATATATATATATATATAGATATAAGATATAATATATATATATATATATATATTATATTATATATGTATATATGCATGCATATATATATATTATATATACTATATATATATATATATATATATGATATATATATATAGATATATATATATATTTTTATATATCATGTATATATATATATATATATATATATATATATATATATAAATATATATATATATATATATATATATATAATATATAATATATATATATATATGTATATATTATTTCTTTATTTTTCTTTAGGGAGTACACAATATAAACGGTGAAACACCTTTCATAACACGTTTTAAAAAGACTGTCTTAATTTTGATTTATTCCAGGAACTCCATATCAGGTCAGAACGTGATCGTTTTCTGTTCACCTATCCACAAATCATATAGCACAACCACCCTTTCTTGCTCTCCAAATCCAAAGCTATTTAAGGCCCACATTCAAACTCTCCAAAAACCGGTCTCTTTCAATATGATTGTTTTCCAATCCTGCATGCACTACATAATCATCATCACAACTCTTTCTCCTGCATGGTTAAGTTTTGTCATCCAATTCTTGATCTGAAGCAGTAGCTGTATTTCAACCGTTCCTACAGTGTCCCTGACACCAATAGCGCTCTCACTTTCTTAACTCTACCCTAGACACAATCACTCTTGATCCTTCCCATTCCTTCACACATTGTCCTTTCACTTTCGTTTCTCTCATTACTAAACATCCGGCATATCATCTGCTTTAAGAAATCATATATGAAATTCTTATCATCTGTAGCATAATGATACACACCCAAAAATCCCATATGCATCGCCCATTGTTTTTTTGTTTTTTATTCACTAATAACCGCAGGGTATAGATATCCAACGCCTTGCCCTGGCTACAAGAACACTTACAAACTTGTCAAGCCAGCAAAAATGTCATACCTGACATTCATCATGAGTGAGAGTATTGTTCTATTGGCCATAGTTGGGTGACTCTCCTTATGTCTAGGTTGGATTTGAATTTTGGTTGCTGTTGACCCGAGGAGAGAGACTTCTTCCTCCATTTAGGAATAATTTCTTCACCAAGGGTACTCATAAGTCTATAATCTGCAGACTTCTTTGGATTAAGTTACTTAGAATCTCTGTCACTGTCACTGACTGGGGAGCAGTGACCAGATTTTACTGCTTCATTTTACTGAAGTAGCGGTCAATCTGAACTGTTCAAGTGTGAATGTGGCAGCATCTGTGGTCGTTTTCATTTCCTGAGACCCGAACCCCTTTTCTGAGAAAACATGAATGTTTAAAGAGATAGAATGTATACACACACAGACACACACACACACACACACACACACACATATATAATATATATATATATAATATACATATATATATATATATATATATATATATATAACATATCACATTACCGTGATTCATATACATACATCGCGGTGGTCGGGTGGAAGAGCTTCACTGACGTGCCTGGATTTGAATGTCTCCTGCGTTCGCGCCCAGGTACAGGTAAACTATTATCGAGAAAAAAATTCCCCTTCGTTTAAGCATATTTGAAAAAATATATTAATTCCGAGGTAGAGCGAATTAGATATTAAAGGACATTGTAGCTCGATGTATATATATATATATATATATATATATATATATATATATATATATATATATATATATATATATATAATCCTTCATAAGCTATCAGTTTTCTAATTCTCATCGTGTATTTAAGGACAAGGTTGCAAGCCCCATACTTTCGTCAGCTATCCGTACAAAAAAAAAAAAAAAAAAAAAAAAAAAAAAAAAAAAAAAAAAAATTCCAGGTACCTACCACAAATCACGGTGACCAGAGTCGAAATGAGTTTCAAGGAAACACGTTTCACTAAAGCTAAGTAACACCAGAATAGAGCCATAATTACTTCACGGAAAAATTTTCATGTTTTATACAGTCTTCCTCCTTCGTTACAAGGCATCCAAGTGAATTTCTTAAGACAGATATGACAATATATTCCTTTCGTTACTTACGAGCTCAGACATTTGTTTCATTATGTCCATTTTAGCACTTTTATAAAGTGTGCTACGACATAATTAGCGAAACAACTATCTGCCTTTATAATCACATGGAAAATCTACCGCTATCCTGCAGATGTCAATTAGGGAAAAATTTGTACATTCTAAAACAGTAAACAATGAACAGAAATAATGAGGACTGAACAGAGTTTATGTAAAAATCTCTATGGAAAATAATGAATGGAAAAGTGCTTCAAAGGCCAGTATTGAAAAAGTTTTCTGTACAGGAGCTAACACTTGATTTAGTGGCTACAGGATAGATCTCTCAATGCCAATCGAGTTTTTTTCTTTTTACAGAAATGGCTCATTGCTGAGAGAGAGAGAGAGAGAGAGAGAGAGAGAGAGAGAGAGAGAGCCTTACGTGCCCATTAAGGATTAAATTTCCGATGTGCCTGTCGGCATTTACAGACTTTGTTTGTGTTCAGTCGGGCCTTCCGTCCAGTTCCCTTGTCTTTTTTGAGGATGCTGATGTACTTGACAGTTTAAAAACTTCGCGTCAGTATCTTGGATGTTTCTAGGATATGTGGAGACTTGTCTCAGGCAGTCAACGGCTCACTTCTTTCTCAAGTGCGTCGTAAAAATGATTGCCTGCCATTGTGAGAAATGCCATACGACGTTTAACTCGATTACAATAGAGAGAGAGAGAGAGAGATATTCTAATTAACTGAGAAAATACTAGCAACACAACTAGGATATTTTATGATTGAAAGCAAAAGTCGTTAAGAGTTTGAATTCATAAACAGAAATGTTACACATATTCACGTATAACCAGTTTCTCTAGAACTCTGTTTATCTTCAACTTTTATATTACAAGGTTTTCCCTTCTTTGTCCCTTAATGATAATTGTTTGAGGTACTTCACTTATCGCTCCACGTAAGAAAGTCACGAGGCATTAGATAGAACCTGTCTATATATACATACTAGCCCACACATATACGTGTAAATATATACATACATACATACATAATACATATATATATATATATATATAGATATATATATATATATATATATATATATATATATATATATATATCTTTACAAATAGAGGGGGAAAAGGAAGTGATGTGTTTCCAGAGAGCCAGCTTTTCGAAGCATGTATCCATCATCAAGGCAAAAATACAAAAGTTATCGCAATTAGATTAGAAACAAATAGCTCAGCAAAGATATTTGATATTTGATTAAATATATACTACTATAAATAGCAAAATGAAATTGGAACCAACCTAATGCCTCAAAATAGGGAAAAAGTGACCAAGGAAACATAATAAAGAACTACTCCTTAACTCAATTTAGACAAAGCTGAATAGATATCCATACAATTTATCTCTACTTTTGGTATACAAGTAGCTGCAAGAGTCTGATTGCTCATTGATGGACCTAGTTGCTTGATGGTTAATTAAGGACTCAAGAATATGGAGAGAGATCTTTTCGACAGCTTGCTTAATGAATTCTAAATCATCGTTGGAAATAAAAGGTTTACACTGTTTAGCTTTGTCATTTGTTTGGAAATTTCTTACTAAAAGTCAATTCACGCTTTTAGTATACTTTTGCTGGAACTGTTAAAGTCACAAGATTACATATCTGGTAAGCTTACTTGTAAACCACCATAGAACGAATGAGGTTGAGCACAGTCTCTCAGCCTAAAAAATAATTTAATTGTCCTTGGATCACCAAGGATGAAGCCAGTATTTCTTAAAAATGTGTCATCATAGTTAAAAGTTGTCATTGTTCATAAAAGGAAGAAGTGTCATTAGGGCGTCTGTCATCGGACAGGATTAATTTTATCCAGGAAGGACTACTCTGCAATATGCAACCATGCAGTAAGATGTAACCATAATATTCTGCACAGGGATGACAAAATCCAATCTCAAGCAATAGATAACCGGTCATTACTCATTCTCGAGTCCCTCTTCATTAAACAGCTATCACCAACTCTCAAGAACCATTCAACTGCTGTACAATTCAACATTGCCTGATAAACTATTCGTCCATTCTACACTTCTCGCCTTTACATGCTTGCCTTCCCTGCTGTCACGAAATAATTCATTCAACTTTTATAGGTTCTGTGCCGGTGAGTTCTCGCCTCGATGTTTTTACATTTTTCTTTTTGTAAATGTATACAAATTTTGTTTGCTTATTAGGATTAATGTTAAATCATTTTTCTTCTGTCTTTGGGTCTAATGCAATTTCTCTGTTTTTCGCCCTGAAGATGCGATTTGTATCTCAGACGTTGGTAATAAGGAAATAAATAAATTTATTACTGGAAATACTGAAGTTTCTGCTGGCCATACTGTTCCTATTAAAGATTAGACTTTCTAGAAGTGAAACTGCCATTCATTACACACACACACACACACACACACACACACACACACACACACACAAATTTAAACCTATAATATCCAATTTGATCTACCTCGGAATTAATATATTATTATATATGTTAACCGAAGGGGATTTTTTAGTTGATAATAACTTCGTCCTCTCGTGGGTTCATACCAGCGCCCGGGGACAGAAGAGAAATTAGTCCCGATTGATTTCTACTCTGTCCTCTGGGCGATGGTAGGAACCCACGAGAGGACGAAATTATTATCAACTAAAAATTTCTCAGTGGTTAACATGTATGAAAATATATTAATTCCAAATAGAGCGAACTGGATATGAAAGGACATTTGTAGCTTAATGCGTATATATATATATATATATATATATATATATATATATATATATATATATATATATATATATTGCATATATATAAATACATATATATATATACATATATATATGTATATATATACATATATATATATATGTATAATATAGATATATATATATATATATATAATATATATATATATATATATATATATATATATGTATATATATATGTATATATATATATATATATATATATATATATATATATATATATATATATATATATATATATATATCATATGATATATATATATATATATATATATATATATATATATATATATGGTATATATAGGTATATATGTATAGTATATATATGATATATATATATATATATATATATATATATATATGTATATATATACATATATATATATATATATATATATATATATATATATATATATATATATATATAGATATATATATATATATATATATATATATATATATATATATATATATATATATATATATATATATATATAAATAAAGATTTTCCCACGGAGGAAAAAAATGAACTTTGGTCTAATACGACCCTTTACTTAGGCATAGCTGATCATGCAAAGCAAAAACATAGTAAAAGTAGGCTTAATATCCAGACTGACATTACAAGATTAGCAATAAGGTCGATTTCATTCTACAGACGAGGAAACGCCTGAGGGCAAGATTAGCGATTTTTAGGCAGCCACCCACCCTTGGAGGAGCACACACGTGGTCAACAGATGATTCATCCAGAGAAAACAATAATTAAAAAAAAAAAAAACAAGGAGGCATATCCGACTTAGTACCATAAAATTACAAAAATGTTCCAATAATGAGTGAAAAGACGAAGATAGGATATATGTAAATATAGCGGGCAAGAGAGAGAGAGAGAGAGAGAGAGAGAGAGAGAGAGAGAGAGAGAGATAGTAACTAGTTTACATGTGGGACTAATTAATTAGTAGTTCATTTATTTTAAGGTTCTTCATAAACATTTTACAAATATATAGGTCCAAATGGTACAATCCCATACAAAGATTTAGGTTGTTTTTATTAGTGATTTTGTATAACTGCTGATTCCAGTAGATTTCTTGAAACAATAATTAGACCTAGCAATTACAGAGGTATCGCCCCAATTTATACAATGAGATTTTTCGCTCAGATGGATAAACAGTGCATTTGAAGTCTGGGCTGTTCTAACTGAATACATATGCTGCTTAATACGTACAAAAAATTTTTACTTGACTGACCGACGTAAAAAGTTGGGCAATCCTTATTAGGAATTTTGTAAATGATGCTGTTATTGTTACGGACTATTCTTAATTAGCATATCTTTAATGGTATTGATATAAGAGAACACTACATTAACATTAAACGATTTAAATATTGATTTTATGGTTTCTAATCCACGAAAGTAAGGCAAGCTAGGTACATTTTTAGGGGTTTCTTTTTCATTACTAGCAACACTATAAAACTTTGTGTGACTTTTAGATAACATAAATCAATTATATGAGGTGGGTAGCAGAGATCGTTTTCTATCTTTTTTATGTATCTATTTCTTGGCAAGATATTGTGGACTTATGATACGCAAAGCACGTAAGAACATAGAAGAAAAAATTGAAATTTTAATATTAAGATGGTGGACAGAATAAAAATGTACATAGTTAAATTATTTGTGAGGTTTTCTATAAATACTGAATTTACATTGGAAAGGTTCTCTATGACATTGATATTTTCAATTTCAACAGTGAATTTATGGATGGCACTAAATTATTCAATTTAGACAATAAATCATTTACATCGATACCAACAGGTAAGACTACTAAGATGTCATCTACATATCTGTACCATTTTAATGGGGACAAAGTGTGATATTCGGGAGGGAGTGTGTCTTTTCAAAAAATTCCATGTATAAGTTTGAAAGGAGAGGTGATAAAGGGGTTACCCATGGCCATACCAAATATTTGTTGGAATATTCTCTATTAAAAATAAATCTGCAATCACAAATACACAACCTAATCAATGAAATTATGTGACTAACGGACATAGGTAATTCATGCAATACAAGTTCATTACTTGAATATTCTAGCACAGAGTCAATAAGGACTTTTGTAAACAAGGAACATACATCAAAACTGACATTATACTAAACTAGGGTTTAGTTATAATGTTATTTAATTTTTCCACAAGATCCAAGAGAATTCCGGATGGGTGAATTAGATATAGTTCCAAGTAGCGGGGATAACAATTTAGTAATATATTTACATAGTTTATAAGCAATTGATCCTACAGTTCTAATAATTGGGCGCATAGGTTTATTTTCCTTATGAGTTTTAACTAGGCCATATAAATAAGGTAATGAGGGACACTTTACT
Organism: Macrobrachium nipponense; assembly: GCF_015104395.2. NCBI lineage: Eukaryota > Metazoa > Arthropoda > Malacostraca > Decapoda > Palaemonidae > Macrobrachium > Macrobrachium nipponense. Next base: position 44,226,686 of record NC_087214.1, read on the forward strand.
GTTAGTTTACACAAGAGTTATTTTTATCTTTAAGAATTTATTCATATTGACATTAAAGTTTTTATTACTTGTCCAACGGATTTTTTTGCGAGTTTTTTGTAAGTTATTTCATCTTCTAGTGACGTATGCATGCGTCATATGTAGTGAGTTTTGTTCAGAAACTACCAAACTATTGGATTTATCAGCCTTAGTAATATATAGTATATATGATTTAGGAGAAAAAGCGTGCTTGGACTGGAGCAGACATCTCAGAATCAAGAGAACCTGGGTTTGACTCACAAGCAAAAGTCAAGAAATATTTAACGTTTCATTAACACTCTTCATAATTGCTGACTTGAGCAGAAAATTATATCAAATACCTTGTAATTGGAGTACGATTTGTTTATTAAATACTTATTATTCCTGGTGTGCTCTATGTCCGATGGGGCAGTACATAAGACCATTATAATCAACATCCATTGCTTAAGAAATTAAGAGACTGCAGACAAAGAGTATGAAATCTAGAATTGACTGTTTAATATATCCTACCTCGACTGCTAAGTAGAAGAGGGGAAGAAACAACAGCTTGAACTGCAAATTTGATAAATCAGAGACGGGAGGCCATCCTTATGACCGTCGAGCAAGACCACTGTTCACGTCCGAAGTATGCTATAAAGCCCCGGATTTTACGAGCTCAATCATACGGAGAGTGCCAGGATCGGAAACGATAACGTCCCGAATATTTCATGAACTCAGGCAATAACTTCAAAGTATGAGTCTTCTGCTGAGAGAGAGAGAGAGAGAGAGAGAGAGAGAGAGAGAGAGAGAGAGAGAGAGAGAGAGAGAGAGAATTCTCATGATTGATAAGGAGTATAGCATTATGTAACTGTTCCGTAAATTAAGGTATTTGGGATATTATAAAAATACATCAGTTTAAAACATTTACGAAGAGAGATCAATTCAATTTTAGATTTAGACAGTAGAAGGCGTTTTTTTTTCCTTTGCATATTTAAAAATCATTCGCTCAAAATTTTGGACAAGATAAAACGTTTGACTTTCTTAATAAAGTGCAGGTGTATGTTTAATTAGTATTTAATTGGTTAAGTGACAATAAATATAAAATGTGCTTTTTCATGCATAAGGAAATGGATGGCAATGTCCTAATATACACTGTCTTATTTTAGCTCATTATAATTCTTTATACGTAGTCTACTGTCTACAGGTCTTTAATTATGCTCAAATAATTAGGAGAATCTAAGACGGCATAGATAATAATAATAATAATAATAATAATAATAATAATAATAATAATAATAATAATAATAATAATAATAATAATAATAATATGCGCCTTTAGTCAACATACAAAAAGGCAAAGTACGAGAACTGAGGGATAAAGCTACCAGATGGGAGCAACATCAAACACATAGATGAGACAGGATACAAATACCTGGGAATAATGGAAGGAGGGGATATAAAACACCAAGAGATGAAGGACACGATCAGAAAGAATATATGCAGAGACTCAAGGCGATACTCAAGTAAAACAAAACTCAAACGCCGGAAATATGATAAAAGCCATAAACACATGGGCAGTGCCAGTAATCAGATACAGCGCCAGGAATAGTGGAATGGACGAAGGCAGAACTCCGCAGCATAGATCAGAAAACCAGAAAACATATGACAATACACAAAGTACTACACCCAAGAGCAAATACGGGACAGACTATACATAACACGAAAGGAAGGAGGGAGAGGACTACTAAGTATAAAGGACTGCGTCAACATCGAGAACAGAGCACTGGGCAATATCTGAAAACCAGTGAAGACGAGTGGCTAAAGAGTGCATGGGAAGAAGGACTAATAAAAGTAGACGAAGACCCAGAAAATATACAGAGACAAGAGAATGACAGACAGAACAGAGGACTGGCAACAAACCAAATGCTACGGACAATACATGAGACAGACTAAAGAAATAGCCAGTGATGACACATGGCAATGGCTACAGAGGGGAGAGCTAAAAAAGGAATTTGAAGGAATGATAACAGCGGCACAAGATCAGGCCCTAATTAACCAGATATGTTCAAAGAACGATAGACGGAAAATAACATCTCCATATGTAGGAAGTGCAATACGAAAAATGAAAACCATAAACCACATAGAAAGCGAATGCCCGGCACTTGCACAGAACCAGTACAAAAAGAGGCATGATTCAGTGGCAAAAAGCCCTCCACTGACCCTGTGCAAGAAACATCAGCTACCTTGCAGTAATAAGTTATACGAGCACCAACTAAGGGAGTGATAGAAAACGATCACGCAAAGATCCTCTGGGACTATGGTATCAGAACGGATAGGGTGATCCGTGCAAACAGACCAGACGTGACGTTGATTGACAAAGTCAAGAAGAAAGTATCACTCACTGATGTCGCAATACGATGGGACGCCAGAGTTGAAGAGAAAGAGAGGGAAAAAATGGATAAGTATCAAGATCTGAAAATAGAAATAAGAAGGATATGGGATATGCCAGTGGAAATCGTACCCATAATCATAGGAGCACTAGGCACAATCCCAAGATCCCTGAAAAGGAATCTAGAAAAACTAGAGGCTGAAGTAGCTCCAGGACTCATGCAGAAGAGTGTGATCCTAGAAACGGCACACATAGTAAGAAAAGTGATGGACTCCTAAGGAGGCAGGATGCAACCCGGAACCCCACACTATAAATACCACCCAGTCGAATTGGAGGACTGTGATAGAGAGGGGAAATAATAATAATAATAATAATACTGTTGAAGCGAATGGCAGAATTAAGCGAGCTGATTTTATATATTGCTTTTTCTATTTTTCTTACAATCCGCTTCTCAGGCTCAGCTATGTTTCTGAGTAACTGGTCAATATTCATATTGGGAATTTCTAAAGATTATCAAAATGCTGAAGGCAACCTGTTATTTTTATTTTATTAAAACAGGATCTCAGGTGCAGGTCAAGCAGGAGTCGTAATCAGTGCCAGAATTATTTCTTAGAAGTAGTTCAGTTCTAAGCTGGTTTATCTGGTATCACGTGATTTTTCGACCTTCTCGCAGGTCATCATCTAGATGACTTGGTAGAGGGACGGCAGCAAAATTTTGTGAGCAAAATTTTCTATTAAATTCAAATTAATATTCTTTCACACATAATTTAATCAGTTCAATTAAGGTGCTTTTAGAAAATGGGATATCCAGCTTTGTGTTTTCTAATAATTCCGATACAAACTCAAGTAGATCATCAATTGTTACCTTTGGGAATAGTGATACTACATCAAAACTCACAAGTTTCGATTCGCTATTAACCTGTACACTATTTAGTTTATTTATCAAGTCCACATTATTCTTGATATTAGTACTGTAGATGGTACCTACCAATGGGGTAAGGATATCCACTAAGTACTTCTGTAGTCTGTAAGATGCGGAACCTACTGAGCTGATAAATGGCCTGACAGGAAAGTTTGTTTTGTGGATCTTTATTGCGCCATGCATATACGGTAGCGATGGAGAGGTCACACACAACTTCTTTATAAGGCTTTCATTACCTCTCGACAGATTTTTCACTTTCCTATTCAAACCACTATTCATATTATCTAACGGGTTATTTTTCAATTCTTTGTATGTACCATCATCACCCAAAAGACTATCCATTTGTTTTATATATTCACTTTTGTTTACAGTTACAAGGGCGCATGAATTATCTGCTTTTGTCATGTGTACATTTACATTTTTTTTTCAGTTCATTAATGGCATCCATAAATCTTATGCGTATGCTTGTGGCGTCTGACTTTTTCATACTTCCATAAATCAATCCCATAATTAAGTTCACTTCTTCACTGGTTAAATCACTATATATATATATATATATATATATATATATATATATATATATATATATATATATATATATATATATATATATATCATAGACCACAGCATAAACTGTAGAAGATCATCAGGGATATCGTGCGACAGGAGGACTGATACAAAGGTAAAGTAAAGCTTTACAAATGTGTACTCAGACAAGCTATGGTTTACGGAAAATGGATGTTACAGAAATGAAGATGATGAGATGGACGTGTGGAGTCACAAGAAGAAATCGGACCAGTAATGAATTTATTATAGGAGCAGTTAAGGTAGGGGAAGAATCGAAGAAGGCCCAGGAAAGAAGACTACAGCTGTTTATTCATGTTATGAGTAGAAAAGACGACCACGAGTGTAAGTGGAGAAAAAGAGAATACGAGGAAAACCCAAGTTCAGATGGAAGGTTAAAATAGCGAATGACATGCGGGAAGAATGCTTAAGAATGCAGGATGCACTAGACAGACAAAAAACTAAGATGGATGATAGGAAACAGGGACCCCATATAGAAAACGGTAAAGCTGCGGACAAAAAAGAATATATATGTCGTTCATGTATCCCCCAACCCCACTCTCTTTCTCTCTCTCTCTCTCTCTATCTCTCTCTGCCTCTTTCTGTCTCTGTCTCTCTCTCTCTCTCGCTCTGTCTCTCTCTACTTTATCACCAAGGAAGTTTATCTAAGTGAGGTGTGCAGATCGCGTGTGGATTCGCTCTCGAGTTCCAAAAATTCCAGGGCATTAAGATAATCTTTTGTACTCTTGTGTCGTCAGGTCACTAGAAAATTTGAAATATTCTAATATCTGTTCTCTCAGTCAATTGGCTCTTTTTCTATTTTTTTTTTTGCATTGAACAGGATTATATATATATATATATATATATATATATATATATTATATATATATATATATATATATATACATACATATATATATATATATATATATATATATATATACATATATATATATATATATATATATATATATATATATATATATATATATATATATATATATCGAGCTACAATGTCCTTTAATATCTAATTCGCTCTACCTCGGAATTAATATATTTTCATATATGCTTAACCGAAGGGGAATTTTTTCTCGATAATAGATTTGCCTGGACCAGGGCCGAACCTATGGATCCTTCAAAACCCAGGAACGTCAGTGAAGCTTTTCCTACTACACCACCGCGAGAGGTGTAGTAGGAAAGCTTCACTGACGTTCCTGGGTTTGAAAGGATCCATAGGTTCGCGCCCTGGTCCAGGCAAATCTATATCGAGAAAAAATTCCCCTTCGGTTAAGATATGATGAAAATATATTAATTCCGAGGTAGAGCGAATTAGATATTAAAGGACATTGTAGCTCGATATATGTATATGAATCACGGAAATGTGATATGATCTATATATATATAGATATATATATATATATATATATATATATATATATATATATATATATATATATATATATATATGAACTCTTCAATAAGGAATTATTACAGGAAGCTGAGAAATAATTCAATAGCAGTTCCACATCCGTCCTCTTTCTCAATTCACATACTAAAAAAAGGAATATATCGTTTTCATGAAGTATAAGCTGCTTGGGAAATCCATCTTTTAAGTATCATTTCTGTTCATTTTGTTAGATTCCCTTTCCAAAATCTTCGACCATTCCATGTAGCTTCAGTAATGTTTTCTTTCGTAAATCATCCAAGTAATGTGGTAAATTGTCAGAAGGGGAGCTTCATCCCATACTAAGAATGCACAGCCTTAGAAGAAAACGCATGAGTTGAGCATCCATTGTGAGCAGAACGCACCGCATGAGTAGAGCATAACCTGTGAGCAGAATGAGCCGAATGCAACACGCAGCATGAGCAGGATGCACCGCATGAATAGAACGTACATTGTGAGCAGAATGCACCAAATAGAACTTACGGCATGAGCGGAGAAGCACCGCACGAGCAGAGCATAAGACAGAAAGCATCCCAGCAGAATATTACATAATTAATTAAAAAGTCCCACATGAATAATTAAATTAGGCTCCAGCCTGCTGGTGTTACAAGGTTACAGTATCCTTGCGTCACTGCTCTATATAATACGCTATATGTTTATTACAACTTAAGTACATACCATAATAGTTTTCCCCTAATACCTGTTTGGGGGATTTTTGTTGGACGATGGTTATTTTGTGGAAATAGTCAGGATTTCCACAACATCGATATCGTTCTGCAGTTATTAAAGAGTTAC
>NC_087214.1:44233296-44235796 GCF_015104395.2 Macrobrachium nipponense
CAACCCACAAAATCAGTAAAAAATCTCCAACTTTTAACAGCAAAAACCACTTTACTGCTCAATAATTAAACACAAAAAGACTTAGTGTCAAACTCCCATACTTAAGTAACAACCCTCGAAAAATTACATCTCCCGGTAAAATCAAATCTCCCGTCCAAAAAAGAAATGTTACTCAAGCTCAATCCAAATTATTTCTCTCAGGAAAAGGAAGAAAAATAAAAAAAAAGATAATCACAAGTAGATTTCTTTCCCCCAATCACAAAAAACATAATACAGTATAATATGCATAACTCCCGCATTTTTCCAAGAAATGCTCCATGTAAAGTTATGGAATTTGCCAGAAAGCAAACTCACACCCATGCGCTTTCGTGAAATGCTATTGTCAACATTTCCAGATATTGCGAAAATTCTGATCTATCATCATCAGAGGAAAAAGGTCAGCACACGGCTTAGCACATCGCTTGTCAGCAGAAAAATCGCCTGCGGACGTATGTTCAGACAGTAGCATAAAAATTGTCTAGTCAGACACACAAGTTTGGAAACTCATGATTCTCTAGAAAAAACGTCTACAGACACATTTCACAGAATTAACTCCAGGATATGACTAATATCTCAAAAAATTGTCTCGAAGACTTATTCTCTCATGACTTTACCCCATTATATTTCTCCAAAAATAATACACTTGTGAACATAAAAATGACACACATCTCCATAGGACTCTTTAATGAAGTAATGCCACTTCCTCTCTAAATAGTCACGAAATCAAAGAGAAAGAACTACAGAAATCTCCTCTTGACTCGAAAAAAAACTCCCATAACCACAAAAAAAAAGATTAATTCCAACTCCATTATGAGACACCATATTAATAATAACACCACTCCGGTTATAAAATATTTCCTCCATTTGTTAATAACCAACCCCTTATATTTCTCTCTTATTTCTCTAATAGCCACATGTCAGTAAAAAAACACCACTCCAAGAATAGAGAATAATCACCTCTATTTCGGCAATACAAAATATTTACCTCTATTTCCCCAATACTCCATGTGGAACAAAACAAGGCTCCAAATAAATATATCTCCAAAAAATGTGCACTCAAGGCAACTAACTCACATACTCCCAAACATATTGCCCATAATCTCCAAATAGTGTCTCCATTTGCAAACAAGATGGCTGCAAAATTGAACTAAACATAGCTCTCGTTACTATAGGCAAAATATCAAAAATGGCCAAAATATATCTCCCATATATTATATCTTAAAATAAACTCCAAAATAATATATACCTCCAATTATAACTCCAAAATATATTCAAAATCTAATCTTATAACTCCAACTCTCCAAAGAATAACTCCATGTTATAGTCAAAAAACTATAAAAAACTCTCTCCATTTAGCATAACTGCTAAAAAAGGGCAAAAACTCAGCACATAAAACTGTCTAGAAAATTCTAGAAAAAATCACCACTGTGCCAGAACTCATTATAACAGAACTCCAAGTACAAAAGTGTCTTAGCAAAGACTTCTCCATATCACTACGACATAAGTCACTAGAAAACTTAACCAAGTTTCCTATCTCTCACAAAGTTGTCACAAATACAAGTAATGTATTGTGCAAGAAAACTCACAATTTCTGGAACACAAATATCCAGAGAAAAATTGTAGTGCCACTACGTATGCATTCAAACATGCAAGAAAAATTCTCCCATATATTTCTCTATAGCATCAAATAGCTGAAACACAAACACGTTCCCGAACAATGACTCTAAGTCACGAACTGAGATAATATTCACACTAACTGGAGAGAAAAACAAACTCAAATTCACCCACGGTAAAGAAAAACTTGTGTCAGCGATGGCTAAAAATTTCCAAAAAAGGAGAAAAGAAAAATCAACGGCCTTGTCACTATCTCCTGTAACTCACTACATGTCAAGCAATTATCTGCTGAACACATAAAAAAAAAGGAAAAAAAACTAAAATAATGTGTTGTTAGTTCCTCCCATATTTCAAAAAAAGATTTCACCTCCCTTGATAGCATTAAAACGCCCACGTATTAGTATAAAAAAATCAGTATCGAGAAATCACTATCACAAAATCACCAAAAAAATTGCTATCATCAAAATCATCAGTATCAGAAAAAAAATATCACCAATGTTAATGTTTGTCCATTCTCCAAGGAATTCAGCAAAAAAATTCAGCAAAAGTTCAGCAAGATTCAACACAATTCACCAAGATTCAATCAGATTCATCAAGATTTAGCAAAACAAAACTCATCCCCTGAATGAATCACTGAAAAATATCTCCAAAGTTACAAAAAACTTAACAAATAATTAATTAACAAGACTTCACCCATTAATTCATTGTAATAATTCTCCTTGAATAATTATCTGTAATAATTATCAACTAATCTCCGTGAAATATCTCAAATCTCTCGCAAAAACAATTCTCCCGTAATGATAATTATACTTAAGCAAACCTCCCGTGACACATCTTCAAGTATAAT
>NC_087214.1:44240796-44275617 GCF_015104395.2 Macrobrachium nipponense
TTTTACCTGATGTAGATAGACTGAAGAACGACGGTCGCTGAAGTGGAGACTCAAAGAATGTCGTTCGAAGCTTTGGGTTTCTATCATAAAGAGTCGTTGTGAACAGGTAAGCGAGGAGCAGGGCAGAACCAACTGGGATCTCGTGCTAATTGGGTGTTGACACAAAGATGGACTATTTATGGGTTGTTTCCATTACTATTATTACTACTAGTATTACCGCATAGATTAAATCTTCATTATGTCTCAAAAGAGGTTTATTGTATTACTAGTTTTCGGGTGATTATGACAGAGAATTATGTACTACATCATTGTCGGTCGTCATTACCTGGATTTAATCTATGCATTCACATTTCTTTTTCTTTTTTTTTTCACTTAAGCACTATGGATCAAGCTTCCTTTGAACTTAATATATATGTATATATATATATATATATATATATATATATATATATATATATATATATATATATATATATATATACATATATATATATATACTATATATATATATGTGTGTGTGTAGATTTAGCAGCTACGCCTAAAATTTTATAAGATGGCATGATTGCGAGCATAGTTAAAAATGATAAGAATTTTCAGGTAATCTAAATGCAAGTAGGAGATGATATTTTGATTAATATGTAACTATCCAGAGGATTAGATTTTCAGATGAGTCTTCATGAATGAAGTATCGTTTAAAAGAGTGAAATAACCAACAAGAGATCCTAGATAAGAATTTAGAAATGCTATATTGAATAGTAAACATAATTTTATATGACAAGTGAAGTTATAAAATTCAGTCAGTTCCATAAGAAGGGGAGCATCTTCCATTTTGAATTTTAATTATCCAACTGATGAAAATCCAACATTTTAGGCGTTTTCTCAATTAAATTTCACTATTTTAGCGATAACAAGAATTTCGTTCACTTGGCTTTTCCACTGACTGAACAGAATTTTATACGAAAATGTAACAATTTAAACCACACAAAGACAGGGAAACGATTTAAGGTAACACAAAAATCGAAAATGATGAGACTTGATTCAGAATGATGTCAGTGACGTATTTCGGATCGACTTGTGCTTGGAAGTGACTAAATCTTCCTCTTTACGAGTATTAACAAAATTAAATGCAAGAGCGACGATTGGGAACTAGATCTGAATATTTCTTTTTAGCCAGCAATAGCTTTGTGCAGCGGACGTGTTGGAGGTCTCTCTCCCGTATTTTACCGAAAAAGAAGGGTTTTAGCCGTTGGTAATTATACCTCTTATAGAAGGCAATGTGTTAATAGTGTCTCTACATAATAACCGGCGTGTAACCCAGACAATGTTGCCGATATATTTATCTACGTTCTGCTAAAATCAGTGCCTTCGAAATCTTTCAAGTTACAGCTACTCGATGCCTATTGGCCCTGGGACATGGGTAAAACAGAGCTGTATATATGTTAGTGCTTTGCCCTCCCTTAACATAAAAATGTCATCCAACCAACCTCCCGCCATCGTGCAAGTGACCCTGCATCTAACGATACCTGTGCCCCACATTCAAGTTCGGTTCTCGCGAACAATTGTCTTTACTTTTTACAGCACAAATCGAACTGTTCCGACGTCGAGATTGCTTTACAGTCTGTCAGTTTAGCCTTCTTTGATGAGGAAATTAATTGCTTATATAAAATGTAAAGACCTGATATCAGAAACCATTCTCCTATAGCGATCTGCGAAAAACTTATCCTCTTATAAGAAAATATCATATATCACTAAGTGGCTAAGGACCTGCTAGGTGAAAATCTACGCTAATGACCCTTACATTCTTCCTCCAAAGGGACCTAATGTTCTAAGACTACCTGCAGTGTACCATAAGACAGAAAATTGCAAAAATTTAAAGAAACTCGAAGTAAATTGAAGAAACAAATGATAAATTTTTCATGGATCTGGTACGTGATCAAAGGATTACAGGAATCATTCAATAGTATTGAAACTGTGTAAACAAATAACAATCGTTCACGGATTTAGGATGCAATCAAAGGAGTGCATGAATCATTAGGCAATCGTACAGCAAGCCAACAGACTCTTTTGAATGAGGTACCTATTATTTCCTCGCCTCCAAGCATCACGAGAGAAGTGAGAGTGAGATGCAACGTTGAGGTGGCCATGCCCACCTAAGTGGGAACTGCCCTCTCTCTCCTCGATGAAGCGCATGCACCACCTATTGACTTTCGGAGGGGACCGTTGGACTACCAACCTCCTCTCCCTCCCTGGTGCCTCTGGTGGAATTTAGATCCTCAATGACGATCACCAGCCGTCGTGAGTCTCCCGACCCTATCTCTCCCAAACCCAACCCCCCATCTTGGATGATGATGAGAATGACCACAAGGGGACTGGTGGATAGCAGACAGAGCAAGCTAAAAAAAAAAAAAAAAAGTGTTGTTTGCCCGCTGGAGGAAAGCCCGACAATTGTGAATCACTTCGCCCAAAACCTAAGAAGAGATGTCACCTTGTGATTCACAATTTGGCACAGATCGTTAGACAATATGGTGAATATGATGACCTATAGGAGTGATAGATTGCTGGGGTTTCAAGTGGCAGTAAGGGACTCTAAAATACTAATAACACCAGTCTGTGTTTCAAAACTTTTTTTACAAAGGTCAAGGCTTTTCCAACTGATTTAGGACACTTTTCGCATGCTGAATTAAAAATTAATTCATTTCCCTGGGTCAGGTCAGGTTTCTAAGACATACGTAGTCTATTTCTATTCCAGCATATTTTTCCAAAATATCGGAATTATCCAAGCGTATATGGGCTTTGTTTTTGCAAAACCAGGTCGTGGGTAACCTTTAATAATATTTTAATTTATCTTCTCTGGTCTAGATATGTATAAAAAGTGGATCGGAAGTGCAAAAACCATCCTAATAGGTTCTGTTACGTCTGCGGATGTGCGGTTCTTCCAGACCGTCAAGCAAAAATCACGGATTTTATGAAGAAGGCATTTCAAGCTTACTTTGGAGTCAAACTAGGAGATCAGGATAAGCCATTCACTCCCCATATCTGCTGCGAAACATGTGTAGAGAACTTAAGGGTTTGGCGGAACAAGGAAAGGAAGAGAATGCCATTTGGTGTCCCAATGGTGTGGAGGGAAGGGAAAGATCACATTATCGACGCTACTTTTGCATGACAAATCTAAAAGGCATCAATCACAAGAACAAGTACCATGTTCAATACCCTTTATTTTCCTTCTGCCATAAAGCCAGTCCCCCATGGCCCTGATCTTCCTGTTCCTGAGCCAAATGTCACCATGGAATCTAGTTCGTTCTGATTCCGAATCTAGTGACATGACTGATACAGTTTAATGTGGTGCATACAGGCCAGAAGAGGACGACCAACTGGTGCCTTTGACCCAAGCCGAACTTAATGACCTGACACGAGACCTGAACCTTTCGAAGGAGCCTGCAATAGTATTCTCAATTCTTCCACTGATCATATTTGTATAATCGGGGACCTTAATTTTCAACCCAGAAAACAATTTCATAGCGAACTATCTCGCTTCTGTCAAAATCATGCTCACCAAATTAGCTATGAAATGTTTCCTGGCGGAATTTTAAAAACCAAAAAGAAAAACCAGATACTTAGAGTGACCACGGGAAACCAGGTTTTGGTCAAACACAGGAGGGATCCGGAAGAAAATTTATATTGAATATAATTTCTGTTATGCCTCGGGCTCAGGCTGGGTTAACCTCTTCATTCGTTAAGCAACTTTCGTAATATACCTGGCTGGAATGACTTGGTATAAAGATCTGTATAAATATTCACGAGAAATGTTTTTACTGTGAAGGGAAAATGGTAGCCCGAGGGAAAGACACTTTCCATTTTTAATGAGACAGGAGAGAGCGTATTTCAAACTTGCTCTTAAGCACAGCAGAATAAATGAAAAAAAAAAAAAACTAAGAGTTAATGCAATGTCTAGAAAATTGGAATCCGGTGACTATCCCCCCTTTTGGAAAGACATTCAGTCCTTGAATCCCAAGACTATAGAGCTATCACAGAGAGTAGGAGAAGCCGTCGGTGACGAGGCTATCGCAACAATGTAGAGCGATGACTTCAGCACTATCCTGAATTGCATAAGAGATCAAGACTCCCGAAGAGATGTAGAGAACCTCCGTACTGATAACATTCAATTTAATTTCGTCGACTGTATTTTGCCAGGTAACATCAGCGATGTCATAAACAAGCTATCTAATAATAAATCGCCCTGCTGCGATGATCTTGCAGATGCTTGCAAATTCTGCCACCTGATAATTTACATCTTGCTAGCTGAACTATTCAATATGTGCATAGTTCGCTTCATACCATTATTCAAAAACAAGCTAAAGGATGCAGCTGACCCTGGCAATTATCGTCCGATTGCAGTTACTACGATTCTCCCCCTTCTATACACTACTGACAACCAGTTCGGATTTAAAGCAAACCACTCAACCGACACCTGCATCTACATACTGAAAGAATTGCTGTTTTCCTTAGATTTGTAAATGTGAGAAAAGCATTTGACAGAGTAAACTACCTGAAGCTCTTCCTGAAACTGCAAAAAAGAGGCACACCTCTGTATTTAATTGGCATTTTATATTGCTGGTTCTGCACAAAGCAATTCTGTACTAAATGGGGTAACGTATTGCCGTACACCTTCGGCTCCCTAAACGGGCTTCGGCAGGGGATCATTCTCTATCCATACCTGTTTAATAGTACACAGATGCCTTGAATGTCAAACTGAACTCACTCCCAATCGGATGCACTGTCAATGAAACAACTATGAACAACCTCTGTTATGCCGACGATATGGCTCTGAGTTCCCTAACAGTGCAAGGGCTCCAACGACACGTCGACACTTGCCGCCAACTTGCAGAGGAATTTGATATAATCTACAACGAATCCAAGACCCAGTGCATGTCGCTGCTCCCGAGATCGCTTAAGCATATAGCAGAATTACAAATATTCCTTGGAAATCATCGACTGCAATTCGTGCATGACCATATTTGGGTCACATTATCAAGGACGAACTGAACTAAAAGATACAGCAGACATAAAACGGAGGCGTCGTAATCTATGTGCAACTGGCAACATGACTGCAAAGAGGTTTGTCTTCTGTCACCGAGACAAAACTGCTGCTCCTCCTCTCGTACTGCTACAGTGCATATGGGTGTTTCACAATGACATTCTGAGACGCGTCACAAACACTCCTCGCCACCACTCCGCCACACAGACGTTCACAGAAAACCACCTGGGCAATTTAAAAATCATTGTAAGGCGAACAGTGTCTAGTCTGATCACCCGACTGAGAAACAGTAGCATTTCGCTCATACAAAGCATCCCAAGGAGTGACGCAAGAAGATCTAAATTGTGGGAAAGATGGGTGAATGGGGAGCCTCTTCCCTAAATGACATAATCTCTATTTTGCAAGTATCATCTGCAAAGTCTGGTATTATTATTATTATTATTATTATTATTATTATTATTATTATTATTATTATTATTATTATTATTATTATTATTATTATTATTATTATTATTATATTTCTACGTTTATTGTTATTATTGGTATTTTCTTTTTTAATTATTACTGTGACTAATATCATATAGATTTTGCTACTTTCAATTTTCGTATTTCGCCTTTTGGACCTGACTTCTGTAATCACCTAAGGTCCCTAACTGGAATTTATTTGTATGTAATGTTTATTAATTATTAACATTTTCTAATTTTTTTTAACTACTATTCTCAATATTAGTAGTCATTACCATTATTATAAGCATTAATTTTTATACTTCTTCAGCAACTGTGTGGATATTGCTGATTTATCATTTTTTATTATGTTATCTCATGTATTTAGATCGTGTATGTTATTGTTTCTACTTTGTATATTCTTCTATGTATATAGCCTTGATCTGAAATAAAATGTATTATTATTCCTTAGAGTTTTAACGATGGTTCCTCCTGCACAAAATCCATTGCGAATACCGAAAGAAGTTTATCAGGTGATAATGATAATCCATAATAAATATTCTCATTACGGTGACAGACTGCCACGTCGACTGCTCTACTCATAAAAGAAAGTCATATAGAAGAAAGCATTCCAAGAGGAAGTATGCGAGTCATGATTCCGGAGAAAGTCGCAGCGGTAAATGAAAATAAACCCAACTTTCTTTTCTTTCTTTTCTATCTAGGGCTCTCCCGGTTGTGACTGGTTTCGATATCACAATTGGATGTGTCGGAATATAAGAAAGATCGTAAACGGTGAACAGCATATTTTCTCATTTAAATTCTCATTTCAAAAAGTAAAAAACGTCAGCCCCCTTATGGTAAGAAACTTGCCAGCGAAGGACTTCAGCTTTAGCTTTCGCCCGAGAGCCACGAAAGAAGCATTCCAGGGGGAAATCTGAGCTTCATATATCATTAGACTGTCAATGCGGTGAAGGAAACGAAAGCCCCTTTCCTTTCAGCATTTCTCTCTCGTGATAGTTCTATCGGATTTATCCTTGCGTCTACACAATGGACTGACTACAGGAATAAGCATAATTGAAAAGCGCTCGAATTATATGATAAAATCCGAGTGGGTTGTCCTTCCCTGGGTGAGAGTAGTGGAGACATGACACAGCCACCCACCCGCTGCAAACCAGTTTGTCCACCACGGGTGAGGGCGGGATAGATTACAGGATCGGAGGGTAGGGAGACATCCACCTCCTCCTGCAAACCTGTTTGTCCGGCCCTGGTGGGGATTGGGTAGGTATGGGATCGGGAGGTTGAGGGAGACAGAAGCACCCATAGCAAGCTTCAGGAAAATGCTATCTAAAGGAAAAAATATATCAGTGATAGATTATAAGATTGATTACACTACTCTGCACTGCTTTATATATATATATATATATATATATATATATATATATAATATATATATATATATAGGAATGGACCATATTGAGTGTGCAATGGATATGGGTACTTACTTAATTGTACGAAAGCCTTGATCAGGAAGGAACAAAATCCTAAAAAATAAAAGGAGGCAGAAGGCCTGTTTAATAGTGAGGAGTGATTATGTAAACCTCTTAGGGTTAGCTTAATTAATTATATTTGCATAACTTATAGTAACAAAGAACTGGATAACACCTGATGGCTTTAAGGGTAAAGAATCAGGTCTTGTAATAGATGAACAGGGGACCGGAGCGGTGGCTGGGCATGTGGTATGATGGAGACTCAAAGAAGGGATGAGAATCCCGGAGCAACATAAGGTGAGATTCCAGCCTCCACAGCAACACAAATAGCACATCTGTAACGAATAGCATTTTCCATATGAACGAAAGTGCGATGGACACGTGATAGCAGATCAATGCAGTTTTATGAAAGGCACTGAATATTCGGTCTCACAAGCACAAACCTTACATTAATAATAGCTTAACGGAGAAGTTGCGTTACTGAGTGATTGCAGGAGGCGGAAAGTTACGTTACTGGTCACTTAGGGTAAAGGAATTATAAGGAGTAAAAACTTGAAATAGTTACGTTACTTCCCAATTGGATACTTTTAGCGGATTTTATTAACAATGGAATCATCTCACAGCAGAAAAAAAAGCACAATATGAATGAGCTACGTTATAACAATCTAGGGAACATTACAGGGGAATACAGGAGTCGCATAAGAAAATGAAAGGAATAAAGTCGGCCGATGGGGAAGCAATTGCATGGGCACTAACACAGCAATACATAGGCTTGTAATAGCTGTTTCCAGAAGGAAAGAGTGGGGAGATAGTCCAGATGTAAACGTGTGGGTTTGTTGGTGGTGTGAAATCGACTAAGATTGTCTTCCTTCCGCTGGAGCCTTTTTTCCCTTCTGAGAAAGTTCGCTGGCATCTCGGCAGGCGGCAGTGTTGCTCGTCCTTCTTCAGCCTGCGACCCTCATGGTCAAACGACCATGTGGCTTTCATGTGCCAAATTCAATATGGTGACAGTTAATCTCTCTCTCGGCCAGTTGTGTCTTCAATTTTAGTATACTACCTGTGAAGACAAGGCTGGCGCAGTCAAAGTGGAAGAGGGGAAGAGAGGTGTTTCTGAGTCAATCCCTCAAAAGGAGTGGTGTGAATGTTTTACAAGCGACTGGAACTGTATTGCATTATGAATTATTGTTTATTTAGCTTTACTTTGAGATGACTATGGCAGAGATATCTTACACTTCCCCATTCCGGAAAGGATTCCAACCCTAGACGGGTTGGAATGACTAAAATAGCCATCTGCAATGAAAAGTTGCCCGTTTCTACACTCTTTAAGTGATATTATAACATAAAATTCAAGTAAGCCAAAACTCTGTGGAAGTTAAATTTCTATGAAATCAAGATTTACTTTATTTTGTTAACAGAGAGCCTAGAATTATATTCCTATCAAGAATTAATAGAGCAATAAAATTTGACATGACTAAGAGAAATGCGAATTGAAATTTTTTTTAAAAGATCATACTATTCATTAGTCATTAAACAAAACAGTATCATATAATTAACAAAATTATCAAATAATTAATAGTCATAACTTATAATTTATAATAAACCTTAATTAATAGTCATAACTTATAATTTATAATAAACCTTAAACCCTGTACAATATGGTTAAATTAATTATATCATGCATTATTTTGTTATCTTTAACATAAGGCAATAACATGCTGTTAGTTAGGCCTAAAGGGGTGGTAAAACGCATTCGTGGGTGGGTATTTGACTCACAAGTTCGTAGGCTAACGGCCCTGTGCCATTAGGGCGAGGCATGTGGAAATTACTTAGTCAATACGCTATACAGTACATATTTCTCCTCAGAGAATATGCAAAATCCCAAGAAAAAAGTAGATACAAGGAAGGAATAATTAATTATAGGAAATAAGATTTTAAAAAAACGTATAATTTGTGGAGTAGCAATGGTTTAAACTATGTTGCTTTAGTAGGCCAAAGCTAATTTCATAGCCTTCATACTGGGTTTTACATATTCCTTATCTCATGTAAATGTATAGTATCTAGAATATGGCACAGTACCAGATGTACTACTCCTTACAATAAGCCTACCTGCATTAAGGGGCATATCATTCAGAACTGGCTATGCTTTAAGAATATGGCACTGTGTCAGGAGCACTCGTAGTAAGAGAGGCTGTCGACTCTCTTAGTTTTCTTGGAGCATCGATGCCATTTACCTTTCCTCCTTCAACCTCCCGAGGTTGGAATGATGATTCCGTAGGGGACTTTGGAGACCCTGGTCCGATGTAGATGCCTGAGTGCTAACTGCTCCGGCTGCTGTGAAAACAAGAACAATGGCACTCTTCCCCATCCCTAACACCATATGTCTCAGTTCCTTGACTTCTTCACCCAAACTTGATTCGGCCGAGTCCTTACTCTGGGACTGGTCAGTTGTGGGTGGAGAGGAAGAGGAGGAGGGTATGGTCAGTGTTATCAACTCACAAGTAGGGGTGACTGACTCAGACACGGGTTTTGAGGCTGTGCCCTTGAGTGAGCTGCTGCTGTGGTCAAGAGGGGTTCGGGGTAGTTCTTACTGGAATTTCCTTGCCCTCTCTCACCAGCACTGGTAGCGGAGCCAAACTGGGGGATAAGGGAGCAACCCGAACTGGGATCTCCAAGAAGGAGACTCGAGTTGCCCTGGCAATGGCAATAAGGCCATTCCAGGTGCAGGGAGAGGATTCGAATATGGCTCAACATTCATGATGGGCAAAGGATGCATGGCAATGCACAGGGCCTTTGGGTGGAACTGGTAGTGGATTAGATGTAGGTGTATGAGGACAGTGAGTGCATGTTGGAGCAATGTTAGGGCAGTGGCCCTTGAATTGTCTAAATGCAGGAGGAGACAAAATCCTGTCCCAGCAGGACGTTGTGCCCTCCAAAAATATATTTTAGCCCATGAAGATGTGTTCCCACGCATCCCTCATGTAGTGCAACAACTGCGGCAGAAATCAGGCTTTGGCACTGCCCCAAAGGGAGTGGGGGGGCAGGCCCATTGTTTCTGGTCCAATGGCCATTGGTGTTTTGATCTTGAGGGAACAGATTTTGGGGTTTAGCTGGAGCCTGCGTCCACACAAAGGCTTTCATGGAGGATTATTTGGACACTGGTTTGGCTAAGAGTTAGCAATAGGAGGGGCAGATGGGCGGATTTTCTTTCCAAAGGAACTGGTGGGTATCATAAGTGTTTTGGAACACGATTTAAATTATTTGATGTATTGAATTTAGAGGTATGTTTCTGTTCAATTATTTTGTGTTTCCACTTTTACCTGGGAATATATGAACGTGTTTAATTTGTGTCCTTATTATTTGCTCCTTGTTGTTAGCATGAGTAGTACTAATTATGAGTATTAATTAAGAAGACCACTTCACGATAAGTTAGGGATATAATGTTTACAGCTTAAGGTTAAGGAAGAAAAAATCTTGTACTCTGGAGGTCGGATCATTCATAGTTTTAATATTTTTTTTAAAGTTTTAAAATATCTCCTAAGTGTTTTTAAGTTTTTATTTTTTATTTTTTAGACTGTACTTTAACGGCGTTAACAAGTATATGATATGAATACCTTTTACTGTTTAGACACAATTACTGCTCATCGCTTTTTCAGTCTGCAATATTGTATCAAAGAGATATAAAACGTCGGCATATTATCAAATGGATATGAAAAAGAACGCTTTGCCGTTATTCCAATTTGCCTATATATATATATATATATATATATATATATATATATATATATATATATATATATATATATATATATATATATATATATATATATAGGCAAATATATATATATATATATATATATATATATATATACTATATATATATATATATATATATATTATATATATATATAGATATCACTATTCTTATATGAGCGCCATTGCAAGGTGCAACATCCGCTCAGCATTTGTTGGTAATGTTGCGAAGTGCGTTCCATGTTCAGATTCCATAATAAGATTAACTTAGAATTAATGTTAAGAGTAAAGCGCTTTGTCCCCTGCTCGTCTGTTCTATTTTGCTTGGCTGTCAACAAGCAATAAAGAAATTTTTAAAAATGTTAAAAAAATATGCAATAGTCTTCGCTCTCACCGCCTTGTTTTCAATTAGCTGTCACCACTCGCGAGTTCCTCTTTTTTGTATAAATAGCCACCTGCAGTCTGTAGCGAACACCAATTGGCCTTGCTGTAGCCATGTGACTTATTACAAGATTGCGTCATGCTAAAAGCTTCGAGAAGATTCTTTACCAAAACCATTTACATACGTAGAATCTGCACATGACGTCATGTTCGGGGAGTGACATCACAATTTGCTTTCGATATAGGCGTTTATCTTCCATGTTAAGAGATTTTTATAGACTGAAAGTGTGTAATGTTAAAGATTATTTATGATTGTAACCTCTCTCTCTCTCTCTCTCTCTCTCTCTCTCTCTCTCTCCCTTCTCTCTCTCTCTCTTTGAAAGAAAATGATTAAGATTATTTGCAGAGTACCTCACCCCAAAATGATATGACGTCAATTAATCTTAGGGTCGTGTTTTCGCCCATACTTACATACGAAGAGAGGATTTGGTCATCCTGAGCCTTGGAACCATTGCAAGCAGATGCAGGTAATGTTTTATTACAAGTTTTATGTGCACTTACAAAGAATATTTAAAGTATCAAGGTAAACATATTTCATTTTGTGCACATTGCAAATTTTTGTGTTCTGTATTAAGTTATTTTGCATTGTTTTTTTTAAATAATTCTGTGAGTTTGCCATTTCCTTACTGCTTTTACATTTTAGTGTTTTTTTCACATTTGGCGGTGAATTTAATGCTTTTATGCTTTAACAATAAAAATATTTTATTAGAATACAAAATATATTATTTTCATCCTGTTGTAATGCGCGTTTTATTTGAGACCATGCCTGGCTAAAAGACTTTCCTCCTGGCAAATATTATCTTGTTCATTTCGTGGTAACGTTGCTCGACGTCCTCTTTGAGGACCCAAGATGCAATACAACGGATTGTGCAATATCTTCGAATCTCTCTTGCCTCGAGAAGCAGTGCTCAGTGTGAATGGGGTCAAGATCAAGGTAATGTGAAATGACTGGTTTATTGAAAGTCCGTGACTATTATTATCAGAACGTTGCCAAAAGTAACTCCCTACCCGACTGCAACAAGTGTCACTATGCAATATTGGTTGACTTTATACTTCCCAAGTAAATTTTGTTCTCTTGATAGTATTCGCGCAAGTGATGGATTCCTAAAAGTTTTCGAAACAAATCATTTCTGACCTGGATCAACTCTCGCTCAGAAATCTAATTTCATTGACAGAAGGACAAAGTGATGTCAGGATCGTTGGTGATTGTTATTTGACCTTGGGGTTGGACTTCAAGGACCTGGAATGACATTAAGATTAACGTGGACGAGAGAGAGAGAGAGAGAGAGAGAGAGAGAGAGAGAGAGAGAGAGAGGATGAAACCTCGTTAATTGATGATGCATCCGTAGCCACGATCATCGAACTCTGATAGCAAGGCAGAACAGGCTGCTACAGTAGTGCACAGTAATTGATAGTTATAGTCTCAAGACCAAGCAGTCCACAAAGAGAGAGAGAGAGAGAGAGAGAGAGAGAGTATATAAGCATCCTTTCTCTTCAACCAAGACCGAGCGACAAGTATAAATAGAGCAGTCGCAATTCTCTCTCTCTCTCTCTCTCTCTCTCTCTCTCTCTCTCTCTCTCTCATCTCTCTCTCTCTCTCCTCTTGATTTGATTATTAAGTATAGTGAATGAAGGCTCCCAGTATGGCATAACATACAGACACCCACCCTTGGGATGCTGATGAAATACTTGATTACTTTCACTCATTTTATTCGTCATAATAGATGATCTTTCTTGGTGGTCGGGTTTTGACATCTGGACTTGGGGAGGTAGGTTGATGGGTGGGCATGTGTGTGTGTGTGTATGTGTTACTATCTTTGACGTATGCCCGTATCACCTGTCGTTGAGACCCAGTACTTCTTTTGCATGCATTTGAATTTGGAATGCTTTATTTATAAGCATAAGCGTAGGAACGGGTAGTGATTCCTGTACGTGAGTGTCAGAGGAGGTTTGTTGTTCTTCGTTTCTTCAGGATGTACTGCTACTTTAGATCTTGGTGGGTTTATTGTCATGAGACATGTTTTCGGACAATTTCAAAATCCTTGATATGTTTTCTGCCAGTGCACTTTTGCCGAAGCCAAGAAGGCGAACGACCAGGAAGATGAAAAGGACGTGATGCCGAAAAGCCACCAGGGAACGAACAGACCGAAAGCCGAAAGGAAAAGATGCTGAATATACAAGAAGTTAGAAAGGAATAAGATAGATAATTAAATGCAAAATTTGCAGTTTTAGTTTCATATTAATATTACCGAAAACAATTCAAGTCATAAAATAACAATTAAGTTAAATAAATTACAGTAATAAATAATTTAATAAATGACAAGTAATAAATAATAATATATATATATATATAATATATATATATATATATAATATATATATATATATATATAAAATGCTTTTATTATGTAATTAAAAATTGTAATCATTGTACCATTATTTGCCACTTTCTTTTACGAAATATGATTGAAAACAATGTACATCATACAACAATAATCTAATATAATGCTAAAATATTACATGTATTAAAATTGCAAATAGACATACTCCTTCGTCGATGGCATCATAATTTTTTGTGTCCGTGAAATATTGATTCCCATTGATGCCTGTCCGATTAAAACTTCACTTGTAGCCTTGTTTTCTCCTGATAATTCTAAGACAGCTTGGGTAACGTGGGGTGCATTATATTACCTTTTTTTGAAAGCTGCATGCCAACCTTCAAGCGAATTGTTGTTCAGGGCAAATTATCCACGAACCGAGAGTGAACTGACCATCATTCTACGTCGAAAATAGCCTTCCTTCTCCTTCTCCACTGCATCACTGCTACTAACCAAGTTCTCTTCAAAATAAACCAGAAAGTCGCTTGACATTTCATCAACTGTGGGATCTTATTGAGCGAGTAATTTGTCACATAATTCTTGAAAATCAATCAGGTGGTGAGGCAAGAACCTGCAAATTTACTAAGATGTGCATTCTCAGGTTCGGCTTACCAGTTTTGCAGTCTGCTGGCTTGAATGTCGGGCAATAGGCACTGGACTAAATGTTATGGGAGTTGGATCGTTTACTTCGCTGTTTTTCAGGAAATTGAAAAGGCCGTCGAAAATTCTTCCTCGCTTTTTACTTGCTATACAATAAACTAAAGGCAAAATCTTGTTTCCGGAAATAAGCGCATAGATAGTATATAATTGTTTGCCTAGTGAGGCAGAGTCAAATATTCCATCTCCAAACCACCTATGCTTTTTGAGAGGAGTCCAAAGATTTTTTTTTTTTTCTTTTCCTTTTTTAGAAAAGATAACAACAGCATCACTTTCATACAACCGAAAGTTTCTTTCCTCGCGTTGTTACGTCCCAAAGTTTCGACCATTTTCTATCTTTCTTGCTCGTCGTATGATTGTAATTCTTCCTTTTGCAGTCCTAATTATGGGGATTCTCAACCTCCGAATACTCAGCTTTACTCTTCATTCGGTCCAATAATTGAAAAACCAAAAAACGAGCCAAATCAGGTTGGATTAGAATGATCGCACGCATTGCTTTGTACTTTGATATCAATGAGTTTTTAATTCTAAGCACTACACTGAGTTTTTCACACAGCCGATATGTAGTGTCATTAACCTTTTTACACAACGTAGGCATAACCACTAAAAACATAAGCTCTCTTCCTCCTCGATGGTTAAACAAGTCACTTACACGACCTGCCCATTCTTGAGTCATTATTCATTAAGCAGTTGGCGCCAGGATTGAACTCACACACCACTTCTGTACCCTT
The DNA here is from genome assembly GCF_015104395.2 of Macrobrachium nipponense. Classification (NCBI taxonomy): domain Eukaryota; kingdom Metazoa; phylum Arthropoda; class Malacostraca; order Decapoda; family Palaemonidae; genus Macrobrachium; species Macrobrachium nipponense. The sequence continues at coordinate 44,255,720 of NC_087214.1, forward strand.
GTATTTGGCGTGAGCATGTTTCCTTCGTGGCTCTGCCTTCCTTCCCCCTCCCATTGTCACTCAGCCGTCATCTTCTGACAGAGCAGGTGCTTTTTTAAATACTGTTGGTCGCTTCCTTTTTATTATTATATTTTTTTTGTCTCTTTGATTTATAGTTTTAACTAGTTTAGGAACTTTTCAATTAAGAATGGTTATTTTTATATGTTTTAATTATGTGACATGTATTTTAACTCGTCTGTCCAATTTATTTCAGCTCTGATGATGTAACAAGGTTTGTTACGAACGCGTTGGCAAATAAATTAATCCTTTCCTGTCAACTGTTGTCTCCTTGTCACCCGATCTATATATATATATATATATATATATATATATATATATATATATATATATACTATATATATATATATATATATATATATATATATATATATATATTATATATATGTATATATACATATGTATACACACACACACACACACACAAATATATATATATATATATATATATATATATATATATATATATATATATATATATATATATATATATATATATATATATATATATATATTTATATATATATATATATATATATATATATATATATATATATATATATATATATATATATATATACATATATACCGGTATATCTATCCTAAAGGAACAAAGGAAACGAAGACCTCTATTCCCACAAATCTGTTTGCCGACGTTTACTGACACTTGTCACATTTCAAGGCTAAAAATAATTTGTCACAAAAGATAGATTCATAGTACTGGAAATGCCAAATTCACAAAAATGGCAGTGAAGCGTTAAAAATGGATATATAAATAATCATAGAACCTAAAATGAACCCACAAAACTCATTGGTCAAGGGTACACAGACAGACTCATTAAGCACAGGCAATGATAATGCCAAAAGTAAACACAATATTTACCAAAAAGAGACGAGCCAAATTATAATATAACTGGTCTGAACTACACTTGAGTGTTTAACAAGAGAACAGGTCTCTGTATAATAACAAAACTTTGGGATAGTTAGGTCGTGATGGTTGGAGACCTGCCTACTATTGTAAAATCTTCATGTTTATATTTTATCGTATTGCTCTGATGTTGAAGGCCTCTGGATTAGATTATTTGTATCTTGTATGTTTGTTTGTTTGTATGTATGATGTTTTTAAGTTGCATGGAACCAGTATGGTTATTCAGCAACGGGACCAACGGCTATACGTGGACTTCCGAACCACGTCGAAAGTGAACTTCGGTCACCAGAAATACACATCTCTCACTCCTCAATGGAATGGCCGAGAATCGAACTCGCGACCACCGAGGTGGGGCGCCAACACCATACCAACCACGCCACTGAAGCGCTCTGTATCCTGTATGGTAGCTTAAGCCTCTATGAGAGTTCATTTGTGCCCTCACGAAGTATAAGTAGTACGAGGATTCTTCAGTATCAATTTTAGGCAGTTCTCACGAAACTGATTATTTTTGTGTAAGAAAGGAGAACTCGCAACAGATCTTATTTTTGGTGTTCTCAGCACCATTGAAAATCTATATTCTTTTTGTAAAAAAAAGATGAGTTGGGTAACAAAAATTTTGTTTCAAATAACTGGTTGAAGGAAAGTATATCTTCATGAAAGGAGGGTAGAATAACATTTAATATAAATAAAAGAAAAAAGAAACAAGATGATTCACAATCAAACCTAGTCCTGTAAAAGTTGTCTTCCTGAGGAAAACAGAAATAAAGCCATCATATCCCTAGACACCATTATATCAAGATACGGAAGCTTATTATTAATTCCCTTCTCCAAAGTTCGTGACGAACTGCAGAAAGGATTCGGTGTTGTGTCATGTCGGAATAAAACGAAGGCATCGTCGAAATATCTACGATAAAACAAAAGAAAAAACCTCCGGGGACAGTCCTCCATGAGGCGCTCCTTCAGGAAGCACATGGAGATCCTGGCAGCAGTGCGGAATGAAATTACAGATTCTGGCGTCATTATTATCAATGATTCTGCAATCAAACCAACCATAAACAAATCAGATTCTTGTAATATAACTGGTTCCCGAAATTTCTGAGAGAACTGATTTTCAGAGGAGTGTTGTAATAATGGGACTAGAAGTTTAGCTATACCATAGTTTGGAGAACTGACAGAAGATATATATATACGTTTTTATATATATATATATATATATATATATATATATATACTATATATATATATGATATATATATAATATATATATACATGGCATAAGGGAAGTCCTCCCTTTGTGCTTTAGGAAGACCTTACAGGATCCCGTAGGTGGAACCAGTAACAAAGTTTGGAAGGTCTGGTCATTCATCGATGATCTTTTCCTGTTTAAGAAAACCCGAGAATCTGATGGTTTTGTTTTCACATTTTATAATATTCTGAAGGTCTGGGAACCATCTTTCAGAAATTTGGTGTCCTCATTTAAAATAATATCCATTTTGTTTGTTTATTCGTCTCTATTGAGAATAACTGTTCCTCTGCCTTCGTTAGGTTTTAAATATATATTATGTACGTACATCCGATTTATTAAATATTGGCCAGCTGGTCTAATTTAGAAAAAGCTGGAATGAGATAGTGACACACTGAGCATTTTTCCTTTTTCCTTCCTTTCCGCTGTCTAAAGACAATTTCATATAATGCTTCGTAATTGAACGATCTCATTTTCCTAGTCTATGGGATCATTCGTAGTAAAACTTGATTTACGATTAATATTAATATTGATTATATGAGAGAGAGGAGAACGTTCTAGAATAAATATATAAAATAAAACAGAATAAGAATAAAAATATAACAGAATAGAAATATAACACAGGATTTTCCATCACGTATCCCAGAAGCTATTTCCCAAAAATAATTTAAACTTCTGACTTTACAACGGGAGTCTGCGTCTAATTTAAGGAAGGCCTGAGATCTATGTAGAAAGAGCCGGATTACAACGCATTAGCGACGGATCGCTGGGGATTAGACTCAGAGATAGTAACATCGTTGGGGGGGGCCAAGATTTCCGGGATGAGAATGCGACATGCTGTGACCCCAAGGGTTCTACCTTCTGCCCCTCCCCCCCCCTTTTCTCTCTAGCTGTCCTCCTTCCCTTGAAACGCCTTCATACGTCTACAAACTTTGAGTGCGTATAGTTGCCTTTCCTTCTCTTGCACGGCCCTTGACACGTGGAACCTTTCTCCTAAGATGGGTTCTTAGACGGGTTTCAAGCTTCTCCTCTTTACTATCGGGTTCTTTCCCACCCTTTTGAAAAAAATGTTGCGAAGGATTTGGTTTTTTTATTGATTTGGATTACTGGGTGTAAATAAATCTCTAAATCTCAACTTGATTTAAAACACACGAGAGTGTTTTGATGTCATGAGTGCAAGACCCTTTGGTGAGTTTGTACATCAGAATTGTCTACAACTGATATTTTTGTTGGTTGATAATACTCGAAAAAAGATCGTTATGACTGGTATAATTTTGGCGGTTTTATCTGTCTTGTTATCTGTGATGTTATGTAAACAAGAGTTGCTATATTTCTCTTGAACTTCCGTATTTATACTGAACGACGTACCCGGCTGTTTAACAGCGAGAAGGTACATGATACCATGAGCGCATAGCCATGTATTGATGGAATGATTCAAGTTCACTCCTTCAGTTATTTCATTTCCTTTAACTTTGGTGGTTTGAGAAAAAATATTGTCGTTTTCAGCTCTGAATTGTCTCATCTATTTTATAGCTATTATTCAGCATTTTAATGCTCAAGAAAATATTCCGCACTGGTTTTTTCATATCACAAAGTATTCAACAGATGGAAACAAAAGAAAGGTGACTGTCTCATATAACGAGAAGTAAGACTTCTGGAGACAAATACTTCTTGCGTAATAAACTGCTTTGGGCATTAGTATTTACTTTGAGAGATCTAATATATATATATATATATATATATATATATATATATATATATATATATATATATATATATATATATATATATATATATATATATATATATCATATAATAACGTACTACATGAGATGTACGTGGAAGACCTCAGTTTAAGAAAATCTTACAGAAGTATAGGTACAATATTCTTTTTTTTACTTCTTCTAAAAGAAAGACTCTTTTCCCCACACCTGATGCTGTCGGCACCCAGATGTGACAGACAAAGACAAGGAGAAAGGCAGTGGGAGAAGTGAGTCGAGATTCGATCCTATAGCAGAATTAGTTCCTGTTCACACAGGGTGATTTCCTGGTCACTACACCCCGCTTATCACTGTCGGGGTTGAGGCTTTTCTCCCCCTAAGCTCATTACCTCCCGCCCGGCTCTACTCAAGACTCCTATTGTCAAAACACAAGGTACGTTGGTTTTGAAATTTACAACAATGCCCGATTCTTTTCCTTCCTTAATTACTGTCTGCTCTCATATATATAGCTCAAATTCCCCTTTGCATCTCCTTCAGAGAATAAGTGAAGTGAAGAAATATTTGTGACTTGCAACTAGAAGTGTTCATTAATCTTGCTATTCTCATGTTAAGTTACTTACTTTCTCAGACCTTCACAACTCCAAATTACATAAATCACGTTTTAGATCGAGAATTACATTGTATTAGGAGAACGTCAGACGTTGTGTACCTCACTCATGTGCCAAAGTGATCCATACAGCCATCCATTTCAAGTTCCAGGGTGGAAGACTGAAGAGCTGCTGTTAACAATTATTTTATGATTGCTGATAATTGAACAAGAATTTTATTCCTTTAAATTCTGGGTTATTCCTAAAAGGGATTTACATTTTCTGGGGTTTTCATAGTGGTACTATTCGATTTGGTAATTAACATAACCTCAGTCCCATGGAGCAAGTGCCTTCTGGTCCTGTGTAAATGTCTTCTGAGTTAAATAATAATAATCTTAGTTAAATGTAGCATTTGCATTTCCTTAATCCTTCATTTTTTAATACCCTTTTTTTTCCTTTTCTCTTTTGTTACTTTTAACGTGGCACGCAGTCTTGTCTGATGTCAGTTAATTTTAGAGAAACTGATAAAACACATGCGGGCTAGTGAGGTCAGCATCCTTGTAGCTACACACATACACACACAAAATCTTTATATATATATATATATATATATATATATATATATATATATATATATATATATATATATATATATATATATATATATATATATATATATTGTTACGTGCGTGGCTGCATGTGTTTTATCATTTTCTCTCTCTCTCTCTCTCTCTCTCTCTCTCTCTCTCTCTCTCCTCTCATCGTCTCTCTCTCTCTCTCTCTCTATATATATATATATTATATATATATATATATATATATATATATATATATATATATATATATATATATATATATATAAAGTATTTAAAGATTTTGTGTGTGTATTTGTGTAGGTACAAGAATGATAACCTCACTAGCCTGGATGAGGCCAGCGTTTTTATTCAGTGGATGCTCAATGATTTGGACCTGTTCTACTGCTTTTGCACTGTACCTCTGTTGACAGGAGGTACAGCCGGTCAAGTCCTTAATAGGTTTGTCAGATGCGAAGCCCAATTTATGCATAAACGAGGTGGGTAGTTAACCTTTCGCCAAAACTCCCCCTCCCCAATAGAGTTAGAGATGTATGAACCTCGAACTGTTTTGATTATATCTACCCCACCAACCCACTCTCAAAACTAAGTTGCTCTATGATAAAGGCAACTATATGTGCAAACTGATGAACTTGTATTACTAAAATGTAGTTTTTCGGAACAAATTCTGTCCTTAAATCTACCTTTAAAAATAATATCTAAACAAATTCCGTCCTTAAATCTACATACCTTCAAAAATAATATCTAAGCTTCTGTTTCTCCATGAAACATTAAAGCAAGAATGGGATAGATATACCACACCCAAAGCTAAGGTATTATGTGTTAATAGAAAGAACGAATGCCCTTAAGAGTATTTGAACCCTAATAGTATTTGAACAATGTATACATCCATTACCACGTAAAACTTTACCGCATGAAACCCGCTAAGAACTGATTAGAATCTCTCAGAATTTAGTGAACAATGACAGAGAGAGAGAGAGAGAGAGAGAGGCTCGGTCGGGTGTTGACAGAAGAATCTTATAAACGTTTTTGTTAATGTCATTGTTCACTAAATTCTGAGAGATTCTAATCTTTATTGCTTAGCGGGGGGTTTCATGCGGTAAAGTTTTACGTGGTAATGGATGTATACATTGTTCAAATACTATTAGGGTTTCAAATACTCTTAAGGGCATTCGTTCTTTCTATTAACACATAATTCCTTAGTTTTGGGTGTGGTATATCTATCCCATTCTTGCTTTAATGTTTCATGGAGAAACAGAAGCTTAGATATTATATTTGAAGGTATGTAGATTTAAGGACGGAATTTGTTTAGATATTATTTTCAAAGGTAGATTTAAGGACAGAATTTGTTCCGAAAACTACATTTTAGTAATAAAATTTTCTTGTAGTTTGCAATTATCACGGTATATTTATTTTCTCTTTTTTTTCTATTTCAATTTCCATTGCTTCGCTTCCGTCACTGACCGATCGCTTGGTTAATCTGATCTGGTCTTCATCTCGTACTCCATCAGCCTTTCTTCCTTTATTGATACTCTACTGGCCTTTGTATCAGCACAGAATCTCTCTCATTTCTAACAGAGAATATATGCCTTTTTAGATTAGGATTTTATATATATATATATGCCTTTTTAGATTAGGAATTATATATTTATATAATATATATATAAGTATATAATTCCTAATCTAAAAAGGCACATATTCTCTGTTAGAAATGAGAGAGATTCCGTGCTGATACAAAGGCCATTAGAGTATCAGTAAATGAAGAAAGGCTGATGGAGTACGAGATGAAGACCAGATCAGATTGATCAAGCGATCGGTCAATGATGGAAGCGAAGCAATGGAAATTGAAATAGAAAAAAGAGAAATAAATATACCGTGATAATTGCAAACACCAAGAAAATTAATTAATTTGATTATTCTATTATGAACATGAACAGCGAAAACACTTAAGATAACTTATTTAATATACTGAAATGAAACTTTAGGTTCCTTAGAGCAATACAAAAATTTTCTTTTTCTAAAACCTTATAGAATGTTTGGCCTCAAGATATAGATGTAGAAGATATTACGTACTTCACTCTTGAATGGTTACATAAGGAAGTCACTTTACATAGCTCTTTGTAAATAGAAAACGATGATAAAAGTGAAGCTATCATGCAAGCACAAATAAATATATTTAAATAGTGTATATAAGCATAACCAAGACAAATTAGGGACCACAGATAACAGTAAAAACGACACAAAAACTTGAAAACAGAGAGAAATTGAAAAAAAATTCACACACTAACACGTACCCTCCAAGTAAGATTTAATTTTGGTAAGCGGTGCTTATCAAATCTTAGTTTCTGGACATCCGAAATGATTCAGTTTTATTACAAAACAAATATATAATTCTTTTATATTTCATTATATCAAACGTGCCTTCGGTGCCATAATTAATACTGGAAATGCGATGAATTATCCGAGATTTAAGTTGGGAAATAATACAACTTCACACTTACTTATTCTAACATCTCTGATTTATTCAATGAATAATGGTAGATGAACCTTCAGCCTTCCTTGCTTCCATGACCTCGCCATTGTTCAACAATTAGATTAATGCCGCTAATTATTTACAATTACTACACAATACCATAACTTCAGTCTTAATATTTGCATAGCCAAACTCCTTGGTAGACACGAGGGAGGTTACGGCATTGGAACCCAAAGGCTAGACGATGATTATCTTAACGTGAGATGAAAATGGATGCAGGAATGTTGATAGGAAATCTTAGGCCATGAAAGGTCTGGTTAACAAGGAAAGATCTTTGATGTCTGGGTATCTGGGGACCTTTGGATAAAATGAAGGGCTTCTTATAATATATCCTGAAATCTTGTGTTGAACGGGTTGAAGTAGATAAAAAAGAAAACCTAGTGAAAGGAATTCCTAATCCGCAAAGACACAGTAATCATTCTTGAAATGACTTCGAGTATTTTCATGAAGAGGTTATGGTTATTAAATGAAGGTCACTACCGGGATTGATGCGACCTTCAACGGTATAATTATTAACTTGTCCCAAATGTATTTTGGGAACCTATGCGGGTAATTCCAGTCGGCTGTTGAAGGTTCGCATCGATTGTCATCGGGGTGTTAGTTTTATACAGGAAGGAATTCTCTACAACACGCAACCATACAGTAAAATGTAAACACCATGTTCTGTACAGTGATTTCAAAATCCTATCCCCAGTAAGGGATAACCGGCCATTACCTACTCTCGGTTCCCCCCATTCAATTGCTGTACAATTAAACATTGTCTAATAGACCGTTCGTCCACTCAACACTTCTCGCCTCTCTGTTTGCCTTCCCTGGTGTCAACAAATAATGTATTCAATCTTTTACATTGCTTCTATGCCGTTTAGTTCTCGTGTAGATGGTTTTTAATATTGCTTTTTGTAAATATAATACAGAAAATCTTTTGCTTGTTAGGATTAATATCAAATATTTTTTTCTTCTGTCTTTGGGAATAATTCAATTTTCTCAGATGTTCACTGTGGGTTTTTCTTGTTACTTTTCCCTTTTTTTCTGAAAGTTTGTGCCAATATGCTTAGTAGCTGTGATCTTTAATGTTAATTTCGTGTTTCATTACTTGCCATTTGATGTCAGATGTCCAATTCAAGGCTCATTAATGTACTCTTTATTTACAAGTGTGCTCCAATTTAGTCTGACTCCTGATGTACGGATTTTTCATTTTCTCTGTTTTTAGCCCTGAAGATGGGAAGGAGTTGTATCCCGAAACGTTAGTAATGGAAATAAATTTATAACTCGATCTCCTGAAGATTCTGCTGGATTAAGGATTCAGCAAAACGAGTCAATTCAGATTTCATGTCAATTTCTAATATGATGTTGCTGTACGTAACGAAAGGGTCTTAATTTCTCTCAATGATTGAGCCATGATTAAAGCGTAATAAGGAACTCTTAGGATTAATCCCATACGAGAAAAATACTTGAACAATTAGTACCAGGTATAACAAGACAAGCTTCATATTGGAGCCTGCAATAGCTAAAATATATGTAATTACACGTTTTAAAAATAACCAATGCATGAAATAAAATGTGATACAAAGAAAAAAAATTTATAACACAGAAAGGTGATATTTTCATACAAACCCATAATGGGTTAAGCCTTACGTGCTCCCTGGATACTGTGAGGATGTCAGTAGGTTTGGTTTGGTTCAGAACTTTCAGCCTATTCGCTACCAAAATTTCAAGGATCATGAAAGGTCCTTCAAATTTCTGAGTTAATTTGTTGTTCAGTCCTTTCTGTACGTAAACTTGTATATATATATATATATATCAGTATATATATATATAGTATATATATATATATATACATATATATTATATCACCAACTGCATAGGTTTTTGTTTGTTTTGCGTTTTTATCGTGTGTATTTTTCATTATGTTTTGAGCTTCTTCAAAATTCCTACGAAGTAGGTATATTGAACCGGTTTACACTGGTATCCACTATATCCTTGAGAGGATCTGACAAATTGGTTGATGTGTGAGGATATGAAAAGGTGTCCTAGCGGGCACGCCGTAGATTGCTTCGTAAGGTGACAACTGTGATCGAGTGGGTTGGATACAGCAGGGATCCATATCTCCTAGGGTAACCCTCAGGATGTCTACCACCTTTCCATTCACACGTTCTACCAAAACCATTGGATTCAGGATGATAAATCATTGCATTGATTTTCTTTATGCCTAAGAATACACGCAAAGAATTAAGAAAGAGATTGTTGACAATTGTGTGAGGAATTCCGTGTCTACAAATATAATATTCGTAGAACCTTCTTGCACATTTAAAAAATGTTTTATTCTTTAAAGGTATTAATTCTGTATATCATGAAAACCTGTTAACAAATCTAGGCGTACCCGTTCAAAGGTTTGTTTTGGCACGGGTTAAGTTCCGAGACGACGTGTGTTTTAGTGTAGCCTTTGCGTTTGTGACAAATGATGCAATTGTTTATATGTTTCCTAACATCTGTTGTCATCGTAGACCAGTAGAATAGCGACTTGGCCTTTTGTGACATGATAGAAAACCCAGGATGACCATGTAAGGGATTGGAATGCAACCAGTTTAGGACGGTCGGTATGAGAGAGATTGTTACTACTACCTGGTCGTTAGTCGACTGTGGTGTACTTCGGGTTTTCCTATTAACGAATGTACATAGAATATTATCCTTTATTATGAAATTTTGTTGCGAATATTTTACGTATTAATTTTCTTTAGGATTTCCGTTCAAAGCGTTTATTATTTATTTTACTTAACTGAAGGTCTTTCAGTTGTTCAGTCTGTACAGTTCTGTGCTCCACCCCATGTCCCTCAATGTTCCCGATCGTTGGGTCAATGACTTCTCATTTTCAAACGCCATATTTAATGGTTTGTATGGGTGTGGCAATATCTTCTAATTCAGCTAATGGTTCTGAATGCGTTGGTGCTGGGTTGCGTGATAACGCGTCAGCGATGATATTTGCTTTCCCAGGTAGATATCCTATTTTTGCGCTGAAGTCCCGAATGATCATATGCTATCTCGTTCTTTTAGGGCTGTGGTTAAAGCCTTTAAAGAAGTCTGTGAGAGGCTTATGGTCAGTAAGGACCTTAACAGGATAGCCGTAAATTATGAACTTGAAATGCACTAACGAATTAACATTGGATAGACCTTCTTTTGTCTATTACTGAGTACTTACTTTCAAAAAGCGATTGGGAAAAACTTGTTATATTGCCTAAATAGTACCCCTCCTACCCACTGGTCCAAGGCATCAGTTGCAATAAAGAATTCCTTACTGAAATCAGGAAATTTGAAGATAGGGGAGGTGATCAACTTCTCTTTAATGTATCGAACGCCATTTGATGCCTTTCTTCCCATATGAAATCTGCACCTTTCTTAGTGAGGTCAGTTAAAGGAGCGGCAATTAGTGAGTAGTTACACACGAACCGGCGGTAGTAACCGGACATGCCCAGAAACTGTTGTACACCCTTAATGTTAGTGGGTACAGGGATGTTGCTGATGGCTGAAACTTTATCATGGACTACTTTAAGGCCTTGACAGAATACCGGAAAGCCCAAATAGACTAGTTCTTTTTTAAAGAACTCACATTTAGAACATTTTTTTTTTTTTTTATTTCTCTTAAATTATGCTGTTTTTAAATCTCTGAAGGTGACTAATTCGAGTTACGCAAGTGCTCTTCTATGGTGTTTGTCAGGGAATTGCAGAGACATTTTTCCCTGGTAAGATAGCACTGCTTATTGTGATTAGGTATGGTAAAACAAAATTCAGAAATTTAGAAATAATGTTTAATTACAAATTTTAATATATTAACACTACTATGGATTATGAAATAAAGATAGATTATTGAAATAAGGAAAATAAATATCAATTTCCAAAATAAATCACCAAATGTCTTGTTACGAATAAATACCTCGCAATTGCTCAAGAAAAATAAACCTTACAACACAGTACATAACACAAGTCACTGTTCATGGGTCCTCTATGACATTTATCATACGCTAGATAATACACACGCTAGATAATACACCAATTTGAATTTCGGATTCAGAGTCACTTATATAACGTATGCTTCAATGTAACAACGGAATCTGTGATAATAGTTGAAGTATTTCCAAAAAGTGCAGTAATTGCTCCCCGGGATTGTTTAAGGTCATGCACTGTTTCCCCAAGGGTCGAGGATTACCCTAGCTGACAACAAAAGGAAAGAAACATACTTTGTGAAATTTAACTACACTTATGATCAACACTACACTTATTTTAATAACTTAATTCGTAAAGAATTTTAATTAAATACGCACTTAGACAATTTTAAATACACTTTTAAAGACTTAAAAATTTTAAAGATAAAACATTTCACACACTGATATAATATTCCGGATAAACACAGGCAGTTAATCCACTTACTGCACGGCTAGGTGATTATAACGTGACTAAAGAAAATACAAAATTTATTTTCCAAGTCTATTATGGAACGGAAAAATACAAGGACAAAATCGTTAACAGTAACTTCGCAAATACTGTAACTTCAAATCCAGTCAATAGATGGTGGTTACTAACATTATGAAATTCCCTGACAAAACCCCCATTAAGCCTTTTATATATAAAAGGTAAACAAACATGGAATTTCCTCATGATATGACAAAATACCGTAACACCTCTACTTAACAAATCAGCAAATATATTATTGGTACCCTTCACATGAACAACAGAGAAAAGAATAAACTTTAAATGCCAAAGACCAACGCATTAGTCTTTCATTACTAGACTTTTGAAGTCTCTAATTACACCGAGTGCCTTATGATCACTTTCCAAGAGGAATTTTCTACCCATTAAGTAGTACTCAAACTTCTTTATTCCCCATACTATGCCAAAGCATTCTCGCTCGAATAGTTGCATATCGAGTCTCGGGAGGAAGAAGTTTCTTGCTTGCGAATGCCACTAGATAGGTTCACCGTCTATATACTGCAGCAAAACTGCTCTTAGACCGGGTAGTAACGATGCATTCGTTCCTAAACAGAAAATTTTATTTAGATCAGGAACTTGAAGAATCGGAGGAAAAGTTAAACAAGATTCAGTTTCATTAAATTTGCACAATGCATCTTCATCAAAATTAAATTTTTTTGAACTACCCTTCTTCAAAAACTTTGTAAGATGAATTAGTTTATCTGACAAATTTGGAATAAATCTACCATAAAAATTTACAGATCCAATAAAGCTTCGTAACTGTTTCTTGGTAGTGGGAGCAGGCATATTCAAAATAGCTGTAATTTTATCCTGTTGAGGAAAATACCCCTTTTGTTGATTACAAATTCTAAATATTGTATCTCTCTATAACCGAGGAAAGACTTTCCTGGTTTAGCAGTTAATCCCGCTTCTTGCAGTCGCAATACGACTTTCCAAATCTGCCATATGATTTTCCAGTCTTTGGATATAATAAAGATTGTCAAAATAGCAAACTACGAAAGAAAAAACCTTTCAATACTTGCCTCATTAATCTAATATACGTCGCACAAGCTGTGCTAAGGCCAAAAGGTAATCTTACATATTGCATTAGTCCAAGACCCCTTAGTTGCAAAAAAAACCAAAAAAAAAAGGCTGTATACTTGCGATTCTCTGCTGTTAGAGGATCTGATGATATGCTTTGCAGATATAAAGTTCTGTAATGTACATAAAATCTGCAAACTTATGTAGATCTTGCTTAAAGCTTGGCATGTGCTCACAATCAAAATCCGTAATTGCATTTAGTTCTAAAATCAACAACCAATCTGTAGTTACCTTCTTTCCTTTTGACAAGCAATGCAGGAGATGAATAATTAGAAGATGAGGGCTCTATTATTCCAAGATCAAGCAAACATTTGTACTTCGTCATTGAAATCCTTAGTTAAATGTGCTCGGATTGGATAATATTTACGAACAAAGGGTTCAGTTAGTCTTAATCTTAATATTATGCTCTTGTAAAGAAGTTTTACCTGGTTTATCTGAAAATACATGTTTGTACTTCTGACATAAGTTTATGAAGATCATCTTTCTGTACATCTGAAAGATTAGGGTTTAGGTTGCATGTACTCTGATTGGTATCCACAGTTTCAATTTTCAGATAATCATCCTCATCAGCATTAATAACAGCAACTTAACATGAACAGTGTTTATCATTCCAGTCATATCTTCCATCTGCTACATGTAACATTAACATTCTCTCTACGGTAGATGATATGCTATAGTCCCCTTCTTACCCTCTACGATGCCACTGATTATGTTTTAACTCGCATATTTTCTTCAAAATACTCTTTAAAATCTGGTGTTGCCTTTCTATTCTATTGGCAGCAGGTGATATGGGGTACTGAAAAGAGGTTTGACTATTAATAACTTGTGTATTTGCAACATGAGTTCTGATCGAAATTGTGGTTCTCTGTCAGAAAGAATTTCTTTTGGCACTCCTACTCTGAAAAATAGATATTAAGGCTTCTGCAATTCTTCATTCATGTATTGTTTTCTTCAAAGCTACTGCGTCTGGGAAGCTTGAAGCATAATCTACCATGGTCAGAATATATCTATGACCTGCTTCACTAGGAGGAGAAATCGGGCCCACTAAGTCTATGGCAACTCGATAAAATGGCCTAGAGATCACTGGTAATTTAACCATCTGAGCCTTCTTTATTTTTCCAACGAGAAGATTTTTGGCATACATCGCAGATTTTCAATAATGATTTATATATCAGACGTCATACCTTGCCACCAGAAAATTCCATTAATCTTATTAAAGGTTTTCCTTTTAGAAAAATGTCCACATACCGGAATATGTGCAAGGCGTAAAACTAATTTTATGCATTTAACTGGTACAACCAACTGTTCTTTTCCTAGTAACTGAGGCTTTTTACATTTCTGTATTTTCCTGTAGAGAAGCCCATTTCTCATCACGAACTCTTACTGCAAACCATTCTTGCAACATTTGACATCACCAGAATGACTCATTTCTCTTGCATATTTCAAAGCTTCGCAATTCTGCTGTTCTCTAAGAAAAGATTCATGATCAATGGATATATCAAATGGTTCTCGTAAAGAAAGAGGATATACAATATTTTTCCGTTTTACCTGTGCTCGTTACTGCATTTACTTCTATGGAAGAATCCGTATTTTTCCGAGGAAAAACAAATTATGGTCTTGAACCCTGGAATATTGCCTAATAAGACAGTACAGTACTTTATTGGAGCCCGAACAGCATTAACCCAACCTGTAATAGATTACATTTCAAATAAATCTTGACAATGGGGAATCTGTCCTTCCTGCCATAATAATCAATAAGAGTAGAATATGAACAATTTGTTCCAGGATCAGGAATTAAATCCTCTGATACCATTACTCCTTGTACAACTGTATCTCTAAGTATTGTAGATAATGTAGTACCATTCACTGTTCCACATACATAGGTCCACATACTCCTGTGTTATCCAGAACTTGTCCCTATCTCAAGAGAAGATTCAGATTTCTTTTTGGGTAACTTGTTAGGACAGTTTCTTGGAATATGTCCACTCTGACCACAACCGTAACATTAAATCTTACCAGGACGTGACGAATTAGTTTTCTCTGGTTTTCTCACTCATACTGATCTTGTCACTGGAACTAGATACTTTTGCATTGTTTTTCCTAAAGGACCTCTGCTCAACCTTAGAATAACATTTGTGTGCTGAAGCATGTGTGTCTGCCAATGATGAATAATCCTCTGGAATTCTAGGTTTTACGCTCCTTAAGGAAAAGACGCATTTCCTTAGGTAAAGTAGACATGAACTGATCACAGACTATAATGTTTCTCAAATCTTTGTAGTCTTTCGTTATCCTAAGACTATTTATCCACAAGTCAAAATTTCGAAATAATATATTCAAATATTGTTCATATGTGCTCTTGGAATCCATTTTTGCAGTTTAAATGCTGTCCTGATTACCACTCACTAGTCTTCTTGAATCCTTTCAAAAGAGCTTCCTTCAATGATGCATAGTCACTTGTAAAGTCATCTGAGAGCGACGTGTAGATATTTAATTCCTTACCTCTTTTTAAAAGTGATGCCAACTGAACTGACCAAGAGTTCCGCTCCCAGTTGAGAGAAACTGCTACCTTTTCAAACCTTACTAGGTAGGAGGTGATATCATCAGTATCACAAAAAGGAAGAGGTCTAGTAGTATTCACAGCAACTGTCACATGGCTAGGGTTAGATGTTGCTCCTCTGATCTTTTGCAAATCAAGTTAATGTGCCCTCTGCTTATTTTCTTCGAATATAATCTTCAGACCCCGTTCTTCTCTTTCAGCATGTCTTATCACGCTCATCACTATCTTTGATTTTTTTCTCTATAAAGTTCAAAAGACTTCATCTGAGAGCCCTGGACAAAACCTTCATCCTCCAGAATTTATAAGAATTTATAAGACTCCATTTTACAATATCCAGTCTTTAACCATTGCCTACAAGCAACTTAATTTAAGAAACATTAAAGATACCTGTTACACAATGACAATAAGCAGAAACTGAATTGTACTAGAAATAATTATTATGAATAAAGGACAATCACACACTTTCATTACATAACAGTAACCATTCACCAAGCATAAAGATTCAACAATAAATTTTTAATGAAAATATAAAGTACAAAACAATAACTTTAAAATTGTCAAACCAGTATATCTCTAGAGTCACCTGGACTCTTACGTAAGAACTATGTTACCGGACACTATTTTCAAGAATTCGGTTTACGTTTCATTAACTATCGGAAGTCTCCCACTTGTCACCTTCCAGCCGAATTCTTAAAATGCATACTCAAAATACAATTTCCCCACTCCAATTAATTGCACTTTTATATGTTGTAATAGAAAATAAATTACTATCACCAAACCAATCACAAAGTAACGCAGGCCACTATTAACAAGGAAATATTTAAATTAGCCCTGGTGAGCACACCACTTAATGTCTGGGAATTCCGAAGACATTTTCCTTTGTAAAGATAGCACTGCTTATTTGTGATTAGGTATGGTAAACAAATTTCAGAATTTAGAAAAATGTTTAATTACAAATTTTAATATTTTAACACCACTATGCATTATGAAATTAAAGATAGATTATTGAAATAAGGAATAAACAAATAACGAACAACAAATATTAAGTAACTTATCTGCTGACACCCTTTTAATATCAATTTCCAAAATAAATCACCAAATGTCTTGTTACGAATAAATACCTCAGCAATTGCTCAAGAAAAAAAATAAACCTTACAACACAGTACATAACACAAGTCACTGTTCATTGGTCTCTATGACATTTATCATACGCTAGATAATACACACGCTAGATAATACACCATTTGAATTTCGATTCAGAGTCACTTATATAACGTATGCTTCAATGTAACAAACGGGGGAATCTGTGATAATAGTTGAAGTATTTCCAAAAAGTGCATAGTAATTGCTCCGGGATTGTTTAAGGTCATGCACATGTTTCCCCAAGGGTCGAGGATTACCCTAAGCTGACAACAAAAGGAAAGAAACATACTTTGTGAAATTTAACTACACTTATGATCAATACTACACTTATTTAATAACTTAATTCGTAAAGAATTTTATTAAATACGCACTTATAGACAAAAAAAACACTTTAAAGACTTAAATTTTAAAGATAAACAACATTTTTTTTTTTTTCACAAAAAATGATATAACAATATTCCGGTATAAAACACAGGCCGTTAACCACTTACTGCACGGCTAGGTGATTATAACGTGACTAAAGAAAATACAAAATTATTTTTCAAAGTCTATTATGGAACGGAAAAATACAAGGGCAAAATCGTTAACAGAAACTTCGCAAATACTGTAACTTCAAATCCAGTCAATAAGAGATGGTGTTAGTAACATTATGAAATTCCCTGACAGTGTTGGAAAAAATGACAAGATGTCCATATAGGGTTACACCTAGCAGGTCACCAAACTATATTAATCATTCTCGTGAAGATGATAAGGGCGCAGTGTAAACCAAATTTCATACTTAAAAATTCATGTCCCCTTGTCGTGCTAAAAGCGGTGTAAGGTGTGCTTTCTTTATCTAATGGTATCTGGTGAAAGCCTTTGAGTAAGTCCAATGAAGTGAAATATTTATTCTTACCTAATAGGGATAAGATGTCAGCGATACATGGCACTGGGAATCGATCGGGAATCGTTTTCTCGTTTAAGCGACGGAAGTCTACACAAATTTGCCAAGTCCGATCTTTTTTTGGTTCAACAATTAAAGGCAAATTATAAGGGCTGTTGGATTTTTTTATAACTCCTTCGGCTAACATTTTGTTTACTTCTTCATTAATTTCGTTCATAGGAAGGCGGTACGAGGGTACATAGATAAACTTTTTTATTTTTTCCATCCATAACCTGATATGATGTTCAATTACATCTGTTTGTCTAGAGATCCCTCGCTTGTGGAAAAGACATTGTGATATTTGTATAGAAGTTCGAAAAATTTCTGTCTGATCCCTTTATCCTGGATATCTGCATTTATTCTATTTCTGATTGATTGTAAAAGAGACTCGTCTACAGTGGGTTGCACTGGATTAATTTCAGAAATGGTAAGGATTCGTTACTCATATACTTCACGTCTATGACATGTTGGTTCTCTTTGATGATTAAATCGGTATTCAGGTGGTTACAGGCTTCAATATTGACCTGGTGATGGGAGTCACCAATGTACTAAGCTTGTGTTACGGAAAGTATATTAATTTTCAGAGTCTGGAAGGATTAAAATTTCTGACCCTGGCAAAATTTTCCTAATGCGTATCGAGAGATACGATGGTGTATTAGGTTTGAGCGACTGCGTGTAGGTTGCCAGAGCGGATTTCCGAGAATTGTGTTGGGTGGCTTGAATGATATCTTTGTTCATGAGACAGGTGATAGGTTCTTCAATGTACGTTACTGTTTGAGTATCTGTCTCCCTTTAGTCCAAAATGCATTTAATGTGTGCGAAGACCTGTAGAGTTTTTCCCTTGATAAACACGCGATCCTTTGCAGGAGTTAGAACAACGTTTTGATTGCAAACGGATGGATATCCTACAATTACAACTGGATACAATATAACGTGTTGGACTATGACAAAAGTATCTGTGAGCGTCTGCTTTCCCACACGATACTGCACTTGAGTCGTACCCACTACGCTTAATTCATTAGAATATAAGTCCTGTGTTAAATTAATCACTGAGGGTTTGATTTCTGCATGACCCACACGACACAGGTCGGGTCATATATAATAATAAGAAAAAATTAATAAATAAAAATAGGATGATTAGACTCTACATAACGATCACATCTCTAATAAAATCGACATTGCATGAAATTGCCAATGATATGGTGATATCATAGTTTATCTGTAAGAATTGAAATATACACAACGATCTTGACCTTGTATTTGATAATGACCTCCATAGGCACTCTACTAGCTCGTTTAAGTCGTACGGGAAAGGAAGCTATTCGAAAATAGAGAAGAATCGATACTAAGTATAACGATGCTGAAGTAAGACATTACTTTCAGTGAATTTTATTATTATTATTATTATATTATTATTATATTATTCATTATTATTATTATTATTATTATTATTATTATATTATTATTATTATTAATTTGTAAACATCAAACCGAACAGAACATCAATTTATGAAGAAAAGGAGAGAAGAAGCATAAATACCGAACAATGAACACATACGAAAAGGGATTCAGGAATATTTTCGTGTATTTATTGGTATGTGGGATAATACCCTTCAGGGTCCAAGAGAGATGCATGAAAAGTCATAAATTTGCAAATGGTGCAAAGACGGCAGAAATAAATTTCATGGGAAAGTTTCATGAGGGCTTGGTCTTTTCATCCCTTCCTTTTCCTGTCACAGTATCTCTTATAATCTTACTTTTTTTTATTTTTGCCATAGGACCTGAGCGATGTCCTGTTTAGAGGACCTTCTACTTGGCCTTAAATGATAGTAAATGCCTGATTTACAGGCTTTTTGTACTTCAGATACAGAAATAAAGGTTTTTCTTTATAAAATTAATAATATTCGTATATCGTAGTGACGGCCTCTCTTATTTCCTCTCTCTTTCTCCATAATCTTCGACTGCTACTTTCTTACTCTCTTCTCTTCAACTTCTGTCTTTCCTACCCTATTCCCTCTCTGTAGAAAAATTACTTTTATTGCTGAAGGTCTA
>NC_087214.1:44276117-44291117 GCF_015104395.2 Macrobrachium nipponense
AATTTTAATATTTCAAAATTGTAATCACAGCTACAAATACATATACTATAAAACGTATTACTCGATTACATTTCGCACACCTATTTCCTTAAAAAAATGCAGATAGTTGCAAAGACTTTATACTTGAGTTTGGTGTCCTTTTACAGTCAATTTCTGCAACAATTTTAAGTTGTAACTTATAATACCTTTAGTACAAATACAAAACAAACATATCTAAGATATTTTAGACCTGTAGAAATTATCGTTAGCATCCTATGATTTGCCTAAGTAAATTTTTAGTATGTTTATTGTGGTGAAAATTATTATGCTGATTATAAGAAAAATGATACTGAAATACAAAATTCAAATATTGGAAAAAATGTTCACAAAACTTTTTGCACAAAAAAAGGAAATAAATGGAATAAAAATTTTTTTAGAATTGGTAGCTGGCTTGTTAAGATTCTCCCTTAATAATATAATAAATGAATTGGGAAGCGACTCAAAACATCTCTCCATTGCATTTTGGTTAAGATGATTTCTCGAAAAGTAAGAGGGCTGCTCTAGATAACAATCTCAAATAAGGTACTTTATTATTTGAACTTTTCAGTTACAATTACAATTACAATTACCATTAATTATAAATAAAAAACAATGCAATTACAGTTAACTTCAAAACGTGTAATTAAAAACATTTCAGATAAATGACAATTACTCCAAGCCTGAATAAAAGATAATGTTTATTTGTAATTGGTAAAGCTTCTTACTGTGGGTTTCACAGACAGTGCAGTCACGTTTTTGGTCAATAACACTGTAATGAAGACTGGTATCAGTACGAGATTTTGCTAGAATATTTCTGTATATTCAAGGCTTTAACTCTAATGGATGTCCGGGTAAAAATGCTCAATATTTTATTTGTAACACATAGAGCAACTATAACCGTTACTTATTCAAACCAATCTGTAGCCAATTGGCGGCTCTCTCTTGCTAAAAAAAAAAAAAAAAAAAAAAAAAAAAAAAAAAGTTAAAAAGTTGCGTGACAAACGGATTTCTGCTACCACCCCGACAGCTATGTTCCTAGGCGGCCATCTCTTCTTCACCTTCGTAATGCAAGCATATGGCTGATGCCCTGAGTCCAAATGAAGATTGCCAAGGAGGTAACTAAACACAAGTATAACAGTAGATTTACCATCAATCACAGTGTCTATCGTTCTACTACTCCACCATACATGCAGATATCTCTCACTCTAATAATTATAATTATTTACTCATAACCCAAGTCAATAGTCACTAAAGAAAGAAAAAAAATTTTGATCTTAAGACAAAAATATTAATAGCTACTACTACTGCTGCTGCTGCTGCTGCTGCTGCTGCTGCTGCTGATAAGAATAATAGTAAAAAAATGCTATATTATTGGTTATTATTATTAATAATTAATTAATATTGTTCCCTTGTTTTCAACGTAGACCAAAAGTAATATATCCATTGCCTAAGGTAAGGTAGTACGTTACGGAATTTGCACATTTTTTCCGTACCTGAACTGTACCGTACCGTACTTTTTTGTAAAATTATCGTTGCGTAATTCCGTACCGTACACATAGGCTATAAATATCAACCGTACCATACCGTAATGCCAGCTTGCTGGCAGGTAAACAACAGCGTGAATCGTTAGATATATACAACATTTTAAATTATTATTATTAGATTAGATAGATAGATCAAAATAAATCGTGCAAAATATACTTAAACTGAAGTAACATTCACAGAGAGAGAGAGAGAGAGAGAGAAGGGGGGAGGGGGTTACTGTTGTGTTCACATCCATTTCTGG
Organism: Macrobrachium nipponense; assembly: GCF_015104395.2. NCBI lineage: Eukaryota > Metazoa > Arthropoda > Malacostraca > Decapoda > Palaemonidae > Macrobrachium > Macrobrachium nipponense. Next base: position 44,277,922 of record NC_087214.1, read on the forward strand.
CTAATCGAGCCTTTTGCCTCTTCGTACAGGACAAGTGTCTATTCTTTATGATTTGTGATTCATGATACTCTTATAAATTACGGTACTGGGTGTAGTACACTATAGCAAAATCTCGTACTTATACGAATCTTAGTTACAGAGAAATAGGTTAGAGAATTCTCGAACACGTTTACCGAGCTCATTTTACGAAGCAGTTCTCAACGAGTATTCAGTTCTCAATGTAATTATTAACAGGAACAATAATTACGTGAGGCATATTATTACTTTTAACCGCAGTATCTTCATTTCATACCATAGGTGATTATGATTCCTATTGGCTAATCCTACAATCAAGGAACGATATAATGATATAATCATGGTATTGTTTTACTCGACTCGAAACAGAGTCTGAATCCCAATAGAGGTGAGGTCGTCAGCAGGATTTTTAAATGGGTCAGACTTCATAAACTACTCACAATGAATCGAAGGAACACAAATCTGCCGCTGCGAGGACGAATTGTCACTTTATGCGACAATAGCTTCTCGATACGAGCCATTGCACGTGATATTGGTGTGTCCCCCCACCACGGTACAGTAGAAGGTGGGAGGAGAGTGGGAACTTGAACGACTTGCGTAAGTTGTTTATGCTGAATGATAGGTGGATATGTTGCATTGTTCATGGTTATTTAATCTTGCTTATTTAATGTGAAAGTTTCTTTCTTAATGTATGTTCGTCTCGCTCTTATAATTTTGGTAGACTACAGATATCCACAGCCATTCCAACAGCACAGTAATATTTCAGGTGCACCTCCATAATTCCACACCGGTGGTGGTTGGCCCTTGCCGACCTCACCATGAACAAAGTTAGATAGTCGATTGAGTTGTCTCGGTAAAATTAAGCCTATAAAGAGCATTTTATTTGTGCCCACCTGTCACAGTCTTGTGCGTCTTATGGTAGATATAGTTTTTTTTATATATTAAATGTCATTTCAGTGATGGCTCAGGAATGATTTACAGTTTTTAATAACTAACAACCAAATTGAGAATATTATGGAAATATGTAATCACGTTCTATTTGATATGCTTTTGAAACCAAAAGTATACTGCCATGTTTACTAAATTATGATCAATCCATCCAGTACAAAATTCGAAGAATCTAGAAGTTGATTGCGATGATTATATAAAATATAAGTTAACATTTAAGATAATATGGTCTCTTAGCTAGGCCAGGGGGTGGGGGTCCACGGAACACGCCATTATCGGGGCGGCTCGAGAGCAACCCTTAACCAACGCCGAGGCCATTCGTGAATACCCTTGGATTAGAAGTGTCTTCGATGACAGTTACGACGCAGACTTCACACGCTAGGATTCATCACAGAATACCAGCGACGAAGGAGCTCTTGATGGAGCGACATAAGCGGGAAGGCTTGATTTTGCAGAACGTCATGCTGATAAGGATTTGGACTTTTTGAGCCAGGTCATCTTTACTGACGAGACGTGCTCTCGTCCACATCGCATGGGAAGCTGCAGTGTTGGCGAACAAATAGAACTCGGTATGATAAGCAAAATCTTTACTTGCATCAAATATCAATTGCATACTTCTTTATATTAATTATTAATCTTCAGATTTTGTTCCACGGAAGTGGACTGTCAAAATATAAAATGGGAGTAAACATAAATAAGAGTGCTATTTCTGAGATAAATATTAGGTAAGGGACAGTGGCAGCATTTGCTCTCTTTCCTCAAATATAATTAAATAGATAATTAGACAACAGAATTCTTTCAGTGTTGTTCACCACTGAGAATTTAAATTCTCCAAAGGCATATTATACACCCCCATTTTTTTCTCTCATTCAGATATGAATCCCGTAACATCGTTGAGGTGGTTCGATCCGGCCATGTCACCTGCAACGTATGGGGCTGGGTGTGTCTGGATGGTATGGGTGATGTGTTCTGTATCGAGGGACGATTTACAGCAGCAAAGTATGTTGAGCTGCTGCAAACCTCCTTCTTGCCTTCGTTACGAGAAAGGAATTTTCCCTTCCCATCAGGGCCCATCCTGTTCATGCACGACCGGAGTCCCATTCACACTGCTCGCGTTGTTCAAGAGTGGTTTGCCAGACAGGATAACCTGCTTCTTCTTGAATGGCCGAGCAAAGGAGCAGATATGAACGTGATTGAACATGTGTGGGCCCAGATGGTGAACACATGGAAAATGTAACATGAGAGAACAACACAGCAAACCATGGCTCACATCAACTCTCAGTGGAAATTTGTAGACAGAGACCGCAGCAAAATTTTCAACCTTGTTCATTCGATGTCCGACAGATTGAGGGAAGTGACTGAGAGAGAGGGTGGATGGTCTAGGTATTAGATTGTATAATATAAATGTTATATTTTTTGTAATAGGACATAAAATGTTCCCATTTTGTTCTCGCAAGTTATTTGATTATATGTTTTGATAAACATAATTCACAACAAGTTTTTATTATAACCATGATATTCTTGATATAATATTCGAAGTATCTGTAAAAAAAATGGCATAATGCCTCCATACAATATTGAGAGTATTGCAGTAAACTTTCCTACTTACTCTGGCCCCACATGTTTTTTATGTGTCTTCCTAATCACCGTTTCTTGTTAACAGCATTGAATTATAGAACTGAATGACTCGCCGAGCACTGTTTTCATACAGTGAGGTGGTAACAGTATTGGCAAATTGCCTTACCTGTATACTTTGTTCACTGGTGTGGCCGATACAGATATGATACTTCGCTGCTTATTTTCGCTTATTAGCTTCTTGGAGTCTATTAAAATAGTTTCCATTATTTGAAATGTAAATGCTTATATCCTACTGATATTTTCAATGTAGTATCTTTTGGTTAAAACCTAAGTTATATGAACAAGAGTAAAAATGTGGCATATTTTTTGGCCGTCGTTGTCGTTACTGAGTATAAGGGTCATATGCTCTGTAGGCTATTTTAAAAGGAAACTGTCAGTTCAGTAGATGATGCTCTCTTTATGTCAGCCACTATAAGGAAAGCCCAAATGACTTCACCTATCGCCTGAGGTCAACGAAATATATAGTCTATAATATATCAGTGCATACATAATTTTAGAAAAACAACAGTTAACCCTTAAAAGGTCAACCTCGTCATATGACGTGTTGCAGAAGTCGTCCCACATATGTTGTTTACGTCATGTGACGTCTAAGATTTTAAATTTGCGCGCCTTCAATGCTTATTGTATCGATATTGTTTCTGTACTACTTAGTGCCTTATTAGAGGCCTTGCTGGCCTTTGCACTGCTGTCTTCCATTTTGTATGAACTGTGCGGGGGAGGGGGGCGGGGGCGGGTTAAGGGTGGCCTAGGAGGTTGTCAGAAATGTCAACCAGCTAATCTGTGTGTGGCAAAGGATTGGTGGTGATAATTTTTTGCACACCTTCGATTTTGATGAAAGTATATCAGGAATAAAGTTTTTATTCTGTTTTTAATGGAACTGACTGTAGAGAGATCCAATCGTGATTTTCGGCAATACCAATATAACTTTAAAATGTTGATACATTTTAAGTATTGTGTAATGAATATGACCGATATATAGACAATGTGGTAAGATAACGTCTTGGCCGAAAGTTAAATGAAACCTTAATAAACAAACTTATATTACAAGTGAGACAACAATCTTCATTACAACGATATAAACTGCTCAGATCTTTTTTTTTTTTTTTCTACTCCGTGTGTGTGTGTGTCTTCTCCCACTATACCTAATAAGTCCGCCACAAACGAAACTCCAGAGCTTATTGGTGGAACTCTTGCTAGCAGAGAAGTTCTCCCCCATCTCCCTCAGTAAACACTGTTACCATGTAATTTTTCGAAGTCTCTCAAGACGGTGTACCAGGCAAACCTGTGTCCAACTGTACATATACTTGGCGAATTCAGATATATTTAGAGCTGGAATAGCCCCATCTCCACCATATTGCCAAGTCAGCAATTGTTTTAATTGCTTTTAGGCTGATATATATATATATATATATATATATATATATATATATATATATATATATATATATATATATATATATGTGTGTGTGTGTGTGTGTGTGTGTGTGTGTGTGTGTGTGTGTGTGTGTGTGTGTGTGTGTGTAGAATCTCCTGGTCACTTTTTACCTGATAGATATGTAATTGCAATAGCTACAATGCCCTCTTAACTTCTGTTATTTGCACTTTTTTGGATATGCTTGTCTCAACAAAGCCTTAGATCCAAGTGCAAGATATTTAAAGCAATTATGATGTCTGGTAGCGGGAAACAGACCCGCGTCCTATAGTCACAACTAGGTCATGTTCCCAACCTGACCAACAGTAGGATAAAAGTTTATTGTCTCTCGTACATTCATATACCTGTCGAATTCAGATATATTTATCGGAGATGGAATAGACCCATCCTTACCATGCTAACCAAGTGGGCAATCATTTTTATTGCTTTTAGGCTGAAATATATATGTTGAATCTATTGGTCACCTTTTACCGCATACATATATAATTGTAATAGCCACAATGCTCTCTTAACTTGTCATATTCTTGGAGTTTTTTTGAATACGCTTATCACTACAAAGCTCCAGATCCGAGTGCAAGATATTTGAAGTAATCATGATGCCATGTTGCGGGGAATTAACCCACATCCATTAAGCACAACAAAGTCATGTTGCCGACCTGACGATGAGAAAGATAAAAGTCTATTGCCTCTTGTCCATGCACATACCTGGTAAAAAATGACCCGTAGATCCTACTTATATATTTTAGCCTAAAAGCAATAAAAAAATATTGGCCACTTGGCTACGATGGTAAGGAGGGGTCAGTTCCAGCTAAAATAAATTCATCTGAATTCTACAGGTATATGTATGTACTAGAAGCAATAGACTTTTATCCTCGTTGTGATTATGGGATTCTTGTTCATTTCCCGCAACTGGACATCATGATCACTTCAAATATTTTGCTCTTGCATCTAAGGCCTTGTAGTGACAAGCGCATCCAAAAAAGCGCCAAGTATATGAGAAGTTAAGAGGGCATTGTGACTATTACAATTACTCATGTATCTTGTAAAAAGTGACCAGTGATCTATGCATATTATATATATATATATATATATATATATATATATATATATATATATATATATACATATATCGAGCTACAATGTCCTTTAATATCTAATTCGCTCTACCTCGGAATTAATAATATTTTCATATATGCTTAAACCGAAGGGGAATTTTTTCTCGATAATAGACTTGCCTGGACCAGGGCGCGAATTAGATATTAAAGGACATTGTAGCTCGATATATGTATATGAATCACGGAAATGTGATATGACTTATATATATATACATATATATATATATATATATATAATATAATATAATATATATATATATATAGATATATATATATATATATATATAGATATATATATATATATATATAATATCTATAGATATAATATATATATATATATATATATATATATATATATATATAATCATATATATTTATGAATCCCCTTTGCTTTCCCCATTTAAATTCAACGTTAAAAAAACACAAGCCTCTGATTTTCCTTTTCTCTCTCGCTGATACATCCCATTTCTATTTTTTATTTTACCTGTGCTGCCGTCTCTCCATCTTGCAGGTAACAAAAGGAGGCGACACACGAAATTCGGCCCACTTTCTCACAGCCCAGTATCGGATCCGGGTTACACTTGGGGATACCCGCTGACCCAGTGCGGAGTGCCCACCTGGCTTCCCAACTTGAATCACGTGTCTGTGTGCCCCCACGTGGAAGCGCCCTTTTGCCCTTACCGACGCCTTAAGGAAGTCGGCTTCCTTCGCTCCATTTTACGGAGATATATCTCAGGAGAAAGGTAACATGCGAAATTGTGGTTGCAATATACTTATATCTCCTTTTCTTTCGTTTATCAGTGCTTGTGCGACGCTCCATAGTGATTCATTAAACCCCATAGCTGTGTTTCCCTTAAAAAGATTCTTTGATTAAGAGCTGTGGTTCCCTAGGAAGTGGCTTTATTCAATTCCTCCCTTTCTCGGTACAGTAACGTTTTGAGCAGTAATTCATTCTTCCTTTGCCCTCTGAGGAATCTTTCGATTTATGTTAAACTCCTATCCGACCACCTTCCCCTCTTCCCCCCACCACCCCTTGTCGCACACGTGTTCATACAATGTTCGTATTACAGGTATTCTCCCCTGTCTGGGCCAGTAAAACATTGTGCGAAATTTTTCATCATACATGTCCTGGACACGTACTCATTACTCCCAGCAATTATTCAGCATTTGACCTTATGCTGGGGTCACTAGCATCGTTCCAGGCGCCTTCAATTAGTAGAGTAACGTTAAGGTGTAAATACATTCCTCTGTAAATTCAACTCTTGGACTTTCCTTACTATGTTTGCCTTAACATCTATTTGGCATTTAGGTCTGATCGATCTCCCTTTAGCCGCAGTCAGAATAATCATCCGTTGCAGGAGCCATCAGACTTAATTTGAAATATATATATATATTATATATATATATATATATATATATAATATATATATATATATATATATATATATATATATATATATATTTACATATATATATACATATATATATGTATTATATATATATATATATATATATATATATATATATATATATATATATATATACATACATACATACATACACACCACACACACACACACACACACACACACACATATATATATAATATTATATAATATATATATATATATATATATATATATATATAATATATTTATATGTATGTTATGTATGTGTATATATTTTTATGTATGTATATATGTGTGTATGTATCTATAAAGAATAATGGTATTGTCACTTCTAGAAAGTCTAATCTTTATTAGAAACAGTATTGCCAGCAGAATCTTCGCCTACTCCCATCTTCAGGTCTAAAAACGGAGAAAATTAAAAATTCGTACATCAGGAGTCAGACTAAATTGGAGCACATTTGTAAATAACTCATTAAAAAAATAAGGAGTACACTAATGAGCTTCGAATTGGACATGAAAACGAAATGGCAAATAATGAAACACGAAATTAACATTAAAAAGCAAAGCCACTACGCATATTGGCACTAACTTTCAGAAAAAAAGGGAATAGTAACAAGAAAAACCCACAGTGAACATCTGAGAAAATTAAATTATTCCCAAAGACAGAAGAAAAAAGTATTTAATATTAATCCTAACAAGCAAAAGATTTTCTGTATCATATTTACAAAAAGAAATATTTAAAACCATCTACACGAGAACTAAACGGCATTGGAGCAATGTAAAAGATTAAATACATTATTTGTTGACACCAGGGAAGGCGAACAGAGGCGAGAAATGTTGAGGGGGATAGGATTTTGAAATCACTGTACAGAACATGGTGTTTACATTTTACTGTATGGTTGCGTTTTGTAGAAGATTCCTTCCTGTATAAAACTAACACCCCGATGACATCGATGCGAACCTTCAACAGCCGACTGGAATTACCCGCATAGATTCCCAAAATACATTTGGAACAAGTAAATAATTATACTGTTGAAGGTCGCATCAATCCCGGTAGTGACATTCATTTAATAACCATAACCTCTTTATGAAAATACTCGAAGTCATTTCAAGAATGATTACTGTGTCTTTGCGGATTAGGAATTCCTTTCACTAGGTTTTCGTTTTTATCTACTCGTACTTCAACCCGTTCCTCTCAAGATTTCAGGATATATTATAAGATGCACTTCATTTTACCCAAAGGTCCCCAAGATACCCAGACATCTAAGGTCTTTCCTTCTTAACCAGACCTTTCATGGCCTAAGATTTCCTATCAACATTCCTGCATCCATTTTCATCTCACGTTAAGATAATCATCGTCTATCCTTTGGGTTCCAATGCCTTAACCTCCCTCGTGTCTACCAAGGATTTTGTTTATGCAAATATTAAGACCGAAGTTATGATATTGTGTAATCATTAGAAATAATTAGCGGCATTAAGCTAGTTGTTGAACAATGACGAGGTCATGGAAGCAAGAGAAGCTGGAGGTTCATCTCGTATTATTCACTGAATAAATCAGAGATGTAAGAATAAGTAAGTGTGATGTTGTATTATTTCCCAACTTAAATATCGGATAATTCCTCACATTTCCAGTATTAATTATGGCACCGAAGGCACGTTTGATATAATGAAATATAAAAGAATTATATATTTGTTTTCTAATAAAACTGAATCATAACGGATGCCCAGAAACTAAGATTTGATAAAGCACCTCTTACCAAAATTAAATCTTACTTGGAGGTACGTGTTGGTGTGTGAATTATTTTCAATTTCTCTCTGCTTTTATGTTTTTATGTCGTTTTTATTGTTATCTGTGGTCCCTGATTTGTCTTTGCTTATGCTTATATACACTATTTATATATATTTATTTGTGCTTGCATGATAGCTTCACTTTTACCATCGTTTTCAATTTACAAAGAGCTATGTAAAGTGACTTCATTATGTAACCATTCAAGAGTGAAGTACGTAATATCTTCTACATCTATATCTTGAGGCCAAACATTCTATATGGTATTAGAAAAAGAACATTTTTGTATTGCTCTAAGGAACATAAATTTTCATTTCAGTATAATAAATAAGTTATCTTAAGTTTTTTAATTAATTTGCTAGGTGTTTGCAATTATCACGGCATATTTATTTTCTCTTTTTTTTATATTTCAGTTTCCAATGCTTCGCTTCCATCATTGACCCATCGCTTGGTCAATCTGATCTGGTCTTCCACTCGTACTCCATCAGCCTTTCTTCCTTTACTGATACTCTAATGGCCTTTGTATCAGTACAGAATCTCTCTCAATTCTAACAGAGAATATGTGCCATTTTAGGTTAGGAATTATAATATATATATATATTATATATATATATATATTATATATATATATATATATATATATATATATATATATATATATATATATATATATATATATATATATATATATAATTCCTAACCTAAAATGGCACATATTCTCTGTTAGAATTGAGAGAGATTCTGTACTGATACAAAGGCCATTAGAGTATCAGTAAAGGAAGAAAGGCTGTATAGATATATATATAGTATATATATATATATATATATATATATATATATATATATATATTATATATATATATATATATATATAATACGTTCATTACCACGTAAAGTTTACGGCATAAAACCCGCCAAGAACTGATTAGAATCTCTCAGAATTTAGTGAACAATGACATCAACAAAAACGTTTATAAGTTTTATATATATATATATATATATTATATATATATATATATATATATATATATATATATATATATATATATATATATATATATATATATATATATTGTTACGTGCGTGGCTGCATGAGGTTTATCATTTTCTCTAATATTAACTGACGTCTGACAAGACTGGGTGCCACGCAAAGTAACAAAAGAGAAAAGGAGAAAAAGGGTATTAAAAATGAAGGATTTAAGGGAAATGCAAATGCTACATTTAACTAAGATTATTATTATTTAACTCAGAAGACATTTACACAGGAACAGAAGGCACTTGCTCCATGGGACTGAGGTTATGTTAATTACCAAATCGATTAGTCCCACTATGAAAACCCCAGAAAATGTAAATCCCTTCTAGGAATAATCCAGAATTTAAGGGAATAAAAGTCTTGTTCAATTATCAGCGATCATAAAAATTGTTAACAGCTGCTCTTCAGTCTTCCACCCTGGAACTTGGAAATGGATGGCTGTATTGATCACTTTGGCACCGTGGAACATGAGTGAGGTACACAACATCTGACGTTCTCCTAATGCAATGTAATTCTCGATCTAAAACATGATTTATGTAATTTGGACTTGTGAAGGCAGAGAAAGTAAATAACTTAACATAAGAATAGCAAGATAAATGAACACTTCTAGTTGCAAGTCACAAATATTTCTGCACTTCACTTATTCTCTGAAGGAGATGCAAAGGGGAATTTGAGTTATATATATGAGAGCAGACAGTAATTAAGGAAGGAAAAGAATCGGGCATTGTTGTAAATTTCAAAACCAAACGTACCCTGTGTTTTGACAATCGGAGTCTTGAGTAGAGCTGGGCGCGAGGTAATGAGCTTAGGGGGAGAAAAGCCCCAACCCGGACAGTGATAAGCGGGTGTGTGTGTGACCAGGAAATCACCCTGGTGTGAACAGGACTAAGTCTGCTATAGGAATGAATCTCGACTCACTTCTCCCACTGCCTTTCTCCTTGTCCTTTGTCTGTCACATCTGGGTGCCGACAGCACCAGGTGTGGGAAAAAGATGGCAATGGTGGGGGGTGGGGGGTCCATTTAGCTGTAGTAGAGTCAGAGTTTTGGGGGAAGGAGCGAAGTGGGTAAATCTGCCCTATCAAAGTTTTGATGACTAATGGAGTGGTAAGCGCGGCTTCTGTACGCCATCTTAGGTGGTCTTTCTTTTAGATTTAGAAGAAGTGAAAAAAGAATATTGTACTTATACTTCTGAAAGATTTTCTTAAACTTAGGTCTTCCACGTACATCTCACGTATTTACGTTATATATATTATATATATATATATATATATATATATATATATATATATATATATATATATATATATATATATATATATATATCATATATATATATATATATATATATATATATCGTACGTTGATTAAATATGCTTTGTAAAAAACGAAGCCAAGTATTAGATCTCTCAAAGTAAATACTAATACCCAAAGCAGTTTTATTACGTAAGAAGTATTTGTCTCCAGAAGTCTTATTTCTCGTTATATGCGACTGTCACCTTTCTTTGTTTGCATCTGTTGAATACTTTGTGATATGAAAAAACCCAGTGCGGAATATTTTTCTTGAGCATTAAAATGCTGAATAATAGCTAGAAAATAGATGAGACAATTCATTGCTGAAAACGACAATATTTTTTCTCAAACCACCAAAGTTAAAGGAAATGAAATAACTGAAGGAGTCAACTTGAATCCATTACAAACCATTTCATCAATACGCGCTCATGGTATCATGTACCTTCTCGCTGTTAAACAGCCGGGGACGTCGTTCAGCTTAAATACGGAAGTTGAAGAGAAATATAGCAACTCTTGTTTACATAATATCACAGATAACAAGACAGATAAAACGGCACAAATTATACCAGTCATAACAATCATTTTTCGAGTATTATCAACCAACGAAAATATCAGTTGTAGACAATTCTGATGTACAAACTCACCAAAGGGCCTTGCACTCATGACATCAAAACACTCTCGTGTGTTTTAAATCAAGTTGAGATTTAGAGATTTATTTACACCAAGTAATCCACATCAATAAAAAACAAATCCTTTGTAAAAAAAAAAATTTAAAAATGGGGAAGACCCTGATAGTAAAGAGAGAAGCTACACGACAGAAACCCGTCTAAGAACCTATCTTAGGAGAAAGGTTCCACGTGTCAAGGGCCGTGCAAGAGAAGGAAATGCAACTATACACACTCAAAGTTTGTAGACGTATGAAGGCGTTTCAAGGGAAGGAGGACAGCGAGAGAGAAAAGGGGGGAGGGGCAGAAGGTAGAACCCTCCGGGGCACAGCATGTAGGCATTTCTCATCCCGGAAATCTTGGCTCCAACGATGTTACTATCTCGGAGTCTAATCCCCAGCGATCCGTCGCTAATGCGTTGTAATCCGGCTCTTTCTACATAGATCTCAGGCTTTCCTTTAAATTAGAAGCAGACTCCCGTTGTAAAGTCAGAAGTTTAAATTATTTTTGGGAAATAGCCTCTGGGATACGTGATGGAGAATCCTGTGCTATATTTTTATTTCACTCTGTTATATTTTTATTTGTATTCTAGAACGTTCTCCTCTCTCTCTCTCGTATAATCAATATTAATATTGATCGTAATTCAAGTTTTACTACGAATGATGCCATAGACTAGGAAAATGAGATCGTTCAATTACGAAGCATTATATGAAATTGTCTTTAGACAGCATAAATGAAAAGGGAAAAATGCTCAGTGTCTGTCACTATCTCATTCCAGCTTTTCTAAAATTAGACCAGCTGGCCAATGTTATTCAATAAATAGGATGTACGTACATAATATTATATTTAAAACCTAACGAAGGCAGAGGAACAGTTATTCACAATAGAGACGAATAGACAAGCAAAATGGAAATTATTTTAAATGAGGAAACCAAATTTCTGAAAGATGGTTCCCAGACCTTCAGAATATTATAAAATGTGAAGACAAAGCCATCAGAGTCTCGGGTTCTCTTAAACAGGAGAAGATCATCGATGAATGACCAGACCTTCCAAACTTTGTTTGTTACCGGTTCCACCTACGGGATCCTGTATGGTCTTCCTAAAGTTCACAAAGGAGGAGTTCCTTTATGCCCTATATATGTGTATATATATATATATATATATATATATATATATATATATATATATATATCAATTCAAGCTACAAATGTCCTTTAATATCTAAATTCACTTTACCTCCCAAATGATATATTTTCATGTATGTACCGAAGGGGAATTTTTTAATTGATAATAATTTCGTCCCCCATGGGATCGAACCACCGTCCAAGTGGACGGGGACGAAATCAGGACAGTCAGTGACGCTATCAAATCAGCCAACAGAGACGCTATAAGTTCATATCGATTCTGACCTTACAAATCACCCTCGATCTGGGAGCTTTCGTAATTAGAATCGATATGAAACCCCGTCTACCATGTTGGCCAATTCGAGCGTTTGACAGCACGTAGCCTTTTGTTATGAATAATTATCACATCGAACCGTGATCCATTTATATATCAATTCAAGCTACAAATGTCCTTTAATATTTAAATTCACTTTACCTCCCAAATGATATATTTTCATATATGTACTGAAGGGGAATTTTTTTAATTGATAATAATTTCGTCCCCCCATGGGATCGAACCACCGTCCAAGTGGACGGGGACGAAATCAGGACAGTCAGTGACGCTATCCAATCAGCCAACAGACGCTATAAGTTCATATCGATTCTGACCTTACAAATCACCCTCGATCTGGGAGCTTTCGTAATTAGAATCGATATAAAACCCCGTCTACCATGTTGGCCAATTCGAGCGTTTGACAGCAC
>NC_087214.1:44296117-44301117 GCF_015104395.2 Macrobrachium nipponense
AATGACACTGCATATCGGCGGTGTGAAAAACTCAGTGTAGTGCTTAGAATTAAAACTATTGATATCAAAGTACAAAGCAATGCGTGCGATCATTCTAATCCACCTGATTTGGCTCGTTTTTTGGTTTTTCAATTATTGGACCGTATGAAGAGTAAAGCTGAGTATTCGGAAGAAGTTAAGAGTCCCCATAATTAGGACTGCAAAAGGAAGAATTGCAATCATACGACTAGCAAGAAAGATATAAATGGTCGAAGCTTTGGACGTAACAACGCGAGGAAAGAACTTTCGGTTGTATGAAAGTGATGCTGTTGTTATCTTTTCTAAAAAAGGAAAAGAAAAAAAATCTTGAACTCCTCTCAAAAAAGCAGACGGGGTTTGGAGATGAAACATTTGACTCTGCCTCACTAGGCAAACAATTATATACTATTTATGCGCTTATTTCCGGAAACATGATTTTGCCTTTAGTTTATTGTATAGCAAGTAAAAAGCGAGGAAGAACTTTCGACGGAATTTTCAATTTCCTGAAAAACGGCGAAGTAAACGATCCAACTCCCATAACATTTAGGCCAATGCCTATTGCCCGACATTCAAGCCAGCAGACTGCAAAACTGGTAAGCCGAACCTGAGAATGCACATCTTAGTAAGTAATTGCAGGTTCTTGCCTCACCACCTGATTGATGTTCAAGAATTATGTGACAAATTACTCGCTCAATAAGATCCCAGAATTGATGAAATGTCAAGCGACTTTCTGGTTTATTTTGAGAGAATGTGGTTAGTAGTAGTGATGCAGCGGAGAAGGAGAAGGAAGGTTATTTTCGACTTAGAATGATGGTCAGTTCACTCTCGGTTCGTGGATAATTTGCCCTAAACAACAATTCGCTTAAAGGTTGACATGCAGCTTTCAAAAAAAGGTAATATAATTCACCCCACGTTACCCAAGCTGCTTAGAATTATCAGGAGAAAACAAGGCTACAAGTGAAGTTTTATCGAACAGGCATCTATGGGAATCAATATTTCACGGACACAAAAATTATGATGCCATCGACGAAAGAGTATGTCTATTTGCAATTTTAATCACATGTAATATTTTAGCATTATATTCCATTATTATTGCATTATGTACATTGTTTTCAATAATATCTCGTAAAAGAAAGTTACAAATAATGGTACAATGATTACAGTTTTAAATTACAAAATAAAAGCTATATATATATATATATATATATATTATATATATATATATATATATTATTTATTTATTACTTGTAATTTATTCAACTTAATTGTTATTTTATGACTTGAATTGTTTTCAGTAATATCACATGAGACTAAACTGCAAATTTTGCGGTTAATTATCTATTCCTATTCCATTCGACTTCTTGTATATTCAGCCTCTTGTCCTTTCATCTTCCAGGTCGTTCGCCTTCTTGGCTTCGGCAAAAGTGCACTGGCAGAAGACATATCAAGGCTTTTGAAATTGTCCGAAAAAATGTCTCATGACAATAAACGCACCAAGATCCAAAGAAGCAGTGCATCCTGAAGAAACGAAGAACACAAACCTCCTCCTCTGACACCCACGTACAGGAATCACTACCCCTTCCTATGCTTATAAATAAAGCATTCCAAATTCAGATGCATGCAAAAGAGGACTGGGTCTCAACGAAAGGCTGAAACGGGCATTCGTCAAAGATAGTAACACACACACACACACAAGTATTTTATCAGCATCCCAAAGCGTTTACAACCAACTGCAGCCTTCACTCACTATACTTAATAATCAAATCAAGAGAGAGAGAGAGAGAGAGAGAGAGAGAGAGAGAGAGAGAGAGAGAGAGAGAGAGAGAGAATAGCATAAACAAAGAAGAGAATACAGACGCTAATACAGAAAGCATATTTCACTATGGACTTACATCATAATATGTAGTTTAGGGACAGATTTAGGAGGACAGAAAATACGTAGAGACTGTTCTATTTACATCTAAGTCGCTTCGCCTTGGATGAGTTCCTGTGTGAAATATATCTATCATAATATATTTTACGGACTGGCAGGCTTGCGTGAGAGAGAGAGAGAGAGAGAGAGAGAATTGCGACTGCTCTATTTATATCTTGGTTGAAGAGAAAGGATACTTATATACATCCTGGAAGAAGGAGAGTGCATGGAAGATAAAGGTTAATTGTCAAGGGTGCGTAGGACGGTTTGAGGCACTGCTGGTAGTTCTCTGTGTAGGATTATGTAGCAACTGCAGTCATGGTTATCTTGCACACAGAGACGCCTCCGAGACTAAGCGGCAAGTGTAAATAGAGCAGTCACAATCTCTCTCTCTCTCTCTCTCTCTCTCTCTCTCTCTCTCTCTCTCTCTCTTTGTCGACTGCTTGGTCTTGAGACTATAACACTCAATTACTGTGCACTACTGTAGCAGCCTGTTCTGCCTTGCTATCAGAGTTCGATGATCGTGGCTAGGGATGCATCATCAATTAACGAGGTTTCATCCTCTCTCTCTCTCTCTCTCTCTCTCTCTCTCTCTCTCTCTCTCTCTCTCTCTCTCTCTCGTCCACGTTAATCTTAATGTCATTCCAGGTCCTTGAAGTACAGCCCCAAGGTCAAATAACAATCACTAACGATCCTGACATTGCTTTGTCCTTCTGTCAATGAAATTAGATTTCTGAGCGAGAGTTGATCCAGGTCAGAAATGATTTGTTTCGAAAACTTTTAGGAATCCATCACTTGCGCGAATACTATCAAGTGAACAAAATTTACCAGAGAAGTATAAAGTCAACCAATATTGCATAGTGACACTTGTTGCAGTCGGGTAGGGAGTTACCTTTTGCAACGTTCTGATAATAATAGCCACGGACTTTCAATAAACCAGTCAGTTCACATCATCTTGATCTTGACCCCATTCAGACTGAGCACTGCTTCTCGAGGCAAGAGAGACTCGAAGATATTGCACAATCCGTTGTATTGCATCTTGGGTCCTCAAAGAGGACGTCGAGCAACGTTACCACGAAATGAACAAGATAATATTTGCCAGGAGGAAAGTCTTTTAGCCAGGCATGTCTCTGAAATAAAACGCGCATTACAACAGGATGAAAATGATATATTTTGTTTTCTAGTAAATTATTTTTATATTTAAAGCATAATAGCATTAAATTCACCACCAAAATGTGAAAAAACACTAAAATGTAAAAGCAGTAAGGAAATGGCATACTCACAGAATTATTAAAAAAACAATGCAAAATAACTTAATACAGAACACAAACATTTGCAATGTGCACAAAATGAAATAAGTTTACCTAGATACTTTAAATATTTTTTTTAAGTGCACATAAGACTTGTAATAAAACATTACCTGCATCTGCTTGCAATGGTTCCAAGGCTCAGAATGACCAAATCCTCTCTTCGTATGTAAGTATGGGCGAAAACACGACCCTAAGATTAATTGACGTCATATCATTTTGGGGTGGGGTACTCAGCAAATAATCTTGATAATTTTCTTTCAAAGAGAGAGAGAGAGAGAGAGAGAGAGAGAGAGAGAGAGAGAGAGAGAGAGAGAGAGAGAAAGTGGGATTACAATCATAAATAATCTTTACACAGTTTCAGACAATAAAAATATCTTAACATGGAACATATATGATTATAAACGCCTATCGAAAGCAAATTGTGACGTCACTCACTGAACGTGGCGTCATGTGCAGATTCTATGTAAAGGTTTTGGTCAAGAATCTTCTAGAAGCTTTTAGCATGACGCAATCTTGTAATAAGTCACACGGCTACAGCAAGGCCAATACGTGTTCGCTGCAGACTGCACGTGGCTGTTTACAAAAAAAAAAAAAAAAAAAAAAAAAAAAAAAGAGGAACTCGCGAGTGGTGACAGCTAACTGAAAACAAGGCGGTGAGAGTAAAGGCTATCGCATATTTTTTTAACATTTAAAAAAAAAATTATCGCTTGTTGACAGCCAAGCAAAATAGAACAGACGAGCAGCGGACAAAGAGCTTTACTCTTAACATCAATTCTAAGTTAATCTTATTATGGAATCTGAACATGAAACTCACTTCGCAACATTACCAACAAATACTGAGCGGATGTTGCACCTTGCAATGGCACTCATATAAGAAGTGTATATATATATATATATATATATAATATATATATATATTATATATATATATATATATATATATATATATATATATATATATAGGCAAATTGGAGTGGCGGCAAAGCGTTCTTTTTTTTTCATATCCCTTTGATAATATGCCGACGTTTCGTATCTCTTTGATACAATGTTGCAGACTGAAAAAAGCTATGAACAGTAATTGTGTTTACACAGTAAAAGGTATTCACATTATATACTTGTTAACACCAAGTTAAAGAACAGTCTAAAAAATTAAAAAATAAAAACTTAAAAACACTAAGGAGATATTTTAAATTATTAAAAAATATTAAAACTAGGAATGATCCGACATCCAGCTTACTCAGGACGCGTACAAGATTTTTTCCTCCTTAAGCTTAAGCTGTAAACATTATATTCCTAACTTATCGTGAAGTGGTCTTCTTAGTTAATATTCATGATTAGTACTACTCATACTAAGAACAAGGAGCAAATAAAAAGGACACAAATTAAACACGTTCATATATTCCCAGGTAAAAGTGGAAACACAAAATAATTGAACAGAAATATACCTCTAAATTCAATACATCAAATAAATTAAATCGTGCTAAAATCTGTGGCCAAAAAGCCCATTGCTTCACCAACGAAAATTTTGAAAATATGCTATATTTTGTTAGGAATAATTTTTCTTTACTGTTTAACATGCACATTATTTATTTATTTATTTTTATTCTAATAAATAAATCATAAATATCCTATCCTAAAATTCCTGTATCTTTAACTCAACGGGAGACGCCTTTTCCAGATCTTTTTAGGCTATCTTACCCACCCGCTCCCACCCCCCAACACCAGCAAAAAAGTAGTTTGTAGGCTTACTCCCCAAGTAA
>NC_087214.1:44306117-44321859 GCF_015104395.2 Macrobrachium nipponense
TGAAAAAGGAATCTGTTGGAGTCCATTTTTATTGAAGCCACGTCAACAAGGAGAACACGCCACCCAGATTAACAAACTAAACCTCCGCCTCTTTCTGTTTTTGTATAGATCTATTATATGCAGTGTGAACTTGGAAATGTAGAATATACTACGAAAGTACTTATTCCAAGTCCTTGTTTCACTTATCTTTCTACTATGGATTTAAGGATATTCTCAAGTATGTGTTCCTTCATATTATATTCCTTCATATATATTGAATATATGTGTGTATATATATATATATATATATATATATATATATATATATATATGTGTGTGTGTGTGTGTGTGTGTGTGTGTGTGTGTGTGTGTATGTGTGTGTGTGTGTGTGCCTGTGGAATAACCGTAGAAACCTGAGAAAAAGTTTATATCTTCGCTAGGCCTACTCGCCTCCTCTACGTGAAAATTAATGGAGCTTTACACCTCTACTGACACGACAGAGTGCTTAAGATTAAATACCTCTGGTAAATGTACAGTCAAGGAATTCTATGCTCCCTTGTTTAAAAAGGGGGACGTGTTAAACTTGTAGCCCCTCCTCTTTCAAGTTTAGGCCTTCCGATCTTGACCAATAGTAGCAACAGTGCTCAGCTTCCAAGGATGACCTACACAAAAGCCTTAAGCCAATTCCCTACAAGGATAATCAAGGACACACCCTCAAGGGTCAGAGTAGGGATGAAGGATGCGTTTCCCAAGGAGAACGTTACCAGTGACGACAGGAAGGATGGCAGAAGGCGTTTCGAAGGAAAGGGAATAACCACTCACACAGTCCCTCCCATAGTCAAAATAGAAACCCAGAGGCGGTGCTAAGGAAGATTACATCCAAAATAAAAAGGCTCAACACAACGAAGCGAGCAGAGAAAACAGTAAGAGACAGGAAAGAGGAAAGACCCTACTGAAGGGCAGAGGGGAAGACACACTCTTAGTGAGGGAGTGTGTGGGTGTGAAGTGTCGATTTTGGCTCAGAACAATGTAAACTTATATCAAAATTCCTCGAGTGCCGAGAGACATAGAAATGCCTTTAGAAGTTTAGAAATAGTCGGTCTCGGTCCAAGTACCCAATTAAAGGTGGAAAGAAGTTGCAACTTTTCTTCAAGTCAAGAAAATAAACATATGTAGGGAACATTTTAATTCATTTTCCTAAAAGTCATATGACAATCAAGAGTGTGAAAGATAGCTAACGTCTTTGCACGAAGTAAAACTAACTACATCTCTTTGTCAACACCAGTTCCTGTAGCACCACTCAAGGCCATCGCTGCCTTAAACTGTAGTCCCCACTATGTGTATATATACACACATATATGTATACCTAGAGGAAGCGCTAAACTGAATATGGTAACGTTGACCAACTGGAAATCTCTAACCAACTCACGAGACTTTTACAAAAATTAATTTGGGCACTGAATTAAACTCTGATCTACAAAAATAACTATTTCTCTAAATTAAAAGCAAAGTTCTAACTATCGCCAGACAGCTAGAAAGATAATCAAATAAAAGTCCAAAATCATTCATTAAAATTCGACACGGAAAACGGACTGTCTAGAACAAGATCCCGGGAACTGAACCATTCCCACAAATGAAACAAGAAAAATAAAAGACACTTCTCTCCATACTCTGACATTAATTCCACAAAAATTGAATAGTCATGCAGTAAATCAATTAGTCTCTTCAACGCGTAAAACACCATTGTGAATTATCAGTACAGGATTATAATTCGTCTCACAGAGGCCGACAGAGCGACAGATTAATAGAGCTCCTGTCAGGAAGAAATATAACTGTTATTAGCACACATGTCAAAAATAATAACAAAATAATAACAAATCTCATAAACAGAATAGTGATACTTTTCACCAACAAGTGCACAAAACAGAATGATAATAATTTCTCATGAATCTTCATGAGAAAGAAATAGGTTTTCTGCTACTTCACGCGTCACCTTAAAGAGTTCGAGATGCTGAAAAGGAATTCATTAGTGAAAGTTCCAACAACTCTCACCTCTGATGTCCATGATAATAGTTTCGTGTGGTTGTCAGGCATCCTTCATTTTCAAGGAAAAGTTGAGTGAATAATGCCCCAAAAATTATATGATACAGAGGAATTAAAACGTGGCGTACAAACTAGCGAGCATTCTCGTAAAAAAAAAAAAAAAAAAAAAATCCTTTAGATGACGTCACGGACGTGTACGAGTTCGTTGTGCAAAAATGATTCTGTAATAACACATCCTTTATTTCATAATTCCTGATCTACTCATAACAGTTTTCAACTTTCTACATTTTCCTTGTTAGGAAAGTAATCTCTTTTAAATAACGCTTATCTCTCACTAATGCTACCCACAGAAACATACGCACATACGAACACATCGTTCAAGGATGTTCCCATGCAAACTCAGGTTTTGTCAATGTGACCCCTGACACAATAGATTCTTCTTAACAAAGAACATTCACTTTTGTCTCCGTGAGAGCTAATGCTGATATCTATTATTTCAAAGAATGTCATTGTTCATCACATCCGACCATCAACTACAGGTCAACAAAAAATGAAATTTAAATATACACACACACACACCACACACACACACACACACGCATATATATATATATATATATATATATATATATATATATATATATATATATATATATATATACACACACATACATATATATATATATATATATATATATATATATAATATATATATATATATATATATATGGAATTGTAAAATCCATAAATCCGCGCTGCCAGACATGTGACATCTTCAAATATCTTTGAAATTGGAGCTCAAGGCTTTGTAGTGACAAGCGTATCCAAAAAAGAGCAAAGAATTTGAAAAGTTAAGAGGGATTTGTGGATATTACAACTGCACATGTATCTGGTAACAATGACCAGTAGATTCTACATATATATATATATATATATATATATATATATATATATATATATATATATATATGTGTGTGTGTGTGTGTGTGTTGTGTGTGTGTGTGGTGTGTGTGTGTGTGTGTGTGTGTATATACATCTCTGTGTGTGCCCGGAATGTAGTTGTGATATAAAATATTAACAGGTTATTTGGTTACGAGGGTACTAAAACTACGCAGAGCAAGATATTTGGCCTGTAGTCTAAAGCAATTTCATGAAAACTACTTACAATAGAATAAAATATTGCATAGTTTTGCGAATAAAACTCTGGGGGTGGGGGTTGGGGGGGCATATTCCAAAGAGTGATGAATCCCGTACGATATCAAACTATAAGAAAAAGTTCTGGTTTGGGAAACGAAGTCTTAGAGGAGGAAATTATTTTCTACTGAATACAATCAATCATTTTATCTTTATTTATACCAATTATTATTTTCTTATGAAGTATATATTGAAAGTACTCTTACGAATTATGAATCCAGGATATTTCATACTGAAATACGTCATTTTATCGTCAACCGATCAATAAAAATCATACACAGCAATTTTTGTTGACGGCGGTGACGCTGAGAAGGGATTTTCCTGTGAATGTGAAAGGGCAGTCTGGCATTAAAGCTTTAATTTCGCCTGTATTCCCATTTCTTGGTTAAAAATTGGTAGAGTAAATTTTCTAAGTTTCTGTTTTTAGATTCATGTACGTTCTTCTCGACGTCAGTGAAAATGGGTTAAAGAAAACGCAAAACCACCTGTTCCTCTTATGTCATAGCCAAACTTTCATTTGGTATTGATTCAAACGGTAACTAACCGAGAAAAGGCGAAATATATAAACTAATTGAATATTTTCATTGTAATAATAAATTTAGACACGAGTCCTGCTTTAATTACATAATTCATTAAAACCAAAATATATTTTTGTTCTTTTTTTGTATATTTTGCCACAATAAAATACCAAATATACATATGGTAGGTGAATATTTCGCTGCTATAATCCTAGTGTTTCATCGATATACCTACACAAATCAGTCATGACATCAGGTTATACATTTGTTAACCACTCCTCAGAGACTGGGGCTATATATAAATTTACTTCTTCGTACAGGCGTACGAGGCGAAGTTCATTTCGGAGGGCAACACCAAATTTTCACTATATTTAAAGATCATAAGTTTTCTTTCTTTCTTTCTTTCTTTCTTTCTTTCTTTAATCACCATATTTGTGTAACATATACCAACAGCTGTTAAATTATGTACAGCAGGTACGAATTTAAAGAGGTTTAGCAAAACTACGTAGCCTATTTTTCTTATTCTTTATTCAGTATTATATGCATGCATTCCTCTTAGGTATGTTTTAACAACCGAAATTCCCTCAAATAACAACGCCAAGGCAACTTTCAAGATATTACACAGCTGACAAAAGGAACATCCTCTCAATATTTATTTTTACATTATTTTTTCACGAAAAAAGGCATGACTAACAAGATCACCAACTATGTGAAAATATATACAAATCAGGCCTGGAGCAAATACATATGCTTTATATGAATTATAACAATTACGGTTACAATTACCTGTGCTATTATCAAATTACAACTACAATTACAATGAGGGAACATCTCAAACACAAATATAATAAAAATTAATTTCAAGCATTAAAAAATTTCAGTTACGAATACATAACCATAGAAATAGAACAAAATGTAGATACAAAAAAAATATGTGAATTGGTTTCCTTTTTAACAAAATTAATTCTTTCAACAAAATTAATAAGTTGTAAAAGCTTTAGTACAACAACAAATGAAACATATTTCTAAAATTTTAGACCTGCAGAAATTAACGTTGGCATGAATAATTCTCATTCGAAGATTACTTCATATTCGGAAAAATTCTGTTGCAGTTCAAATTACCATTTGATAGAAATAAAGAATTATAAGTATAATTACGTAAATGTGTAACTAATTACTTTTCTATTAAATTATCATTACTCCAAGCCTGTACAAATAGTCAAATATAGAAGAAAATCTTTATACACTACATTTTATAGCATATACCTACACAAATCAGTCATGACATCAGGTTATACATTTGTTAACCACTCCTCAGAGACTGGGGCTATATATAAATTTACTTCTTCGTACAGGCGTACGAGGCGAAGTTCATTTCGGAGGGCAACACCAAATTTTCACTATATTTAAAGATCATAAGTTTTCTTTCTTTCTTTCTTTCTTTCTTTCTTTCTTTAATCACCATATTTGTGTAACATATACCAACAGCTGTTAAATTATGTACAGCAGGTACGAATTTAAAGTTTAAAGAGTTTTAGCAAAACTACGTAGCTATTTTTCTATTCTTTATTCATATATATGCATGCATCCTCTTATAGTATGTTTTCAAACCGAAATTCCTCAAATAACAACGCCAAGGCAACTTTCAAGATATTACACAGCTGACAAAAGGAACATCCTCTTCAATATTTATTTTTACATTATTTTTTCACGAAAAAAGGCATGACTAACAAGATCACCAACTATGTGAAAATATATACAAATCAGGCCTGGAGCAAATACATATGCTTTATATGAATTATAACAATTACGGTTACAATTACCTGTGCTATTATCAAATTACAACTACAATTACAATGAGGGAACATCTCAAACACAAATATAATAAAAATTAATTTTCAAAGCATTAAAAAATTTCAGTTACGAATACATAACCATAGAAAATAGAACAAAATGTAGATACAAAAAAAACTATGTGAATTTGGTTTCCTTTTAAAATTAATTCTTTCAACAAAATTAATAAGTTGTAAAAGCTTTAGTACAACAACAAATGAAACATATTTCTAAAATTTTAGACCTGCAGAAATTAACGTTGGCATGAATAATTCTCATTCGAAGATTACTTCATATTCGGAAAAATTCTGTTGCAGTTCAAATTACCATTTGATAGAAATAAAGAATTATAAGTCATAATTACGTAAATGTGTAACTAATTACTTTTCTATTAAATTATCATTACTCCAAGCCTGTACAAATAGTCAAATATAGAAGAAAATCTTTATTACACTACATTTTATAGCATATACCTACACAAATCAGTCATGACATCAGGTTATACATTTGTTAACCACTCCTCAGAGACTGGGGCTATATATAAATTTACTTCTTCGTACAGGCGTACGAGGCGAAGTTCATTTCGGAGGGCAACACCAAATTTTCACTATATTTAAAGATCATAAGTTTTCTTTCTTTCTTTCTTTCTTTCTTTCTTTCTTTCTTTAATCACCATATTTGTGTAACATATACCAAACAGCTGTTAAATTATGTACAGCAGGTACGAATTTAAAGAGGTTAGCAAAACTACGTAGCTATTTTTCTATTCTTTATTCATATTATATGCATGCATCCTCTTATGTATGTTTTCAAACCGAAATTCCCTCAAATAACAACGCCAAGGCAACTTTCAAGATATTACACAGCTGACAAAAGGAACATCCTCTCAATATTTATTTTTACATTATTTTTTCACGAAAAAAGGCATGACTAACAAGATCACCAACTATGTTGAAATATATAACAAATCAGGCCTGGAGCAAATACATATGCTTTTATATGAATTATAACAATTACGGTTACAATTACCTGTGCTATTATCAAATTACAACTACAATTACAATGAGGGAACATCTCAAACACAAATATAATAAAAATTAATTTCAAGCATTAAAAATTTCAGTTACGAATACATAACCATAGAAAATAGAACAAAATGTAGATACAAAAAAAATACGTGAATTTGGTTTCCTTTTAACATTAATTCTTTCAACAAAATTAATAAGTTGTAAAAGCTTTAGTACAACAACAAATGAAACATATTTCTAAAATTTTAGACCTGCAGAAATTAACGTTGGCATGAATAATTCTCATTCGAAGATTACTTCATATTCGGAAAAATTCTGTTGCAGTTCAAATTACCATTTGATAGAAATAAAGAATTATAAGTATAATTACGTAAATGTGTAACTAATTACTTTTCTATTAAATTATCATTACTCCAAGCCTGTACAAATAGTCAAATATAGAAGAAAATCTTTATTACACTACATTTTATAGCATATACCTACACAAATCAGTCATGACATCAGGTTATACATTTGTTAACCACTCCTCAGAGACTGGGCTAAATATATAAATTTACTTCTTCGTACAGGCGTACGAGGCGAAGTTCATTTCGGAGGGCAACACCAAATTTTCACTATATTTAAAGATCATAAGTTTTCTTTCTTTCTTTCTTTCTTTCTTTCTTTCTTTAATCACCATATTTGTGTAACATATACCAACAGCTGTTAAATTATGTACAGCAGGTACGAATTTAAAGAGGTTTAGCAAAACTACGTAGCTATTTTTCTATTCTTTATTCATATTATATGCATGCATCCTCTTATGTATGTTTTCAAACCGAAATTCCCTCAAATAACAACGCCAAGGCAACTTTCAAGATATTACACAGCTGACAAAAGGAACATCCTCTCAATATTTATTTTTACATTATTTTTTCACGAAAAAAGGCATGACTAACAAGATCACCAACTATGTGAAAATATATACAAATCAGGCCTGGAGCAAATACATATGCTTTATATGAATTATAACAATTACGGTTACAATTACCTGTGCTATTATCAAATTACAACTACAATTACAATGAGGGAACATCTCAAACACAAATATAATAAAAATTAATTTCAAGCATTAAAAATTTCAGTTACGAATACATAACCATAGAAAATAGAACAAAATGTAGATACAAAAAAAATACGTGAATTTGGTTTCCTTTTAACATTAATTCTTTCAACAAAATTAATAAGTTGTAAAAGCTTTAGTACAACAACAAATGAAACATATTTCTAAAATTTTAGACCTGCAGAAATTAACGTTGGCATGAATAATTCTCATTCGAAGATTACTTCATATTCGGAAAAATTCTGTTGCAGTTCAAATTACCATTTGATAGAAATAAAGAATTATAAGTATAATTACGTAAATGTGTAACTAATTACTTTTCTATTAAATTATCATTACTCCAAGCCTGTACAAATAGTCAAATATAGAAGAAAATCTTTATTACACTACATTTTATAGCATATTTAGAGATAAATTAAAAGAACATTTTGCCCCTTCCCTTTCGTTTGCCAAATACATCTATTATGGTGTTCACATCTATCCTGCTGGCATAACCTCTTTCAATGCAGAGAAGTCCTAATGCTGAGACCCTATCCTGACCCATAGAAGATCTAAGGTAAGTTTTGAGACTTCTCAAGCACGAGAATGACCTCTCTGCTGCACAAGATGTTGCGGGTAAGGTCGCCATGGTTTTTGCTATCTCACTGAAGTGTGGCAAAGTTTCACACAGAGGATTTGAGTAACGATACCTTATCACTTTATTTGCAGTATTCAAATCCACGCCTTCCAGATTGTGAAAAAATGGCAGTTTCAGCCATTAGGATGTCTTGATCCGCATTGTAGAATTCAAACACTGCCTTGAAATCATCCTGTACTGCGTTCCCTAATATCATTTTTGCCAGGGATGTCAGGATATGTGTATCCCTGCTTGCAAATCTCTCTCTCATTTCAGTGAGAACTCTGTCTAAGCCATCATAGTAAGGAATCCTGACTCTTTGATAGTCTGTAAAGGAGATGGGTTCTTCAGGAGTTTCTCCTGAGAGTGCTCGCAGCCTCTTGGATGGTTTCTTTTGGGGCTTTTTAGTTGCCACCTCTTTCAATGTCTGGTGCAATTTCAATCATGTTTGTTGCAGTTTTTCTGGCTTTTTCCCAAATGAGAGAAAACATATCTTCCTCCCTGCACTTTTTTGAGGGTTTCTAGTGTAGCATCACAAGTGATCTTTGCAGTGATCACATAAACATCATGACCCTGTAGGTATCTAGCCAGGGCATTTGCATTGGAGAAGATCACTTTTAAAGTGTGCAAGCCAAGGATGGACTGGAAATAAGCATGGCTTTGACAAGACCCTTTGCATCCACAGAAGTTTTGGCATCTTTTTCCTCAGAAAACTCTAGTAAAGCAAGTAGAATTAGCTCAGATTGTTGCTCTACAGCTTTCATAGCCTCCCATCTACAGGACTAGCGTGTCTCACTTAGAGACTTCAATTTGATGTATGAACTGTATGGTGTTGGGTCAATATCTGGCATGTGTACAGAACGGAGAACATTCTCTCGCTTAGGTGTATTAAAGAAGTTATCGATTGACTGGACAACTCCAAGAGCATTCCTGATGGCAGTATTTTCCTGCAATGTATCCTGTAGTGCAAGGTTGAATGAGTGCCCATAACAGTAGACATAGATGGTCTTGAGTGCAACCTCTTGCACTCTTGTAGCCACACCTTTCTCGTTGCCACTCATATTAGATGCCCCATCATAGCACTGGCCAACTACATCCTCAATTCTCAGCTCCATTTTGAGAAGTACATCCAATACCAGTTGGAAGAGTGCCTTTCCTTTTGCAGACTTTACTTCATAGAAGCCAAAGAAGGTTTCTGCTGGCTGACCACTGTGTATATAGTGCAAACACACAGGCACTTGCTCCTTGTTGCTGACATCTGTTGTTTCATCTACTATGAGGCTAAACTTCCCAGTTTTTCCCACAGCTTTAGATATGTCCTTTAAAACAAGGTCAGATGCAATATTCAGAATCTCATCTAGGATGTTTTGTGAGAGCCACTGCTGATGTGTTGCCAGCTGAGAAGTTAATCTCTCGGGAAGCCATGGGATGTCCCTACATCGAAGATGCAAAAATTCTATCAAGTTTCCTCGATTTACATCTGAATCCTGTCCAGTGTTGGACCTATCTTCTGAATGCCCTCTTTGGGGAATGTTTTGTTTTACAGTGAAAAGGATGAACTCGACTATCACTCTGAGAGAGGTTCTGCTCTTTTGGACCATGTATCTGTGAGCATTATCAAGTTGGACCAGAACTGACGTTTCTTGTCTTTTGTTTATCTTCAGTGCAATCCATTTTGACATGGCTAATTTGTGACTGTTGCTATGAGCATGCTTTGCCAGTCTTTCAGGCTTTTTCCAGTTGCTGAATGCAAAGGAATGGTCACTGAGAAATTTTCCAAAGGGAAACACACCATTGACTTTGTTGACATTTGGAAGCTGGTCCAGGGATATTTCTTGAAGAAATCTGGGTTGAAGTCACTTGTTCCCTTTTCATTAGGAAGTCGTTTCCTGTGATATTCACCTAGAATAGGTTGATTTGGACCATCTAATATTTTAATATCACTCACTGCAGATTTCTTCACTGAGCATTCTACCGTTTCATGGACAGGAGCTTCTGTCTCCTGTGCCTCCCTTGCAGGTGTCTCCACATCTGGCACAGCAGTCGCTGGGATTTGGATCTCATCTTGTTTATCGTCAATAGCAACATGAGTATCTTGGACATCTGTGGAATCAGCTGCAAAGTAAGCAACTTCTGATTGTCCCCTTTCCTCACTTGTCTTTGAACTTGTTAATACCTCAAACTTCAAATGATTTTTTTTTATCAATCACGGGATGAAACTTAACTAGTTGATCATTTTCATGAGCTCTTTTCAAATGTTCACTTTTATAATCCCCATCAACTTCCTTACCACATTTTGAGCATTTAACTTTGCTCCTGTAGAGCCTCTTTCTAGACTTCTTCATGCCAGAAACCCAAAAATTATTATTGGAATTTTAGTCTCTCATAATTACAAATATAATTAATATAACATGGATGAATACGAGAATGTACACTTCTAGATATGAGAATGTACACTTATAGACTGTTACTCCACTTAACAAACAGTCACCAGTATAGTATAAATAGATTTGTAATTGTTAATCACTGAAGAAGGAAATTCAATTTCTTCACCAACACTCACCATTCCATGCCTTCCACAAGATAACTTTGCAACTATTATCCTGTTTCTTAAACACACCGAGTCATTTTCTATATCTATAAATATTTTATCAAAAGTTAGCAGACTGAAACACTTTACTTTATCTTACCTACAGTATATATTGCTCACATAAAAATAATTAAACAAGGAATACAGAGAGAGGAGTCACAGGAGTGTCAACTGTCTGCCTGCTGACTGTTGTGCTTCCTGTTTCATTAGCAGTATAGCCAGAATGCATAAGAGCATTGCCGTATGGTACTTTGCTGGCCGTAAATTGACTTATCATTAGAATGTTATTATGAATTCAGTTTCTAATGTTACAGTTTCCCTGCTGATTACCATTCCTTATTACATTAGTCTTTATCATGTACTTATTTATACCTTTATATTCATTAATAACTGTGTTGCCTAACTAAATTATCCGGCAATAATGCTATGGAAATAATGGCTATCATATCGTATATTACTGTACACTAGCTGTTGATAATTAATGACAAAGAATACATAATAAACGATATACGATATCTAACGGAAAACTATAATAAAATCATTGGCACAACGATTTAAAGGGACTTTAAAAAACCCTGTTCTCCAACCAAGAAATCAGCAATGGATGAATTTCAGTCTGCTGATGATGAGACTCGAGCGTCTCTCTCTCTCTCTCTCTCTCTCTCTCTCTCTCTCTCTCTCTCTCTCTCTCTCTCTCTCCGTGGTCTTGTCTCCTGATTTGCTGATCAGTCTGTGCACTATGGAGGTAAAGGAACATGTGTGGGATCCCCAGATTCTGCAGGTGAGAATCGTCTGAGCTCTGGGACGCATCTGAGACTTCTGAGAGCGAGCTGCAGTCGCCTTCTCCTTTTCAAATCTCTGGCATTGAGAAGTTTCACCCCTTGCTGGATACCTGTGGAGATTAATTCCAGGCAGCCAATAGGAATAAAGGAAATGGATTAGAGAGAAAGAAGGCTTTCAGTTCAGAGGTGCAACTCGAGAATAAATTCCCTTAGAAGAGGATGTTATTTTACTTGGTTCTGGCTTAAATCCTCAACAATATGATATATAATATATATATATATATATATATATATATATATATATATATATATATATATATATATATCATATTGTTCAAGATTTAAGCCAGAACCAAGTAAAATAACACCGTCTTATAAGGGAATTTATGAACTACTTTCAAGTAGTTCATCAAACATTATGTAATATGTATCCCTTCTCTGTTTTCACTGTTCCAATTCCATGCTCTCTCTCTCGCTCTCTCTATCTCTCCGCATCCGCAAATTTAAAAGATTGATATCCGCTCGGCATCTGCAAATTTTAAAAAAATGATATCCACATCCACAAAACTCTTCCGATACATATCTAATACTCTCTCACACACACCACACACACACACACACACACACACACACACACACACACATATATATATATATATATATATATATATAGATATATATATATATATATATATATATATATATATATATATATATATATATATATATATATATATCTAATAAAAGGAGCCCATAAAAAACACCAAAATGTAGAGAGAGAAGTACTATATTTCAGAGACTGCTGTCTCTCTCTTCAGGTATATGAATGAGAAAAGTTTACAGAAAAGGTGGTATTTATACCAAGAGATCCGTCCACAAGTAAGCCAATTTAGGTCACCCCCGCTGATAATCTTCCTTTAATCTTCTTAAGCGTTGGTTGAATGAACACTTGGTCGACGACATCTGAGATCCACGCCCCTTTTGAGATGTTCATTACCTGTTTCTCTTTTATTAAGGCCGATTCCATCATTTGACTTTTGTACCGGCAGTTGCTGCTATAAATTACACGTGACAAATTCCAGTTTTTTCTATGGTTATGTTCATTTATATGGTTGAAAATAGCCGAGTTCTGTTGTCCATACCTAACTGACTGTTTGTGTTGTATTAATCTCTGGGGAAGTGATTTACCTGTAAATCCGATGTAAGATTGGTCACAGTCCTGGCATGGGATCTCATATACCCCAGAGTCTTTGGGAGATGTCTTTTGTTGGACGTTAATCAGGGATTTGGCTAAGGTATTTGGGTAGGTAAATGCAAAAGGGTTGGATTTCCCAAGGGTGTGGGTTATTCTCTTAATCGTCTCCAGGTGAGGAATTTTTATTTTATTGTTGGGTGTGTCTCTGGTCTTGTCTTTAGGGGGTCGGTAGAAAATGACGTTTGCTTTTTGAATTGCTTTCTCAATTATATGGTCAGGATACTTTAAAGATGAAAGTTGCTTGCGAATTAGTTCAAATTCTTTTTCCAGGAAATCTGGGGACCAAATTCGTAATGCTCTTAAGAATAGGTTGCTAGCTACACCTATCTTGATAGTAATGTCGTGATAGCTAAAGTAGTGAATATATGAAAGTGAGAAAGTTGGTTTTCTGTATATGGTAAATTTGTATTCTGTCGTGTCTCTGATTATTAAAACATCAAGAAAAGGAATTTTGTTGTCTGTTTCCCATCGGTTTATATTTGCCGTTTTCTGTGGTTGAGCTGTGATAATTCAGCTATCAGATTTGGGGAAGCACGTTCTGCATTATTTTTTAATGCAGAACGTGGCTGGCGAGATCTACCAATCTCGTTAGGAGGAGGAACTCGCTTTAGCAAGAGCCAACAGCTGTTCAGCGGATGGGCAAATTCTCCTGGCGAGTGTCAACGGCTGAGACCTATCTCATAATGTGGAAGAGCTCTCACTGGCTAGAGTCAATGGCATTTCGGCGGGCGGGTGGACAAGCTCTCAGGGTGAGAGATAATGGATGGCCAGGTCCCTCCCTACCACTTTAGCAGCCAGACAAAATCTCGTGACCAGAGGTACCGACTGGTGTGATCCCCCCATCTCGTCAGGTGGAGGAAATCTTACTAGCAACAGTCAATCTTCTTGGAGGCAGGATGATAAGCTCTCAGTGTGAGAGCCAATAGCTGTTAAGAGGCAGGAGGACAAGCTCTCAGGGTGAGAGTCACTGACTCACTACCATTTTACCAGGCTTATAAGCAACGGAGTTTCTGCAAGATCTTTTGACTCAACGTCCTTTACTTAGCAGACAAAATGCTAAGTAAAAAACATTGCTTATAATTTATGGATTTATTTCTGGATTTATACCTTTATTTATGGATTTATCACGTTCCAAACTTTCGTGATTCAGTTATACATACATACATACACGCACACACACACACACACCCCCACACATAAATATATATATATATATATATATATATATTATAATATATATATATATATATATATATATCATACATATATATATATATATTATATATATATATATATATATATATATATATATATATATATCTATAATATATATATATATATATATATATATATACATATATATATTATATATATATATATATATATATATATATATATATGAATGTTAAAAATGTTCTGTAACAACAGAATTCCATCTAATAAAAGGAGCCCATAAAACACCAAAATGTAGAGAGAAAAGTACTATATTTCAGAGACTGCTGTCTCTCTCTTCAGGTATATGAATGAGAAAAATTTTTGAAATAATTTTTAAACAAAAATCGTCTATAAAAAAGAAGGGCAAGAAACCCATTTAAACTAAAAAAATTTTAAGACTTTTTCTGTTTTAGATTTTTACTTTTTTAAAAAGGATTTTTATAATGACTAAATCAGACAACCGCTAAGATGAAGAGAAATATTTTGCAAAAAAATTATATATTTGAAACCATTTCATGATAAATTTATTGCAGTATTTTTAGCCAATTTTTTAAATAATTCTTTAAAGACAAATCAATGATTAAAAAATCTTAAAAGTTTCGTATATGAATTGAAATGTGATTAAATTTTATATTACTCGTCTATTTTCTTATTTAATTTCCTAAAAGATTTTTGAACCAAAAATCAATTTTTCAGGCTATTCCTAAATTGATTTCTGATACAAAAAACGGATAAAGTAAAGGGGATAAAAACTCTCAAAAATATTGTGCAAAAAATTTATATATTTCCTAAATGATTTTATGTTACATTTATTGCCCGAATTTTAGGTTAGTTTTGAAATAATTTTTGAAATAAAATCAGTTATTAAAAACCGGGAAAAAACTAATACATAAAAAAATAAATAAAAAAATAAATAAATAAATAAAAATAAAAATATATGAAAAAATAAAAATAAATAAATAAAATAAATAAAATAAATAAATATAGTAATAATAAATAAATAAAAAATAAAAAGAAAAAAATAAAAATAAATAAATAAATAAAAATACAAATAAATAAATAAATACAAATAAAAATAAATAAATAAATAAATATAAAAATAAATAAAAAATAAAAAAATAAATAAAAAAATAAATAAAAAAAATAAATTAATAATAAAAATAAATAAATAAATAAAAATAAAAAATAAATAAATAAAAATAAATAAATAACTATATATAAATAAATAAATAAAAACAAACAAATGAATAAAAATAAATCAATTAATTAAAATTAAAAAAAAATAAGTAAATAAAAAAAATAATAATAAAATTAAAAATAAACGAAAAATAAAATAATAAAAATGGAATAAAAATAAATAAAAAAAAATAAAAAAATAAAATAAAATAAATAAAAATCAAAAAATAAATAAATAAATAAAAACAAATAAATAAATAAATAAAAATACAAAGAAATAAACGAAATAAAAATAAATAAATGAATATAAAATAATGAAAAAATAAATAAATAAAAATAAAAAATAAAAATAAATAAATAAAATAAAAATTAAATGAAAATTTTAAAGAAAAATCAATAGATAAAAATAAA
>NC_087214.1:44332359-44347359 GCF_015104395.2 Macrobrachium nipponense
AACGAAATTTCAGTGTAAACAAATATATCTTGGAGGCAAACCTGGTTGGCCCTTTTGATAATTAGTACTATTCTTCAAAACTTCTGTAATTACCTTCATATTAAAGGTCGCAATCATGTTGAATACACTTAATCATAATGGACACTGTTTACGGTATTCTTATAGAGAAGGGACACTATGACGAAAACAAACAGTGGCCAACCAGAATTGAAATATAAAATTTAGGCTAAAGGACAAAAGCTACGACCTGTGGTCATATTCAGCGCTGAAAATAATGTTGAAATGATTGTTGCGGGAGGGTGAATAGTAAGATGGAATAGATATATGAATGGAGGTAAAGCAAAAAGCATGAATGGGGATGCGGCTGGAGTGCCGTAGGGACACGGCAAAGAACCTTTAGTAACGACTACGGGGAGACTCCCATCTCCAGCTGCCAACATATTTTATGTCACGCTGGCCAACATACATGTATCGTTTGTGGAATTAATGCAAAAGAAGTATGGTTATTATTATTAAAATAGTTTTAACAGACCATTGAGCAGAACATCAACTCTGACAGGGCAGGTACGATGTATTTGTATTTATTAATATTGCTACGAGCTTCCATTTTAGACCGTCTATTTACTTCTTTCCTTCGACCAAACTCGGAAACTTAAAATAAAAAATAAGATGGAAAAAAGAAGGGGAAAGTCGAATAGAAGGAAAACGAAAAAACTAGAGTAACTATAGCCCATTCACATAAGGTAGATTCTTGTGCCTACGAGACGTTTGTTTGGCGGCCTCTGATTGGCTGGTACCGGGAGGCAGACTGCTCGCTCAGTGGGACATATTTTTGTTTGTAGCTTAGAAAACTAGCATTATGTTTACTTTTCTTCATTTATCTCACGTTTTACAAAAGATAGAAAAGTTTTGGTCATACCAATGGATTCGGTATTAAATGTACAATTAATTTATCTTTTCCTGAAATCAATAAGTTAAAATACAAAGGAATTACAACGAGTAGAAGAAGAAGACTTTCATTCTTTATACCTGTTTTTATTTATCATCGGATTTGCATATTTCAATGAGATCAGATAAAATAAAATCTTGTCTTCTTAAACAACAAATCACCTGAATACGCTAGTGCTTTTAGATTTTAGATGTGTGTAATATGTAAAGAGAAAATGAAGAATGTCTTATTATGTTGCATCCGTACTTGACTCGGTTTGACAGTAGTGCCGAGAGACGCAAGATATCTTAGCTAGAGCCAATTAGCGATATGAGAAGTTTGCAGTTTCGAGAATATGTATTTACCGAATTATTATGTCATTACATTTTACTGTAATAAATGCATAGATTTCCCATTATTACTTTTTCGAACATTTTTTACTCAAAATATATATGTCCGTATTTCTGGACACATGATAAAAAAAAAAAAGTAAATAAATCAGATGGATGCATCGGGTGTTGGCTTCAATTTAGTCTAGGTGAGAAATGTACATGCTTCATGAGACTCACTGATAAATAACAGAACTTGTTTCTCTGACCATTAACATCAAAAGCTTATGGTTTTCATATGTTCCCTCAATAAACAAAAGTACACCTGTTTTTTTCTTACCATAAAATTTGCTGACGATGTAACTAATATAATATTCTGTCTTTTTCAGAATTGCACAAGTTACTCTTACACCAGAATTTGTAAGATATTAATTTCTTTTCTTTATGTTCATATCGATAGCCTAATGGCATACCCAATGTAAGCCTACTGTGTATGACTTTCTTTTGTGTTTATGACATAATATATCTGCATGAATTCCCTTACCCTTCTTTTTGTTTAGTCTCATTATCCTACATGTACTAATTAAAACTATTATATATATATATATATATATATATATATATATATATATATATATATATATATATATATATATATATATATATATATATTTTTAAAGGTTTTTTCCTTCGTGGCAAAAAAAACCTTTATTTAGTACATAGCATCACGTTTTATATACTTCGTGATCAAGTTATTCATATATATATATATATATATATATATATATATATATATATATATATATATATATATATATATATATATATATATATATACATACATATATATATATATATATATATATATATATATATATATATATATATATATATATATATATATATATATATATATATATATATATATATATACAATGATGCAGAGGTGTGGGAACGATTACGGGAGCTATTCTATTCTAACTCAGGTATGAATTAAATGATTCAAGAATAAATGAACTACGTCAGGACAAAACTAATCAGATTTTTCCTAAACATTGTTTGTATACATGTATATAAAGGAGATAAACATTCTGGTGTAAGAGTAAACTCAAGCAATTCTGAAAAAGAATATTATATTCGTAACATCGTCAACAAATTTTATGGTAAGAAAGAAACAGGTGTAATTTTGCTTATTGAGGGAACACATGAAAGCCATAAGCTTTTTGATGTTATTGGCCAGAAAGAAACAAGTTCTGTTATTTATCAGTGAGCCTCATAAGCATTCACATTTCTCACCTAGATTAAATTGAAGCCAACACCCAGATGCATCCATCTGATTATTTACTTTTTTTTTTTATCATGTGTCCAGAAATACGGAAATATATGATATTTGAGTAAAAATGTTCGAAAGTCATAATGGGAATTCTATGCATTTATTTAGAGAAAATATAATGACATAATAATTCGGTAAATACATACTCTCGAAACTGCAAACTTCTCATATCGCCAATTGGCAACTGCCAACGCGCCAGCGGCTCCAGCTAAGAGCGCCAAAACCCACGATATCTTGTGTCTCTCGGCACCACTGTCAAACCGAGTCAAGTACGGATGCAACATAATTAGACATATTCCTCATTTTCTCTTTACCATATTACACTCATAAAATCTGAAAGCACCAAGCGTATTTGGTGATTTTATTGTTTAAAAACACAAGTTTTTTATTTTATTCTTGATCTCATGAATTATGCAAAATCCGATGATAAATAAAAACAGGTATAAGAATGAAATGTTCCTCTCTTCACTTCTATCGTTGTAATTCCTTTGTATTTTTAACTTATTGATTTCAGAAAAGATTAATTAATTGTACATTTAATACCGAATCCTTTGGTATGACCAAAACTTTCCTATCTTTTGTAAAACGTGAGATAAATGAAGAAATGTAACATAATGCTAGTCTTCTAAGCTACAAACGAAAATATGACCCACTGAGCGAGCAGTCTGCCTCCCGGTACCAGCCAATCAGAGGCCGCCAAACAAACGTCTCGTAGGCACAAGAATCTACCTTATGTGAATGGACTATAGTATACCTTACAGAAATCATATCAATTTATGGACAAAATTACGCTTACATATAATCCTTTAAAAAAGTCATTTTGAGTATTTTTATTAAGAGTTTTTATTTCTTTCTCTCTGTTCATAGCTTGTGTGCCCCCAATCGCAGAAGCGAGTTTCACAGAAAGCATATTTTTGAGGAGTCAAAATTTTCGATTTCTCATATCTTAACTTCATACCCGGCACGCAAAGTATAACAATATTTTTTGTCTATATTTTGTCAATTAAATTAGAATTTTTCAAAAATTTCATAATTGGGTTAATTTAAGATGTAGAAGTTTCTGACAAAATTTCACTGACTGATCTATTCCCAAACCTTGACGTTCGCTGCTTATTATACCTTAGACAACGCACAATAAATGTTTAGTTGTTTTCATTACTTTATATTCTGAGCATATAGAAACAGGCTTATGTAGATTATCCATTAGGCTCCTTTGTGTTAAACGAGAATGTCCTATTCAGAGACGTGTCAAAGTTAATAGTGTACGTCT
This sequence comes from Macrobrachium nipponense, assembly GCF_015104395.2. NCBI lineage: Eukaryota > Metazoa > Arthropoda > Malacostraca > Decapoda > Palaemonidae > Macrobrachium > Macrobrachium nipponense. Next base: position 44,336,220 of record NC_087214.1, read on the forward strand.
CTTTTTTCGGTATAATGAACTCCATTATCCAACACTATACTCTGATTTTTTCCATCTGTCCATTCGCCTGTGGTGTTTGCGTATGGTAACACTGCGTCCCGGGCTTTAGATAGTAACATTCAACAATGATAATAATATCCTATTTCAAATATTAACGGTGTAATTGGCGTACGGTAATTTATTAAAACACTTTTCAGTTGCAAATGTACACCCAAATATCCTTTTAATTACCTAAAACTTACACATAGGGTATGGACAGATGGATATAAACGGAGTATAGGTATTACATGGTCCAATTTATTATTACCTTCAGGTTCTTCATTCCATATGTTTTGTGATTTTTGTATAATACCTATTTTTATATTTGTTATAAAATCATTAATGGGTATATTTACATCTGACGATGTCATATGGGTTGCTTCTTTGGATGATTTATCAGCCTCTTCATTTCCTTTGTTCACTATATGGTCAGGGTTCCAACATATTTCTATTGTTTTCCCATTGTTAGTTTAACTTACAGAGTAGTAACTTAATTTGTTGTACTGTGTTATTTCTTAGTTTGTAACTTTGAATAGCTTCTATAGCACATCTCGTGTCGCTAAGATCACAAAATTATTGAATGATGTTTTTTTGGCTGATACTATTACACGTAAGTCAACTGTAAATACTGAGGGATTACTAGGTGAGAGAACTGATACGTTTTGTCTTGGGATACTGCAGCATATCCCACTCCATATGGTGATTTGGATCCGTCTGTGTATATTGCATAATGTGGATCTTTCCGGTTTGTATGTTCTGCTGTATTTTGTCTCTGTGGACTCTTCATTGTTACTAACTCTCTATGGAGAGAGAGAGGTAGTTCACCACATTCAAATTGTAAAGATGTCTTGGTGATGATCTAAAAGCTCCTAAATATTATAAGGCCTTCATTGTGAATTGGGTCTAATGTTTGCTGAGTTGCGTCTGATGCCGAGACACATATTCCACTTCCATCATCAACGACAGACCACACTGTTGCCTTATATTGGATTTTTTATTATTATTATTAGATTTGATGCTCTTTTACATTTTGTTTTCATGTATGTCATGTGGGTTTTCCAATTCAAGTGAGTATCAAATATTTATCCTAAAAATGTTATCTTTGGCCAATTGGTAAACTATGATTTCTGATTTTTTAGTTTATTTCTTCAACTTTCTTCCACAATTTATGTTGTTTTTATGAACGCGATTTGCTTGAGTTTCATTACGATAATCTAAATCCTACAGATGAGGCCCACGTGCTTAATTTTTATGTGTTTTTTTTTATTAATGATCTGTTTTAAATTGTTTTCTGCGAATGCTGAATATATACAGCAAAAAATCTTTTTCATATACAGGTTACTTTTAATTCGAATTAGTAGATTATTACTGATACAATTTTATTGATAAAGTAAGCAGTGCGCCACTGAGGACGCTTCCTTGTGGAATACTATTTTCAAGCGGAAATGTTTTTTGACAAAATATGATCAATTCTCACCCTCAGCAGTACGATCTGTCAGAATGTTTTTGGATAAACTTAGGTAATGTCCACATATGCTATTTTTTATTTAAGTTTTCTAATATTGCATACCTCCATGTGGATCATAAGCGTTTTCAACTTAAAACAAGACAGCTACCGTATATTTTTTATGTTCAAATCCTCTATGTGTGTGGTCTTCTAAGTTACATGGAGAATATAATGTAGATCTGTTCCATTATGATCCGAACTGAGTGGGAGTCAAAATTTTATTTTCATAAATGTTCCACGTTAGTTGAGCATTTGCCATTTCTCTAGTAAATTTGCATAAGCAATTTGGTAAAGAAATTGGTCTGTAATTATTTATGTTATGGGGATCCTTTCCGGGTTTTGGGAGGATAGGAATTATTATGGCATTTCACCATTCACCAGGAAATAAATATCTAATCCATAAACTACTACCAAACTGTAATAAGTATGCTTTTGCCAAAGGTGTTAAATAGCAGATTATCACAAAACATATATAGTCTACCTCCAGGAAGAGGTGACTATATATGATCTTTTTAATTTTAGTACGTATCTTCTATAGTTTAAAAATTCATTGTTATTATCTCTATATTATTTCCTTTGTAAGGAAGTGTTCATTTAAATTATTATCTATCGATCACATTTGCTAAGTTTTTTTTCCGATTACATTACTAACTTACTTTTCAAATCAAGTATTCTTTTCCATCTTTTAATATGGCATGTCTATAGGTGGTATACATGGGTACAATTTATTTTCTTGAATTTTTCCCCCTATTTTTTTGTATGGGATTATTATTAGAGAGATCTGCTGCATATTTCCCTTTTTCAATTGTATCATAATATTATTGTCATTTACTATAAATTTTCCCCCCCAACATCGGCAATGTTTTATTCATTTTATTGAATGTTATATTTGAATATCATGTCATCTCCCTATTGAGTGTTTTATTTTGATTAATTCTGTTAGCTTGGAACCTTGTGTTGGTGATGAGTTTTTGATATTGTTATTGCGAACAGCGAATTTATTCATATTTTCAACACTTTTTACTACGTAATCAAAAGCAGAGATGCGATTTAGCGTGTCTAGTGAACGCAGGGGTAAACGTAACCTTTTAAACGCGACTGTACCTAAATTTCCTTTTTCCTCTCTTGATGTAAATGCAAAGGTTGTATATGCCTGTTTGTTGATACAATACTGTTGATATGTAAACATGATATCATCGGTTCATATTATTTTAGTAATCGTTGTACTTCTGGATGTAATATGGTCTACAGACTATTTACATTTCATTGTATCGTATAGTTGTTGAAAATATTATGTGAAAGCGGTCGAGTTTTGCTTTCTTGTTTCGTATGATCAATTTTGGATTCTTTTCTAATAATTTACTCACGGCGTTTATTTCTTGTATTTTTTTTTATATTAAGTGTTCAATGCACATGCAACCATGTCCATCGGCGCGCAAAATCAGTGATTTAATTCTTTGATATTCATAAAATTTTTTTATAATGGTTGTAAAAACCATCTTTTGTTGTTTTTTGTTTTTATTACTGCACAACGCGACGAAACATTTTTTTTGTTTTGTTTCATTTGTTCTTATTGTACCAATTATTGGTGATGGAGTAATCACCTAAAGAGGTAAAAGCTATGGGATCTTCACCTGGATATACACCACACCCTCAGAGCCTTAAGGAATCGTCAGTCAGTCGATATCGGAACCAGCCTTGGGGAAAGGTTTGACAAATGTTTCGCCTCGTTCGATGACGTCAGGTATTCCAGTTTACGGGTGGAGAGGCATACCGTACACCTCCACCCTCCTTCTAAGTTATAAGAGTACTCTTTCATATTTCAGTTCCATGCAAAATGTTCATCAATGATTTTAGACGAAGAGGGAAGCAAGAAAAACCTGATAGAGGGAGGAGTAAAAAGACGAAGGATTCCCAGTGTTTGGTTGAACCCTCTGCAAAGATGCAAGGTATAAAAATGCATTCAGTCGCTGCAGTGGATCCTTATGCCCCTTCCTTGTCAAAGGGTTGGGATCAGGAAGTGTAAAAAAAAAGGAGGGAAAAAGCGAATAAAAGGGAGGGAAGCGCAGCCCACATACAGAGCATGGAAAGGAAAAGGATTTGGAGGATAAGAAAGGAAAAGGACTTTGGGAAGAAAGGAAGAAGACTTGTTTTTTAATCCCTTACAGCGAAACTGATTTAGTAGTATAGCAAATGGAATGAACAAAAGGCGAGAGAAGGGGTAACGGATGAGAGAATAAAAAAAAGGTTGCGGGGGTCGGGGGGGTGGGGGCGAGGCGTAGGAGAGGAGTAAGGAATAAGGAACATCTACTGCACATTTATGACGAATCCTTTCCGTGACAAATTATTATGCCACCCCAAAACAGAACGAATTTTGGTATATATTGAACGGAAGGGAATCTGCGGCAAAAGAGAAAGATCGACTTTTCCAAACTTGCCTCGCAAGAGAGTCAGCGGAAACTCTTTTGTGATGATTCAGTGACCCTCCGGAAGAATGCGGTGTTGATAGCCATCAAACTCTTGGAAAGTGTTAATAAAAATCCCCGGTGACTTGGTACAAATGCACGAGGGCTTCACTTATCATGTCACACATAAAGTTTTTGTTGCTTCCAGACAATTTCTTTCCCATGAAATGACTCAGTGCAGTGATTCCTCCTTAGAATTTTCGAGATTGTCATCAGATGTGGATATCTGAGATGTTGTTTATGTGTTTTTTGAGCACGAGTAATGGTGTTACGGTAACATATGAATCAGATATTTGTATCGACGAATTCTTTCTTCTGAGTTTTTGTCTACATTCATAGACAACTTTATGAAATTAAGTAATATATTAGTGTTATACCTCGATATGGGTTTAGTTCTCGCTGTCTCTTTCTCCCTTTGCCTGATTTTGCCGAGATCATTGACCTAAAATAATTTCACTCATTTGTAGAAAAGTTAGCAGTTCCATTACAGTAGTGTTTGACGGTGTGAATAAAATCTACTTATTTACCTTTATATTATAGTGAAATTACTCTATTTAAGAATGCGATGAATGGTATTGAAAAGTTCGAAGGGTTATGATACTGAAGGACGCTACATAATTTTTTTCTTTTGGATTGGTGCGGTCGAGCGGTGTGAACCTGGCTGGTCCTCTGGGAAGAAAAGCTTTGGACACGACGGCGTGTGAGGAAGATTTCGCTTTTAGTTGGCGTCATTTGCCTTGCGAGCGAGTCTTCATGGAAGTCATGGATGAATTTTTCGCTGCCTTGACATGGCCATTGTTACGTATCCCCCCCCCCCCCCCCCCCCCCCCCCCCCCCCCCCCCCCCCCCCCCCCCCCCCCCCCCCCCCCCCCACCCCCCCCCCCCCCCCCCCCCCCCCCCCCCCCCCCCCTCCCCCCCCCCCCCCCCCCCCCGACGCCCGGTCCCCCTCCTCGACCCTTAGCGAACATATATGAGAATTTATGACCTCTTCTATAATTGTGATTGTTAAAGCGAAGGTGTTGTAAATATAAATTAATTTATTCTTCGCCAATAATACTGAAGGAATCCCTCTATATATATATATATATATATATATATATATATATATATATATATATATATATATATATATTTATTTTAACCCTTAAACGCCGACTGGACGTATTTTACGTCGACATTTTTTGTCTCTCGGGTGCCGACTGGACGTATTTTACGTCGACATACAAAAGTTTTTTTAAAAATTCGCGGAAAAATACTTTTAGGCCTACCAGCCAAAAACTCTTGAATCACGCGCCTTGGGGGATGCTGGGAGTTCGCGGATCAAGGGGTTGTTTTGTTTACTATCGTTACGCAGGCGCGCAAGCGCGAATTTCTTTCTTGCCGCACTAAAAAGTATCTGTGACACATCTCGGAAATTATTTCGTCACTTTGACATAATTTTTTTACCATTTTAAATTAGCCGTTACATGGACTATTATATATGAAAATGTGCGCATTTTTATGTAGAATACAAAAAAAAAATACTCATGATTGTAGCTTTTATCAGTTTGAGATATTTTCATATAAATAACGATAAGTGCCAAAATTTCAAACCTTCGGTCAACTTTGACTCTACCGAAATGGTCGAAAAACGCAATTGTAAGCTAAAAACTCTTATATTTTAGTAATATTCAATCATTTAACTTAATTTGCAACTAATTGGAAGTCTCTAGCACAATATTTCGATTTATGGTAAATTTATGAAAAAACTTTTTCCTTACGTCCGCGCGGTAACTCTTCCGAAAATAATCATACATGCGATTGTGGTTATGTTTGCACCATTTTAAATTCACCCGTTACATAAAGTTTTATATATGAAAATGTTCGCAATTTCATGCACAACTACAACTAAAAACAACCATGGTTGTAGCTTTTTTATCAATTTTGATATATTTTCATATAAAAAAATGACAAGTGACAAATTTTCAACCTTCGGTCAATTTTGACTCTACCGAAATGGTCACAAAACGCAATTGTAAGATAAAACGCTTATATTCTAGTAATATTCAAGCATTTATCTTCATTTTGCAACAAATTGGAAGTCTCTAGCAAAATATTTCGATTTATGGTGAATTTATGAAAAAAATAACATTTTCTTTACGTCCGCGCGGTAACTCTTCCGAAAAAATCATACGTGTGATTGTGGTAATGTTTGCACCATTTTAAATTAGCCGTTACATAACATTTTATATATGAAAATGTGCGCAATTTCATGTATAATACAACAATAATTAGTTGAAGGTTGTAACTTTTCTCATTTTCGAAATATTTGCATATAAATCACGATAAATAGAAAAAAAACCACACTTCGGTCAAATTTGACTCTACCGAAATGGTCGAAAAACGCAATTGTAAGATAAAACTCTTACAGTCTAGTAATATTCAGTCATTTATCTTCATCGTGAAACAAATTCGAAGTCTCTAGCACAATATTTAAATTTATGGTGAATTTTTAAAAAAACTTTCCTTCCCTCCGCGCGCGGATTCTCTGCCACAAATCTCCGAAATGCGTAAGTCCCATTCTCGGAATATTTGCTCCGTTTCATATTAGGCATTTCATAGAGTTTTATATATGAAAATGTGCGCAATTTCATGTAGAATAAAACGAAAAATATTTCAAAGTTGTAGCTTTTCTTATTTCCGAAATAATTGCATATAAAAAAATATATATAAAATAAAATTCGACCATTCGGTCAACTTTCACTCGTCAGATTATGGTCGAAAACTGCATTTTTAAGCTAATATTCTTACAGTATAGTAATATTCAATCATTTGTCTTCATTTTGAAAGAAATTGGAAGTCTCTAGGACACTATTTAGATTTATGGTGATTTTTGAAAAAAATATGTCTTTACAATGCGCGTTACGAATTCATGCATTATTTTGTGATAATATTTTCTCTGTGTTGCTTTTATCGTTTTACAATTTGTTATATACCAAAAGGCTTGAAATTTAGTGTACATTACAACGAAAAAAAAAGTAACTTGTTACCTTCAACCGTTTGGCGCACAGCGCGATTTGAATACAATTATATATGAAATTTCGTTTTTGCGCTATCATATATCGCATATTTAAATATGATAATGATAACTCTTTTCATTTCCGATGGTTGCATACTAAACTTCAGGCAATGACAAAAAAAAGGAGCCAAAAATGAAACTCTTAATCTTCAAAACTAAGCGCGCTATGATTTTTTGAAAAAAATATTTTTTCCGCTCCCGCGCTCACTCTGAAACGTCTCCGGCACACGGGAGACATTTTTTTTTTTACGCTTCGGCGTTTAAGGGTTAATATTAAAGGGTATAAGGACTGTACATATTATTTTTATTAGTATTTGAATACTCAATATCCCAACAAGTCAAGATGTCAGAAATTTCATAGACCTCAAAATAATTACATTTCCGGGCAAAATAATAAGTAAGAAATCGGCCAAATGGAAGGAGAGCATCCCAACAGTGTACTTCCAAGATCAAGGATCTGATGGCGTTTGCCCTCAACCGCTTTTTCCTACAGACAATTGTTGTTCAGATCCAGTGAATTACTGCGGCAGTTAAAGAAATATTTCAACCGTAAAGAAAAGATGTCTTTTGGAAAGCCTGACCGTTGCGGGTAAAAAGGTTTCCATTTGGACAAGAGCCTTTAAAGCTGTTGGATATTGTTGTTGTTTGGGCAATTACTTACAGTAAAAGGATGTTCATTCGTTTTTGCACCGCAGCATAAGTAAAAAAAAAAGGCAATGAAAAAAAGGGGATGGGATTGTGGGGGCTTTGAAGGAAAAAAAAAGGAAAACATGAAACTTCATTCTAAACCGTTATGAGGTTCTTAAGAAATTGGGTCTCATTATCATTTTCTTCCGTGGATGGGTATGTTTCTGAATATGTCAGCAGCTTTATCAGAATATCTTGGAGAACGTGGCAACGGATTCTGAATGACTTACTTAACATGAGCAAAGAGGAAGTTTTTTTTTTTTTTTTTTTTTTTTTTTCTTTTTTGTGTGTGTGTGTGTGTGTGTGTGAAACTTGAACTTATTTTGACAAGAATCCTTGGAAATGATAATGTTTCCACTAATAGGGGCGTGTGTGTTCGTGAGTATTAGCAGATCTCTCAAACACGAATAAAACGAATTCGATGAAAGACGATGAACCCATTCAATGGGTGGCCTCGTCCAGAGGAGCAACTTTCGATGAAAACTTGTCTGTTATTGTGGCTAAGGCATTCTCGGGGAAATAAACCAGAGAATTAGTGCAGCTACTGGCAACTTGTGGCTTGCCGAGGGTATTGTAAATAAAACAATCAAGGCGCATATACTAGACCGTAAATTCAATCAAATTACTTATTTAGGAATTATTACCCTTGAGGCATTGGCACGATACAATCATAGACGGAAGTGAGTTCTCTGCTGAATTGACCTAAACCTTCTAGAGGTTGAAATGAAAAATATTCCTGTGTTAAAAACAAGAAACGTTGTTCTCTTGAATATATATTTGAATCCTTTAAAATGTTATAAATAAAATGCTACGCCATTCTGTCATTTCTTTCTAGTTTTGCTACATAATGTGAGTATGAAAAGAACGAATCAGTTTTGTACTACATCTGTGCATACTTTTCAGTGCATATAGGGAAGAGATAGCCACCAGGATTTTCACATTCGGTAGGAATTGATTTTTTGTAAAGTCATCAAACAAAAAAACGTTCCGAAATTTCTAGAAAGGCGAGAGCTTTTCGTCATTTCCGGAATCCCCAAAAAACACGATCCTCGCAGACAAAGGCCCACCGGGCAAAGTTGTATATTCCTCGGATAAAAGGAATCGGAATCACTTTGTGAAAGTGTTTCGATTTAATGGTGACCTCTCAATTTTTTTGGGATGATTCCGGTCTCTCAGGTCTGAGGTTTCCCCATCTTGCTATTCAGGCGGTTAATGAACGAGGGAGTTTAGAAGTGAATGAAATGATTTTTAGTCTGAAATATTTTGAAGAATTATTTCTATACAATTCACACACATTTGTCACTTTCCTGTGTTATCAAAAATCTCTAATTATTGTAATAAATATTTTATCACATTATTATCGTTTGGGGTTAAAGTCATTTAGCTTCTAAAATTTGGGTACCGTGACAAGAATAAAATAAGAACCAAGTTTTATCAAGTAACAATGTTTCAAAATATCCCTTATGAAAAATTCCGTAGAGAAAAATTGAGGATAAAAAAAAATAATTAATTAGTTATAGATTTTACTGAAGAATTTTAAAGAAGAAATACCTGTTTATTATGTATTCATACTCTGGTATTTCCCTGTAAAAATCTGCTGACCACTACCAAATAACATATTTAAATTTTAGATCATCAAGATAAAAGTTGAACATTTAAAATTTTATAAAATTATAGCTGATTCATAAGTTTGGAAAGCAAACCAAGTGTCTGATATTAATTGTTTCATTATCTAGGAAAACAAACGCGAAATATGATGCATAGTATGAGAAAAAGAGAACAAACATGTATATTACTCGTGCAAATGGTAACTTCTTAAAACTAGAGACCTCTTTGGTTAGGATGATAAAAATCCTGAGCAAATGTAGCACAATTTGAAAAAAATATTATTTGTATAGCAACATACAGTTTGCTAATTTTTTTTTTGTAAGATTCGTTGTGATTTGCTCTCTCCCATCTTTGTATGTTATTCTAAGTATTTGTTAATACAAATTGTATTATATAACCAAGAAAGTTTAGTTTTACATTGTTAACCTAATTTCTCTTAATTTTCCTATCTTCTTTCTTCACTAGAGGGAGGCATATTTGTATTTTATATCTATATTATAAAAAATTATCCTCTTCATAAAAGGATAAACACACGATTGCGTTATTATCGCCTAGCGAAGAAAAAATTCTGTGAAAGAAAATACGAATTCTTCCATCAACGGAAGACGGATGAGCGAACAAACACAAAATACCTTAACATTTTGCGTTTGATTCTGCACTCCAATGATGAGACTGGGACGTCAATATCACGAGGAGACGTTTATTGACTTGTTTTGCCAGAGTTTCATCTTTATTAAATACGTTCAAGTCTGGTACGAAAAATGGACAAGCGATAGAAGTAAACGTTGTCTTAAAAATGAAAATCAGAATCATGTCAATATGACTTCCCACATGAATTTATACCAGTATTTTTTTCTGCTGGGCTGAATACTTGTGTTTTTTTTCACAAGTCTGATAATATGGGGGCGCCCTTTCAAATATAATAAAAAGAAAAAATTGATTTCCTCGAGAGCCAAAATTGTCCAGAAATTACGCATTTCGTAGAAGAGGGAACATTATTAAAAAGAACAACATATATTTATGCAAATACTGCGATTGCGAAACTAAACTCTTTTCAGGAAATACTAAAATCATAATCAGAATAATACCTTGACTGACATTGGCGCTTCAATATTTAATAATACTTAAGTAACACTATTTTCTAAGAGATTATTGACTATCAGTACATTTTCTTAATTCTACGTTATTTATGAAGGGTAAAATGGTTAGTGGCAGTTTCTTCGTATAATCAGTCATCATAGAACATAACTGTATTTCTCTCTCTTCCTTCTCTTCTTTCATTCAGATTTTTTTTTAAAGATTAAAAAGTCTTTAGTTGGCTAGTTAGAATAAAGCTCTTTGTTAAAAGAGGTATATGAAATGAATTAAAATCCTATTTCCCAATGCTATAAAAGATCTAAACCAATTAATGAAAGAGAAAAAGTCCAAACGATATAATTCAAACTATGTAGTATTTTTCATCATTCAAAGACGACGAAAAACAAGTTCAGAATAATTTAGCATGCAGTAAAATAATTTTAGAGTATCGAAATTTTACGAAAATGAATAGACTTAATAATGTAAAAATAACCCCTGTTTACTAATACAAGGAAAATGGATTATGTGGTTTATGATTATTGAAAGGTCCTCTAATCTTTCACTGTAATACGAAATTGCAAAGGAAAGTAGCTATGAAGGAATAAAATATTACGTATCAGATATTCAAGCTAATTTCATAAAGGTTCTCTTGCTTGAAACTTCTTGTGATATGCTTTGAAGAAAAATAAGCAGCGAAAT
>NC_087214.1:44350760-44418260 GCF_015104395.2 Macrobrachium nipponense
GTTTGTTATGAAAAATGCCAAAAGAATACTGTCATGATTCTCATCTACCGAGCTTACCATTTAACATCTAACTATGATGCTTTTCATAAAGAAATAAGTTTTATTTCTACATTCATTTTTTAAAAGCAATAGTTTTAACAGCGTTGTCTTTTATAGCTATGTACGTAGAGTCCTAAGCAGAAAATCTAATTTAACCAAATAAAAGTAATGTCTAGAGAGCAACCTGATATATATTGTTGCCATATATTTTAAATCAATAATTGGATCCATGCGATATACCATTTGCCACATTTTCACTGACATTCGGGGCCAGGTTACGTGGGCGTATCGTCTTCCCCTTGACAGCACTTGGCCGTCGTCCTTTTCCAATGGGAGCTTAACCTCCTGGTCTGTCAAATCTTCTTCTAGAAATGGAGGTATCTGTTGTACTTTCAGTGTGGTGTCGTGATTTCCAAAACGATCGACGACTTGAGCTAAAGTTTTTACAACAGGACTCGTATCCAAAGCAGTGGAGTCCTCAACAGAGCTTGAGCATAATGGAAAATCCTCAGAATCGCATTCATCTCAGTCCTCAGTATCTACACTTTCATACGGCTTCTTTGCTGACATTCTGTTTATATCTGTCCTTATGTCTCGGTCATCACTATCTTTGTCTTCAGCATCTATCCTTTCATTACTTACATTCACTGACCCGATACAATGTAAGATTTAGTAATTCTCTTAAGTCTCTTGCGATCAAACAATTTGCAAACCAAACACTGTTTGTCGCAGTAAATTTTGAAATTCGACTACGGATTTTTTTTTTAATAATCTCTTTCAAATATGGGTAATATAATGGGAAGAGAGCGGAGTGGCATGAGAACGCTGGCTGTTAGCTCCATCCACAGTGATGACATCACTTCAAGTGCGAGCACTGTGATTGGCTGGAAATGGGCTCCTTCAAATACAGATCTGGGATATATTTAGACAGAAAAGAGTTCACTTTAAAAGTATAACAAGGTTATTATACTTGAAATAGAACACGGTCTGCACTTGACAAACAATACGCTATTTTGTGCAAGACCTCAAACAATGGCAACAACCTGCGATCTCTCTTTACTCCTCTTGAGTTTTACTGACTGTAAAGTTGACATACTCGACTCCTCCAGCAAAGTTACCCCTCTGTATATACGATACTTCATACCGTCCACAATGGACTGGCCGTTTCTCGTTCTTTTCCAGATCTTACTCGACTGAACGACAAAACTTGTTTAAAATAAAATCTCTATAGGCTTCTAGAACAAAAATAAAAGTCTTCAAACAAACAGCGCTAATGCTACGAGCTTTGCATATGACAGATTAACATTGAATGAGCAACGGATGCATCATTTGGTGAACGTAATAATAAAATATTACTACATGCGCTATATTACAAGCGAGAGAGCATTTTGGAATTCTCTTCACACACAAACACACAAACTGAATTATCGTTAAAACAGTATCTCTTTGCTCGTGAAGGAAAACAATCTTCTGCCGATGCTGCATTATGTGCTGGCCTTGATCTACCAAAGCCTTTCCTCCTTAACTAACCTTGAAAGTCACAGCACGAGTGGAGCTTCATCACTGACTTCTTCGGTTGGTAAGTTCCCATCATATTTATATTCATAATATGCAATCACTTCTTGGGGATGTGAACATGATGTCTCAGGATAGGAGTTGGCGTAAGTATGGTACTATGGAAATGGCCCTCGTATCATTACCTTTTAAGCATTTTAAAGTGGACACAACTTCGAGTCTTCTTCCTTTGAAGGTGTTGACCTACCATAATCCTCCTAAATATTTGAATAGATTTGGTGGTAAGGATAAACGTCTAGCTAATTGGAGCATAATTTTGCAAGAGTTTAATTTCACAATGGAACATATCAAAAGTAATGTAAATGCATATTCACTGTCCAGAAATCTTCATTGTTAGAATTTTTCATTTTCATCCTATAATTTCTTGTGTTTGTTGTAGTATTGCATATTGTTACAGCTTAGTTAGTCCTTCACAAATTGTGATTATATACGTGTATTTTCAATGAAGAAATTATTGTTGTTGATTACTCCTACTTATATCACTTTTATATTCCGGTACTTTTTGGTGTATTAATGATAATAGGGTTTTTGTGAAAAATTTTAAAGACAAAAAATTTTCCAAATGTAAGGGGGGGGGGGTTCTTATGGTATTGCTAAGTTTTGAGATGAAATTGTAATGGGTGCAGGGAAACCTGTTAAGGTTGTTGGTAATGAGCATATTCGTAAATATGTGTTACGAGATAAGAATCTTGTATTCCATTTGGTAAGCGTCAAGCCAAAGCGGTAGGCAAACTGATACACACTCAATCTCTCTCTCTCTCTCTCTCTCTCTCTCTCTCTCTCTCTCTCTCTCTCTCTCCCAGCGATCACCGACACAGCCTCCCCTCTCTCTCTCTCTCTTGACTCGCAACCTCTCTCTCTCTCCACCTCTCTCCATTCTAACAGGTCATCAAATGAGAGTCAGAGATATGGAAAAACATAACATTTATTTAACAATGGAAAGATAATAACTCAAGTCTCACAGACTAACTAACTTAGTTAAACCCCAGTATGTAAATGTATTAATCAGTAATTAGTCACACCAGTTATCTCTCTTCCATACGGGACTCTCTGTCCTCCCAGGACTCTCATTCCCCTTGTTACAAAGACACGAGAAAATACTTGTAAGCACACACAGTTGTAAAGACAAAGTCAAAGATTAAACATGTTTACAAGGTATTAACAAGCCATCCCTTTGGCTAAAGTAATACAACACTTACCCATCTCCAGCCCAGAATATCACACAAATAATTAAATAAACTTTCGCAGAGCTATCCCGACATCTTGCCTTTCTCTCACGGACCTCTCTGAAAGTCTCCCCATAGACTTGGCTAAAGATGCCATTATGAATGGAAGAGGCGCACACGTACATATGAACTCACACAGAATTGGTAACAACCAGTTTCTAAAGGCACTTGAACAAGACCCCATGAACTGACGAACATCAACCCGCTTAACTATGCATTTTCATATCACGCCATCCCAGAATGATTTATCAGCTTTCTCAGGTTGTTGCTTCGGCTCTGTTCTGTGCAAAATCACAGCACATCACATTGGCATATTAAACATATTATTAATTATAGCCCCCTTCATCTCACATATGCATGGGCTAGTTTGTATAATACTGTTAAGGGCAGTGGTTAATAAGCATTTTTCCTTTTCATGAGCTGTCATCGTAAGTAAGTTACAGATGATAAGGAGTCGATGTCACGCCTTCGGTTTGTATTGAGCTCACAGGGTAGGAGAAACTGATTTCTGCCTGCTTACTGAAATACACCTTCATTGTGCCTGGGAAATGCTAGTTTCCCTGTGGAAGTTTTATCTTGGCACTGGATTGTGAAGTGGTGGGTGCTAGTGTTGTTGGCACAGGTCACTGTTGGGAACCGAAGAATCGAAGCTATTCACCACATACACCGAACTGACTCGCATCGCTTCCTCATCATCATCATCGTCATCATCCGAGATCATTGATGTTGGGTTTATAGAAACTCAATCCGGTTTACCATCTTCAGTTATTTGTCTTTTTATCATCTTGATCATCCCCATAGGGAGGTAATGCCATCAATGCACCTCATTCGGTGCAATGTAGGTATTACTTAAGGTTCTTTGCAGTGTCCCTTCGGCCCCTACTTGCAACTACTTTCATTCCTTTTACTGTACCTGTTCTTGTTCTCTTTCTAGGATCTTACTCTCCACCCTCTCCTAACAATTGTTCCATATTACAACTGCGAGGCTTTCCTCCAGTTGCACCTTTCAAAACTTTTACTGTCAATTTCCCTTTCAGCGCTGAATGGTCTTAGTTGCCCCAGTGCTTGGCATAATGCGAAAAATCCATATAAATCCAATCATCTTGATCATCCCTGGAAACACTCTATTCTTCAGTCTGCGGCATGAAGAAAACTTTTCATGTAAGGAATATTTAATGCTATATTCAACCACTGTCATTTATGTTTTTTTTTTTTTTATGATCGATTACAAGGTTATTAGATAGTCCCTTGGTTATGAGAGTAAGTGTTCACGTCCTACTAGACAGTACGAGCCTGGTGCAGTAAAAATGTAAATTTTTTGTTATAATTTTCAGAGAAGGACGTGACAATATATATATATAGGTATATATATATATATATATATATATATAATATATACATATATATATATATATATATATATATATATATATATATATATATATATATAGATATATATATATATATATATATATATCTTACACCTTCCTTAAGAACCTTTCTCCCAAAAACTAACATGATATGAAATGTTCTTACTCCTAGCGAAGAAATCATCTCAAAATGAATACCATGCATCATCTCCCAATGAGACAATCATTTATCTTTACTTTTCCTCACTAAGTAATCTGTAAAAATATAGTCATATGTAAAAGTCAAGAATTCCCATCTTTATGGTGACGTGGAATTCATCTGAGGGAAAAGAAATCATAATTTTGAGAAAGCAAATAAAAATAGATGAGAAAAAATAAACAGTGGGAAACAAACAAACATTCCTGTACAAATGGGAAGAAAAAACTCATTAGAAACTCAAATGTCTTCCACCGATCTTAGTCTTCAAACAGGGCCCATGAGAAGTGCTCAATGTTCAAAAAACGTCTCTTCACTCCAACACTAAATAGTTTTACCTTTTGCTGGATCCCTATGTGACTTCCTCTCCGGCTCGACTCAATAATGCTTGACTCTGTGGTCTGTTAAATGACCCATCCTTGATTTCACTATCCGTACATATTTCGTTTTCCAAGCGCCCTCATGGGCGTACAAACGCTCACACATTCTCATTCTCATGGATCTGTTCCTATTTTTCGTGACTTAACGATCAGGTGACAACTTGCCCTGTTCGGGTCACGTAGCACCCGCTGGGTCAACTTTTTCGCACACGAGATCTCGTCTCCTCGATTTCATCTGTTTTACTTCTTCGGCATCTTCCGACAAAAATCCCCATTCACTGATTAGGATGTTGAACTTCTGTATTTTTTTTCCGAAAACATTCCAATCTTCTCAACAGAGTCCATTCCTCCTTCATTCACACACACACACACAGACACACACATACACACACACACACACACACACACACACACACACATATATATATATATATATATATATATATATATATATATATATAATGTGTGAGTGTGACATCTATATATAGTTATATATAAACACAGGCGTATTCGATTGCAACGTTGTCAAAATTTCCAAGGAATCAGTGAAGAATTTTCGGAGATTTAAGATTTTGAACAAACGAACATTGATATATTATATATATATATTATATAATAATATATATAATAAATATATATATATTACATAAAGGGGCACCGGTTGGTGAATTGTTAATCTCAGCTCTTTTCGGTGAGAGACCAGCTCTGGATTCCTTGAAGATGCTGAAATGAAAAATAGTCAGGAAAGATGACCAATGCACTTTGAGGTCAATGACGCCTAGAAGATCACAAGCTTCGAGCATGAAGCACCCGTGTTTGCTGGAGTGAAATGTAGGGCGTGTCTGTGTGTGTTCGTAATGAACGGTATATGACTTTTGTTATGGGGAACAAGTGCTAGGAGGGAGGACTCGCTGATTACTTGTGAAAGATTGTGGAACACGCCTGGAAGAGGTGTTGCAGACCCATCGAATAAGATGGGTTTAAAGTCACCATATAGAAAAATGGATTCTCTAAGACTTTTATTGACTTATTAAAATCTTATGGTTAGTCGGACATAATGAGATAAGAGGGGATGCTTACACAAACACGATTTTAAGAGGAAACGATAGTTTAACGTTTTTTTGTGGGTCAGAGTTAATTCATTTTATTCCATTTTATTAATTGATTTTATTCCATTTTAATGTTAGCTAATTTGGGAAATAAAAAGTATATTTTTTGTACCTACGGGAGCTTATTTCTGCCTAGCTTGTTCTTTCAGCTAAACACCCCAGAGAGATTATGCCACGGAACAAGGGTAGGTGTAGTTGCCTGTTAGCAATTTGTTTCATTTTGTTTAAACGAGTGTCATTCGATCTTAAAACCCGTTCAAGATATATATATATGATATATATATATCTATATATATATATATATATATATAAATATATATAATCTGTGTGGTTAAAAATGTATAATACTTTGAGAATGAAAAGGCATTCATTCTTGGCTATAAACGATAAACGGAACTCGACTTATACCTATCAAGGAGTGATAACAAAAAATCATTTAACTCGGGTAAATTCAACAAAAAGAGGGATCTCAGCCCTTTACTTTGGAAACTAAAATACATATCTAGTTTGACTGTAGTATGACTTCCTCCTAGAAATGGGAAAATCTTGGAAAGACCAAAGTTTTTATGAAGTTGCTAAAACTTGAGTCCCGAAAATTTGCAACTTGATAATTTTAAGTTGTTTATCAAAATAACCCTTCCGTAATTTTTATATTCTGAGTTGTGTTCTTATCTTCTGTTGGTTATGGTGAATATTTTTTCAAACTTTTGTTGTCCATAATTAGAGTTAATTTATCATAACATTCACGCAATTCTTATGTATGGTAACAAAAAAACTCCAGTGTGTACGAGAAAAAATCTGACAATTTTGTGTATTTCTTTTAATTGTTCTTTTTTCTTTTCACGTATTAGACAAATGTGCGGGAAAGAGTCATAATTTAATTTTTGTGATATCTATCTCATTACTGATTATATTTAATGAATTCAAACGAATTCATTAAATATCTAGTCCTTTGATAATAGAAGAAATGACAAATGCCTTCAACAATGGGCGGTGCATAGGTGCACAAACACCAGATACTTGGGAGGTCATTTCGGGTCTAATTTCTGCACACAAGCTACAGAGGCGGAAGTCATTAACAAAAGAGACGGATTTTCGACAAATGTTTGATCTCCCATGGGGACGCGAAATCCTGGTAAAATAATAGAGAGACTTACACATATATAAATGGCTGTTGTATATCTTCACATTAGGCACACTAAATAAATTCACGTCAAATGAAGTTTTTTAAATAAAACTGCTGACATATTCTGTACCAATCTCCCAGTATTCATTTCTTCAGTTCCACTGAAGCTTATTTGATATTCATCCGGAAAAATATGCCAGCCTGTGTCTTCCGATAAAACCAATGGTTTCTTTTAGTTCTTTAAAGCCAACACGTTCCTAAACATAATGTCCGCACAAAGTGGGTACGATGTTATACACTGCCATGAATTACTATATACGTAAGCATCACCAGTATAATTTATAGTTACAATATTATTTCCTCATTAGTTCAGAGTCAAATGTAAAGATTAACTCTACCACGTAAAGAATAGAACTGCCAGTCGGAGAGTCAACTCGAGTCTCGAAGTCGTTGCCTTCATTTCTCGTCCAGCCTTCGTCGTAGCAACACTATATGACAGTGACAGAACTACGTTGGCTAATAAGGAGTGGAGCTACATATAGCCTACTAGCTGCTGCAGTAATTCACTTCAAATAAGGAAAGAAGCAAAAAGGCGTAAAAGAATATGGTCTAAATATTGCCTATCAAAAAGAGACGTTTATTCTCATACAATATTAATGAATAAGGTTAAATTAGACCTGGGGGTTGGTTCAGTTATTTATTTATGAAGCGGATCGTGAAGCCTACTTTCACTAATAACACCTTTCATAAAAAGGGAGGACACTTGCCTAGGCCTATGCCAAATTATATTTATCACATGGAAATCGTTTTTGTTTATTATATGATTTGGACTCACAACGGTCTACAGATAACCCTGCAGGTCCTAACAATGAAATGATTTATTCTAGTCCGAGCGGCTAAGAACCTTCCCAATCGGAATCCGGCGACGAACTGTCATAAAATCGTTGGTTACCCGTCCACACGTGCGATCACCTGTCAGTTGGTCAAAAGAACTTTGGGTAATTCCATCAGTTCATCAGTTCTGGCGAGTGGACTGACTCCGCCCACACGTACGTTTTAACGTCAGTTTCGATAAACTGACAGGGACTCTGATAGGTAAACCTGTGCGTGAATACCCTGCTTTAGAGATGCTTTGTTTACATGGAGGGAAAAAATGTCAGGCTCTTTTGTCAGTAATCTGCGATGGCACTTGTGTTTTATAGCATGCTCTTGTCAATATATCTCACAATGTATTCAGGCTTTTTTCATTCAGGTCTTCTTTCAGATTAACCTCTTTTCGCCAAGTAGAAAAGATTCCCCAGACGAAGAAAATTAATTTTCCTTTGTCAGGAAATGCAATCGTTACTTACTCAGTTCCTTGTCTTCCCTGGCTGACAACGAAAAAAAAAAAATAAATTTATTTATGAGAAAACGTCGTGTTTTCATTCGTATATACCACAAAGTAGATAAAAAAAGACTTTTAGATAAAATAAAATGGAATTAAATTCTTTCCTAAAACATGAATATTAGCAGCTATTGTATTTCTTGGCTCATCACGCCAGGAACTCTTCTCGTAATGTTGATGTATGTGCTTAGTATAGCTTCACAACGCGATAATCGCTGATAATGGGTAAATGGCAGAAGTTTAAGATTTTTCCAAAACTTTCCAAACTTGTGAGTCCAAAACAGAATTATTACTCGAAGGAACAAGGGGACACATGGCTACAGCAAGGTTATCGGGGATTCAAATCAGTTTTGAAAAGCTTCCCTTCCTTGAAACCCATCAGGCTTCTAACTAGGTTTATCCCATTCCTTCCTTGTACGTGTGTGCATGTATATATATATATATATATATATATATATATATATATATATATATATATATATATATATATATATATATATATATGTCTAACACTTACCGTGATTCATATGCATACGTCGAGCTATAAATGTTCTTTAATATCTTATTCGCTCTACCTCGGAATTAATATATTTCATATATGTTAACTGAAGGGGAATTTTTTAGTCGATAAGAAATTCGTCGGCTCACTGGCATGAACCATGGAACCAAGAAATTCAGGACGCACAGTGAAGCCTACTAGACCACATTTGTAGGCCGATGTATATATATATATATATATATATATATATATATATATATATATATATATATATATATATAAATTAAGCGCCCTTAATTTCACAATTGAATTTAGCAGCGAAGATCGGCTCCCTTCCTCGACGTCCTAATTACGAAGACCACCCCGAAGATGACCACCACCGTCTACACCAAATCTACTAACTTGGGACTTGCTTAAATGGAGAGAGTGAGTGTCCTGCCGAGGTTCAAGACCACCACCGTCAGGGGTCCTTCGTGAGGAGGGCCTTAAACGCACTGTTCAGCGTGGCAGGACACCCACGCAGAACTGGACCGAGCCTCACAAATGATGATTAATAACTGTTACTCCAACAAGCTGGTCAACAGGGAGATCAGAACAGCCTTAAACAAATGGTACATGGAGGACGGAGAGAATAAAGAGAATCCCCCCTCCGAAGATATACGTATTTTCTACAAGTCCTTCATGCACCACGGGTACAAGGAAGAGGAGAGATGCCTTAAGAAGATTGTAGAAGAGAACGTCACTCCCGTGGAGGAAGGGAAGAGCTCTCTCTTATAATCTATTATAAGAACAGGAGAGAAACAAGGGACCTGATTATGAGAAATAACCCTACCGCCTGCAGGAGATCCCCTGAAGCAGAATAACGTCGTCTACCAGTACACATGCCCTATCCAAGGATGTCCTGGAATTTATATCGTATGACAACGGTTACGACTGTCTAAGATAATCTCCTGTCACGCCCAGAACGGTGCCATAAAACACCACGCCCTCACCGCCCACCAACAGCACGTCGTGCGTGAGGATATCGTAAAAAACACAAAGATAATTGGAAGAGCCCCCGATCAGAGACGCCTACGCCTCCTTGAGGCATTATTTATCCTCGAGCAAAAAACCCTCCTTAATACGACTCAGGAACCCTCCTGCTGCCCACCTGTGTAAGGAAGACCCAGCCCCCCCCCTTCCAGACGAGAACACCAGTGCCCAGGACGGGGCCAATATCGAAGAGGTTGGTAGAAATACCAGGAGTGACGTCACCACGGTCGCAGCCAATGAAAACCCGGCTCCAGTGACGCAACACACCTGAGAAGATCAACGCGCCTCGAGAGTTTCCGACGCCTGGCCGCCAGCCAATGAAAAGTGGAGCACCCTCGGGGTCCTGCAGGAGCATCCGTGAGCGCCCGCACGACCATGATATATAGCGAAGGGACTCACCACTAAATCAAAAACAACAACAACCACTAAGATTCAGTCCTCCAGCAACCATCGCTGTGACCATGCCCTGGCAGATCTGGGCGAAACGTCAGAGAGAGAGAGAGAGAGTAGAGAGAGAGAAACTTGTAACAGTAATATATGTATATAGCAGTAATAAACATCATTCAATATGACTACACTGGATTTGACGATCCCCTTTGGCACGTTTGCTTGCCAGTTTTAGCAACATTGAGAAATCCTTAATAAGGAAAATAGAGAAGACTCTATACAAAATTAATGGAGCTGATGCAGCAATCCTTTTCAACAAGACTTGAATATATATATATATATATATATATCTATATATATATATATAATATATATATATACATATATATATATGGTAAATATATATATATATGTATATATATATATATATATATATATATATATATATATATATATACATATATATATATGTTACACATATATATATGTATATATATATATATATATATATATATATATAATATATATATATATTATATATATATATAAATATATATATATATATCTATGATTATAATATATAAATATATATATATATATATATAAATTATATATATATATATCTATATATATATATTTCTATATAATATATATACTTAATAATCTATATATATATATATATATATAATTATATATATATATATATATATATATATATATATATATATATATATATATATATATATTTTTTATATAGAAAATTAATGCTGTTACAGAGAAAAACTGTCTCTCTCTCTTCAGGCAGGTCATGAATGAGGGTAAGAGTTACAGACAAGCGGTATTTGTATCAAGGTATCCAGAAGTCAGCCGTCAATTAACTCCTGTTGACAATTTTTCTTTAATCGTATAAATTAGTGGTCGGAGGAAGATTTTACTATAATATATGTGTCTAATCTTCTTTTGAGAGTTTCAATTTTCTTTGTTTAATCATAGCTGATCATGTGGCTTTTGAACCGACAAAGGTTACTGTAAATTATACGTACAATTTTTTTTTATTCTGATATCTGTTGGCCTTACCTAACTGAACGTTTATGCTGTATTAATCTCTGGAGGAGTGATTTACCTGTAAAACCGATGTAAGATTGGACACCGTCAAGGCAATAGGTTTCGTATGTTCCCGTGTCTTTGGGTCTTGGCATATGTTGGACGTTAATCTGGTATTTTGCTAAGGTCTTTGGATAAGTAAAAGAGAAATGGTTAGAGTTTCTAAGTGTCTGTGTCAACCCGGGCTGTAGTTATTACACTTGGGGAAATAAATTACAATTACAATTACGTTAAGGAAATATAAATTACGATTATAATTAATTTGCAAAAAGCTCTTACATTACAATTACAATTACTTAACAACAGATTCAATTACAATTACAAGCGATTTGGGTGTGAGAGTAAACGCTAATCTTTGGCGAGGAAATCGAGTCAATAGGGTTTAATTCATTTCCAGAGGTGTAAGTGATAGAAGAGCAGAGCCCGACCCTTACCACTTCAATTTTATAACTACTACAATTAGATTACAAATTACATCATCCTGTAGTTAATTAAATTACAATTACTTACTATAATTTAATTTTCCTTTTCATTTACAATTACACGGAATTCTGTAATTAATTACTTTCAATTGAATTACAATTAAAATTACTCCAATCCTGATGTCAGCGTCTTTATCGTGTCCAGGTGTGGGGTTTTTATTTCATTGTTGTGCGTCTCTGGTCTTGTTCTGAGGGGGACGGTAGAAGATTATGTTAGCTTTATGGATCACTTTCTATATGATCAGGTACTTTTAAGATGATAGTTTAATTTCCTTTTCCAGGAAATCGGAGGAGCAAATCAGTAAGGCTATTAAGAATAAATTGCTGTCTAAGCCAATATTGATAGAAATGTCATAACTAAAATAGTGACTGTATGAAAGTGAAAATGTTGGTTTTCTGTATACAGAAAAATTGTATTCTGTCAAGTCTTTAATTATTTAAGCATCAAGGAAAGCAATTATGTTGTCTGTTTCCCATTCAACTTTGAATTTGATGCCGGGTTCTAATGCATTTAATTTTGAAAGAGATTCCTTGAAATTGCCCCACCTGTCATCCCAAAAAGTTAGTATATCATCTACACAACTCATCCACAGCATTCTTTTAGCTTTTATTTCATGTATAGATTGGCTACAAGAAGACTTAAATGGCAGCCCATGCTGCACCGAAATTTTTGGTTTATAGAGTTATTTCCCGAATGAAAAGACGTTATTTGATACACATAATTCAACTAAATCTATTATTTCATCTAGGAATAGTGGTAAATGATCGGAATAGGTTGCTAATTTTTCTCTCAAAAACTGTAAAACGTCCTGTACTGGTACTTTTGTGAATATGGAATCTACATCTAAGCTTAAAAGTTTTATGTTGGGATATACTATGTGCACTGCATGCATTATTGGAGGTTCTCTGTAGCGTCCCTTCAGACCCTAGCTGCAACCTCATTCATTCCTTATACTATATCTTCATTCATATTATCTTTCTTCCATCTTACTTTCCATACTCTCCTGACAATTGTTCAATAGTGCAACTGCGAGGTCTTTTTCCTGTTATAACTTTACATTTTTCTTTATCCTCAACTCCCCTTTGGTCTATATTTTATATTCCATTCCATTTTCCTCTGTAACTGTATTCCATCCAGGTTGGAAAGTAACTTCTTCACGAAGAAGTCTTATGTTTGCCTCCAGTTCATGAAAGGATGCTCCGTAAAGGGTCTGTACCGTTAATTCACCTCATTTGTTACACCGTAGACATAACTAAATGTTGCTTTCATTCAGCGTGCCTTCAACCGTAGTTGCAACGATTTTATTTTAGCCTTTTGACTTTACGTCCATTCCCGACTCTCCTCAATTCAATCTAACTGTCTATTCTCTCTAATCATTGATCTTAGTGTAACAGATGGGTTATATTCCAGTTCCATCTTGTGCTTAATTTTATTACACTCTCTGGATGTCTTTACCCCGTTATCCAATAGGTCCAACTCCGTATTTCCTTCCTTATGCCGAAAATGCCCAAGTGCGCAGCTTGACAGATTATTTTTCATAAAGTCACATTATTTCCAAATAGAATATGTTCATGGTGACTATAAATATGGCTTATCATTTAATTGTTTTACAAATTACTGTACCTATTCAGTCATGTACAATTCATTCAACATGTCCACGACCAATGTATGAACGCATTTCATGCCATTTAAGTGTCTAGAAGGTACTACATCTGCCAATTAGGGTCCTTGACAAGTTTATTACTCGAACACTTATTCAGGCGTTGCTTCATGATATTGTATTAATGGATAACTGGCAATCAATCGTTTGTTTTATGGGATGAGCTCATATTGTTGTGATGAAAGTTTAAACATTGTTGTTCATTCTTTATTGGAGGATTAAGAATTAGGAGCTGCTTCGAAATGAGGAAAGATGAATGGAAATTTTCAGAAACTAACCCAAGTGGAATCCAAACAGATTCTCCTAGTTTTCTTAGCACTAACACCACCCATGCACATATACACGAAACGTAAATTAGTAGCCTCGCAGAAATGGAAATAAATGTCTCAGTCTATAATTTCGCGAAATCACATTTAAGGGAAAAATTACCACCTCCCTGAGTGAGAGCGAAAAATACTGGCGCGACGTTTGCTTTCTCAAACATTTTATAGATAAAATGCGTAACAGCAGATTACGATACAACACGTAGTCAAGACCCTGGCATGAAACAGCAAAAAAAGAAAAAAGAAAAAAGGAAAAAAAAAATCGATTCAAATCAATATAATTTTTTTTATGCTTATTTGGTTAGAAAGGCAAGATTGGAAACAATGATAATAATTCTAGCTTAGAACGTTATTTCTTTGCTTTTATTTATTTCTTTTTTGTGGGGTGGGGGAAGTTTAAACAATTATGCCAAGAGCTTCCTATATGTAGCCTAATTGTATTTTTTATTTAATATTTTAAAAGGATTATTCCAACATCTATGAACACTATGAAATTATGAAAAGATTGTCATCACTAGCCACGTGACTTATAAGCTTAGAAAAAATTCATGGTACAGGTCATTCAATACAGATTCCCCCCTTTTTTTTTATTGTTTTTATGGATAAAATTCGAACTAACAAGCTCCGATCTCAGCACTTAAAGAGTTAAATATTTTTTCATTATATCCACAGTATATGGACAAAAGCTTCGAGGAAGTGTTTTCCGCAATTTAAGAAAAATATAAATATTTAGGATATCTCACTGTTTTTGATATTAACGAGGAACGCCTTGCATTTGAACAACAAACAACGCAATAAAATATTCCGTTATGTATAAATGTTTATATATATATATATAATATATATATATATATATATATATATATATATATATATATACCATATATACATATATATATATATATATATATATATATATATATATATATATTTTATATCTATAATATATAGTATATATCCTTAAATCCACGGTAGAAAAGAAAGTGAAGCAGGGCACTGAACAAGCACTGTCATAGTTTATTCTACATTTTCAATTTCACACTAAGCAGAAAGAGGGGGCGGGGTTACAGTTTATTAATCTGGGCGGCAATTTCTTTTATATATAAAGGCCTGTCAACTTCCTTTATATTAGTGTGAACTTGCAAATGTAGAATAAACTACGAAAGTGCTTGTTCCAAGTCCCTGCTTCACTTTCCTTTCTACCGTGCATTTAAGAATATTCTCAAGTACGTGTTCCTTCGTGCTACATAGAATATATATATATATCTATATATATATATATATATATATATATATATATATATATATATATTATATATATATGTATGATATATATATATATATTATTATATATATATATATATATATATATATTATATTAATACTATATATGATATATACGATATATATATATATATATATCGATATATATATATGATATATATATGTGTGTGTATATATATATATATATATATAGTATATATATATATATATATATATATATATATATATATATATGTATATATATATATATATATATAAATTTATGTATGTATATATATATATATATATATAGACTATATATATATATATATATATATATATATATATATATATATATATATATATATATATATATATATATATATATATATGTATATATATGTGGCAATAAAGCAAAATTAACAGTAAATTCTCACACACAAACGTGCACATATACAGTATGTGTGTGCGTGCTTGTGAGTTTATTGTTTATTTTGCTGCATCGCCATAATCAACAAATGGCACTTTTCTTTACTTTCAATAACGCAGCAGTGAATGGACCAGTAAACCAGGTTTCGATCCTACAAAGTTTAGAATACTTATTACTAAAGGTATTTCGACTTACCAACTCGGCCAATTGCTAAATGTTTTTCCCTCCAAGTTATAAACAACCCTAGGGACACCTTTGCCTTGGGAATCTTATATCTTATCTTAACTTCTTCATCAAGTAGTATCAAGATTTTTATGTTGATTATCACCACTGTAGTTATCCTAAGTAAACAGACTGACCTAGCATTCACATTTGACATGAACTGCAGAAATATTTTAATCATGTAACAAAACGCTTTTCCTTTATCAAGGCATTCACAAGCATCCACTTGGAGCTCCTCTGTCTTGAATATTGTGCATTGGAATGCCAAGAATTGTCTCCTCTTGATTAAGCAGTCTTCAGGTAGTGCTAGATAATACCACCCTGGTAACAGACAATTTACATATACATATGAATTTTTGCAACACACTGTGACATTTTGTATAAAAACAAATATTATGAACCAACCTTTTTGTAATATCCACCTCACTGTATCTTGCTAAAAACTCACACCCTAAGGTGTCTGAAAAACTATGGGAGTGACTTATGGCATTCCTAAAAGACCATGCAAGAGAACGAAACCATATCAAACAATCTACAGCAGAAGGCCGGTATGAATGGAGGGAAAAATTTTTATGAAATTCTAGAGATTTAGTTTGACTGAACTATATTTATTTCAAATTACGTGAGTATACAACTTACACCTTAAGGGTGACAGGGACATCGAATGGGTCCAGAATTTTAATGAAAGGCGGTTGATTGCAAGTCAACCGGGACACGTGGCTGGTTCATTATCCAGGCACAGGAATAAGGTTATGCACAGCAGGTTGCTGAATCATCCTGGCACCTCTTCCAATTTATTCCAAGTTTCTTCTTACAAGTAGGCAAGATAATTGCATCTGCAAAGAGATTGCATTCTAGGATCAGTACTAAGACGATTGACGCGGGTGGAACATTAAACACGATTCACTCTTATTATTTCACATCGAAGTTCACTCACAGGGACAGAATAAATGGGAGCTTATCTTCCCGATGTAGCAAATGCTAGTCTAGGTGGGAATATTACAATTGCATTTAATATCACTAATAGCATCACAAGGGGAATTATTTACAGTATTGATGGTATCAATGGGAAATGTGTTACAGTAACCAAAAATAGGGTATGAGATGCTGAGCCAATATGGGGAGAGCTGCTTTCCAAAGAATGAAACGGAAGTACAAACAAGAGGCAGAAAAATTAACAATACCTGGGTATCTGTGGTCCTGTTTTCCTCTGAATTGCTGATCAAGGGGAAGCACTATGTAAATGAACACGTGGGGGTTCCCAGATGGAAGGGAGAAGGAGGGGGGAGAGGAGTGGATGTCTTAGCTGATGGCGATGTTCTAAGGGAGGTCGTCAGTTCTCTTGTGGCTTTATAACCTGGCTCACAGATAACTCTTCCCACATGTGTCCTGCACAAGGTAATCCACTTTCTCCTTCCGTTATAAGCCCTTCCCAAGGTCTGAATCACAGGGCCCTGCTGCATTTCTGCTGGGATTAATTTCAAATGCAGCCAGTTGGAAAGGACAAGAGAGACTCAAAGAGAACAGAGGCTGGAGAAGGGAGGAACTGAAAAAAAAAAGTGTGAATTTCCTTCTAAATTATCTATTTTCCTCGGTTCTGACTTAAATCTTGAACAATATATATGTATATAGATATATATTATATATATATATATATATATATATATATATATATATATATATATATATATATATATATATAATATTATATATATATATACATTTATATATACATTCATATATATATAGTATGTATATATATATATATATATATATATATATATATATATATATATATCTATATATATATATATATCTATATATCTATATTGCAAATAATAGTTTTAAAAAGTTATGTCCAGTATAATACTTTTATGCTGTGGAATTATTTTTCCTGTCATTTTACTATTTTGAACGAAAACATTTATCAACAACTCTCACCTATAAAGCCTATAAATAAGAAAATTCTCTCTTTCTCACTCCCTCTCTTTTGACGGGTTGTATGGGCTCATTTTCAAACTGTCATTTCGGTTTATGGAAACTTTCATTTCTGACACGACATTTTTCTAATAGTTTGGCTTTAGCATTTATTTATCAAAAAAAGGCATCTCATTATATAGAGAATATTGCAAGAATACGCAATGGAATATTTTCCTGGAGAGAGAGAGAGAGAGAGAGAGAGAGAGAGAGAGAGAGAGAGAGAATAAATGCTTAGTTTATCCTCAAGAAAGGGACCACTACGCAAGTTTATTTTCCTAAAAAGCTAACAATGCTTCCCCAGGTCATTCTGAAAAAGAGCTTATATCAATGCTGACTGAATCATGCAGATTAAAAGCTTATCTCATCTCCATACCTGCTTTACTGTGAAATCCATATTTCGTGGGGTTTATTATACCAGGGGTTTCATCAGTATGAAATTCTCCCCCGGAGGATAGCTATTGGTCCGGGTGGCGGGCCGATACCAGTCACGGCTTGGAGGCTTTATATATCTTTTGGGAGTTTCATATCCTCTTGAGGAGGTTATATTCGGCCTGAAAACGAAAGTGAGTTATTCTTTCTCCCGAAACGTCAACCAGCTAATTTCACAGGAGAGGCACTCTCGGCCGCCTGCCTGTTTTGGGATTGATTTAGTACCGGAACCAGAGAGAGAGAGCGAGAGAGAGAGAGAGAGAGAGAGAGAGAGAGAGAGAGAGAGAGAGAGAGAGAGAGAGAGAGATTTTTAGGAAATTCCATCCAATGAAGATTTAAGGAAAAGTGAAATGGAGAACAGGGAACTGGGAATTATATATATATATATATATATATATATATATATATATATATATATATATATATATATATATATGTATAATACAAAATAAATAGAAGTAAAGAGAAATGAGAATAACTTGGTCTGCGCAGTAGTGGAGCTAGATATATTTCATTGGGGGCCCATTTAGGATGATCATATATATATATATATATATATATATATATATATATATATATAATATATATTATATATATATATATATATATATATAATATATATATATATCTCGAGCTACAATGTCCTTTAATATCTAATTCGCTCTACTCGGAATTAATATATTTTCATGCATGCTTAACCGAAGGGAATTTTTTTTTTTTCTCGATAATAGACTTGCCTGGACCAGGCGCGAACCCGTGGATCCTTTAAAACCCAGGAACGTCAGTGAAGCTTTTCCTACTACACCACCGCGTTAGTGTAGTAGGAAAAGCTTCACTGACGTTCCTGGATTTGAAAGGATCCACGGGTTTCGCGCCCTGGTCCAGGCAAGTCTATTATCGAGAAAAAAAAATTTCCCTTCGTTAAGCATGCATGAAAATATATTAATTCCGAGGTATAGCGAATTAGATATTAACGGACATTGTAGCTCGATATAATATATAAATATATTATATATATATATATATATATATATATATATATATATATATATATATATATATATATATATATATATATATGATCATCCTAAATGGGCCCCCAATGAAATATATCTCGCTCCACTACTGCGCAGACCAAGTTATTCTCATTTCTCTTTACTTCTATTTATTTTGTATTATATATTATATATATATATATATATATATATATATATATATATATATATATATATATATATATATATATATATATATATATATATACATATACATTAGTATTTGGTGTTTTTGTGCAGTTTTTGTTGTTAAAATAATCATTAAGCAAATTTCTGCTCTTAATAATGATTTATAGAAAGAAAACAGCATTCTATTATTCATACCCATGATGGGGGTGGTGGCACATGACCAGGTGCCCCACCCCCTTTAAATCAGCCACTGGTTCTGCGTTGATCCAAAAAAGAATTTGATGGATTGTATGAAGTTAAAGAAATGGTAAAGTGTCATTTAGGCGAATGAAGAATGACAGAGGAATAACGGAAACAGTGAGGAAAAGATGTAAAGAGAAAATGCTGCCAAGAATGGAGGGGAGAGAGAGAGAGAGAGAGAGAGAGAGAGAGAGAGAACCAGGTGGTATGCATCAAGGACTGGGGAATGTGGTTAAGGGCTATTTGTGGGAGAGCGGTGTGTTTGTGGTGGAATCGATGCAGAGAGATCTGCCAGTGGTGTTCTCCTCCTTATATGAGCTATTCCTCCTCCCTCCCTATCATTATATTGCCTCCCACCAAATCCCTCCCATCCCCTCTCTCTCCGTTGTTTCCCCATCTTCCATATTCACCCAACCTGTTCCCCTTCTCCCTGGCTCCCTATAAGAGATCCCACCTACTTTTACTTTGCATTCTTTCCTTCCTGACCAACCAAAATCACTTCGTGGTAATTGCGGGAAAAGTTTATCATCCCCATTGGAAACTTCCGCTACACTCGTAGAATCAGTATCCCGGACTTTAAGTGGCATCAGCCCTTAAAGTAAAGCAGTTTTTACGGGCTGTTAAGTTTGCGTTTAGCTCTCTTATCGATGGACGGCGGTTGCGTTGGAGCTTAATGCGATTAAGTTGTTATTTACAAAAATTGCTTGGGACATTTCAAAAGTAAAGGAATTGGTATAAGCACTTTTCTCCTTTCAATAGTCTACGCCGAGGAAGACATTTAATGAGGGGTTTAATAGAAAATGACAGAAAATAAGGTCTTGGCTACCAAATGAAAAGGCAATATAGTATTATTCCAAAGCCTGAAGCCAGAAGAAACAATGGAGTACCGTTGCAAGGCCTTTCGACTTCGTGTCCTTTACTAAACAAGCTGGTACAAATATGAAAATAAGTTTACAAAGAAAGTTCGTATAAATAATTTATAGGGATTATAAGGGAAAATATGTACCTGGAATCCAACATACCTGGAGAATTAGTAGACCTACCCAAAACACGGGTACAATTCATTAGGTTTACAAAAGATTAAGTTCAACTGCTCGGATGCAGGACAAGACAATCATTATACGGGGGACTAACCATAGAAAGTTTTTATAAAATGCAATTCAATAAATCTCATTTTGCTGAGCAATACAGATACATAGAAAATATCTTCAAGTTAACTAATTTGTAATTAGGATTTTATCTTTAATGTCATTCTTAAATATTTGACTTATTCAAGGGTCCAAATAATACAAGCCAGAGCTAAGGTTCAAATTACAATTAGAAGTAAGTTGTATAATCGCAGATTCTATTTTACATTATCTTTGTAATGAACTAACCCCTCATGAGTTACCTCTGCCTGTAAGTCATATTATTTCACTCATAGGATGTAAGTATATATTTAACAAATATTTGATATGCGAATGGGCAACCCTTTATCACCACTCCTCTCAAACTTGTATATGGAATTCGTTGAAAACGCTATTAACCTAATGTCACTTATATTCCTTTAAAGTGGCATAGATATGTTGACGATAGTTTAGTTGTCTTCACTACTAGTATTGATGGTAAATGATTTTATCTTTAATTTGAATAACCAGATACCATCAATAGTGTACTTTAGAATTGGAAAAAGATGTTTAAATACATAAAGAACCTTTTCAATGCTAATTTAATATTCATAGGAAACCAACCAACAACTCAACTTATGTCCATTTTCATTCAAGCCAACATCATAATATCAAAATATTAGTTTTTTTCTATGATTTGCGAACATTGCGTATTGTCAGCTCCCAATACGTGGATCAAGAAATCAAATACATAAGAAAAATATGGACAGATTTATGTAATCCTTCACACATGTTAGATATTTGTTATAAAAAAGCCTACACAAAGTTTTATAGTGAAAGTAACATGGAGAAAACTTCTAAGAACATCTTTGCTTGTCTTATTTTAGCAGTTTTTAAGCCACAAAATCATCGGTAATATCTAAGGTAAAAAACTGGGCAAACATCCAATGCCATATTCATTCAAGTTAAAATAGTCACAGGATAAATTGGACTGGCAATTCAGTAATGGCTAGATCAAAAGATGTCAATCCACGAATCTTTTAGAATCCGCGATTATACAACTTATTCCTGAGTAGATGTTTAGAACGTGGCGTTTATTACGTATATATACGATTGATTTTTCCAGCCTTTCTTTCAAGGTTAATCCTCTATAATTTATTTTCTCTAGGTCCAAGGGAGTATTAACGACCAAAGCTACTTCCTTCCGAACCCCCTTAAATAAAATTTTCTTTATTTTCCATATCTGTTGTGGGAATTCGCCAATCACTTAATTGGCGACATCGCTATGTAGCGAGACAACACGCTGCTGGGCTGTATCGTTCTCTTACACGGAATTTTAGTCTTTCGACCAAGGCGGTAAAAGGGCTATAATCATATCTAATCCAACTTTGTATAGGTCCTGAGTTACTTTCTTCCCTTTTTTTTATTTTTTTATTTCCAGTACTAGCACAAATGAAAAACGATATGTAAATAATTGTAGTTCATTGACATTATTCCGACTGAAATATGAAAAAATGTACTGGAACGTTACAGAACAAAAGGTTAGATATACAACGCACACACTTTCATACATGAAACAATACACAAGTACCATATTCTAAATGAAAGTTATGTACAAAATTCTTGCACAAGAGACATTGCTGAAAATTCTTTGGGGTGAGAATGATGAAAACGAAAACAGAGTTTACAAGGTAAAGACACTAAAGTAAGATATATACATAATGATTGTTAACGGGGTGCCATCAATTTCCGGTTCTAAGATTTCGGAATTGACAACGGTGGCAGTTTCATTACATCACAAAAGAAAATCGATAAAATCAGATGATGTAATTTTTCTGTATCACCATTTTCTTAATCAAATGATCCTTTAATCGTATAAAGAGAGAGAGAGAGAGAGAAGAGAGAGAGAGAGAGAGAGAGAGAGAGAGAGATAACTTTTTTTGTATTGTACTTTTCCTTCCTTTGAATACTGATGTCATATACAATAATCCGAACCTAACAATTTTAGCATTGATAATTTATAATGTAGAGAATTGTAATAACACTATAAGAAGAACAATATATATATGAGCATGTATGAGTGTGTATTCACTATGTATATAAGTACATTCATAGTGCATACAGAAAAAAACTAAGTGAATACACCACTCATACATGTCATATATATATTGTTCTTCTTATAGTGTATTACAATTTTTCTACATTATAAATTATCATGCTAAAATTGTTAGGTTCGGATTATATGGGTGTCCTTCATATGTTCCAAACTTCCTCCTGACTTACAATCTGACTACGAATAATCTGCATTCCTCAGTCGGGGTTCTTTAATCCGGTCATAAAATCCCAAGTATCCCTCCCCCGAGCTGTCCAGAAGAAAGAGGCCGTTCCGGGACAAGGCCGAGTTAATCTGCCATCACTTGAGGAGTCAATAACAGTATTTTATTTTTAATCGCATTGTATCATTTATTTTCATCGGTGAGTCTGGGCTAGCTTTTGGACATTAGTATGATTTATTTAGGTGATTAGAAACTAGATAATCTTCACCCTACTTTTTGATCAAAGAAGTCTACTAAATCATTCCAATTCTTCAGATTTCAGTTCATTTTCCGTCTTCATGATTAGATACGCAGAACAAGTATCAAGCTGTTTTCTTTATCAGACCTAGCATGGAAAGGTGTGGCAACGTGATGCCACATTACACGACATCCAAACTTAGGTCAAGGTTTTGTGAATCAACTCTGGGAAAACTGGCAACATCTAAAACGTACTACATATCCATGGTCATTTTGGTTTTACTTTGATTTGGATAATGACGAATACAGAAATTTGTAAGGTAACAACCAAAGTATATACTATACTTTGGTAGGAACGTAGTTGATATTGAATGAAATGATCGGTTGGTGTTTACAGCTCCACTTACCTCCCACCCGTGACGAATTTGATGCGCTTGGTATTAGGGTCTAGAATTATAACGAGTCCTTTTGAAAGATACCAGTTCCTTTTTCAGTTGATGATGGCCAATTCGGAATTCCCTTGCCATCGGTCAAAAGTCAGGGGGAAAGTCGTTTGCCTGTACAAAAGAGAGATCACTAAATCCGCCATTGCCTCTGAAACAAGGAATTGGATAATCCGAGGTACCATTTTGTAATGGTAATCACTTCATAGCAAAGAATTACGAGTTAAAGGAAAGGAAAACGCATCTTCAAGAAGTTCTGCAGCACGGATGCTTTTGCGCGTGTGTTTGAAGTGCCTGTTCTCATGATGGTTCTAGAATTCGCAGGAGTTTTGTGGAACTTGACAGGCGCCGATGTGATGTGAGAAACGCCGCGATTTCTGATGCAATACCTCGTCTAGATTCTTCTAAGAAGTTCCGGTAATCTCGGGAGTCTGTGACGTTTAATGTAGGCCCCACCCCCAGAATGCCGTATAAATATGAAGGACGAAGTAGGAGAAGGCAGATCATCAGTAAGAGCCAGAGATCAGATTATCAGTGAGGACTCAGCAGCAGAGATCAGAGATCATCAGTAAGAGCCGCAGATCAGATTATCAGTGAGGACTCAGCAGCAGATCATCAGAGCGTGATAAGAAAAGAAGGAACTGACGAAGGATCAGAGAGAAAAAGGCACCCAAGAATTGGTTGAATTCTGGTCAAGTCGTCTTCAGGAGTGGACGACCAAGTTATTTCGACATTGAGCAAGACTTCAGAGAAGAAACGTTCTGCTAGAGGTTTTGGGGAGTTCCTGCCCTTCAAGTATCAAGAGTAGACATTATTTTCTGCAATACGGAGGCAAAAAGGCATCTACAATTAGAGTTCTCCTTTTGTGAAGCCATCGTTCAGAGTTGCAAAACTGGTCGGCAAGTACTTTCATTACCTCACGGTTCCCCCAGTTCATGCAGTGTAAGATTTTACCTTTTTTATGTAAATAGGAGACACCATTCTGCATTTATCTTTGTTAGTAAGCTTGTAAATAAACCTTTGTTGTGTTAGTGTTTCTTTCTATATTCATATCCCCAGTTTCAACTGTTGGTGTTGAATTCTTTTTGTTTATAATAATATTGAACCTGAAGTGGACCTCTCTCTTGGTTCGTAACACATTCTCAAACTAATGGAAAGATGAAAACAAAAACTGATTATTACCTTGGATATGCCCCTCTCTCTCTTTTTGATATATATATATATATATATATATATATATATATATATATATATATATATATATATATATATATATATATCAAATTTCCCTTCCACCCTTACCTACTGTACCCTACTAACCCTCTATCATTCAACCCCGATGAGTAGAGAAGGAAGTTGGATGGAAGTTTACTTATGTTACCTCCACCACAACCCCCGTCCTTCTTCCTTCCCTCACCCTCCCTTCTCTCTCTCTGAAAGTTGCTTCAGTTTAAACTTATTTTGTATGATTTTTCTGTCTATCTATCTATCTATATATCTATCTATCTAATAATATACATTGTTGTATATATCTAGCGATTCACTCGGTTGTTACCTGCCAGTTGACTGATTTATTTATGCATTGATCCCCTCATCTCTCTCTCTCTCTCTCTCTCTCTCTCTCTCTCTCTCTCTCTCTCTCTCTCTCTTTCTCTGTGTGTGTGTGTGTGTGTGTGTGGTAGTGGTACCTACTATTAATTGTTATTAGAGAGAGATATATATATCTGAATGTTTGGTGGAGCAGTAAGACGATAGACACTATGATTTATGGTGAAACAACTGTTATGTGTGCATCGGTATAATCATGGGATTAACTCTAATGAATGTCCGGTAGAAAGGCTCAATTTTTATTTGTAATAGAGTAACTATAACCAGTTACCTATTCAAACCAATCTGAAGGCAATTGGTGGCTTTGTCATGGCTTAAAAAATTGAAAATTTGCTTGACAAACGAATTTCTACAACCGTGCCATGACAGTAACGTTCCGTGGTGGCCATATCTTCTTCACCTTCGTAATACAAGTACTATATTGCTGATACCCTGAGTTCAAAAGAGGATTACGAAGAAGGTAACCAACCACAAGTATAACAGTCGCTTTACCATAAATCATAGTGTCTATCGTTTTACTGCTCCATCATGCATTCAGATATCTCTCACTCTAATAACCATTTACAGTAGGTACCACTACGAGAGAGAGAGAGAGAGAGAGAGAGAGAGAGAGAGAGAGAGAGAGAGAGATCAGTGCTTAAATAAATCAGTCAACTGGCAGGTAACGACCGAGTGGATCGTTATATATATACACCAATATAAACCATTATTAGATAGATAGAAAAAATCGTACAAAATACGTTTAAACTAAAGTAACTTTCAGAGAGAGAGAGAGAGAGAGAGAGAGAGAGAGAGAGAGAGAGAGAGTAGTGGATCAATGCATAAATAAATCAGTCAACTGGCAGCTAACAACCGACTGGATCGTTAGATGTATACAACAATGAATATTATTAGATAGATAGATAGATAGATAGATAGATAGATAGATAGATAGGTAGATAGATAGAAAAATCATACAAAATAAGTTTAAACTGAAGCAACTTTAAGAGAGAGAAAAGGGAAGGTGAGGGAAGGAAGAAGGACGGGGTTGGCGGTGGTGGGGGGGAGAGGGTAGGCGGAGCTTTTTACGGTTGTGTTCGTATCCATTTCTGGCTAATGGAGTTCTTACCTCTTGGTACAGGGACAAGTGTCTTTATTCTATAGTGATTCACGATACCCTTATAAATTACAGCATTGGGTGTAATACACTAAAGCAAAATCTCGTTCTGATACGAGTGTTCGTTACAGAGTTATTGCCAAAAAACTTGCTTGCACTGTCTCTGAAACCCATAGTAATTGCAATAGATTTTTGTTAATCTTATTCGTTGTTTCGTCTTAGGTTTTCTTGTAAGCATCTCTATAATACGTACCATACCAATACCACAACTACCACCACCTGTCGCAAAACATATAGAAAATTCTTATCATAGAAATAAAGTAATGAATGTAGACGTTACATAAAATATTCCATAAAAAGATTATCGCGACTCTGTGTGTGTGTGTGAGCGCGTGACAAACGAACAAAAACACAGAAAGCAATACATAAGTCGCTTTCATTGTTATCAAAATAGAGCTTTAGACAATCCGGATACAAAAACACTTACTATCATGGCAACTCAAACTACTTGTTATGTTTATTACCCTTTATTTTAAACAGCCATTCATCAGATACCCAATAGAAAAACAAAAAATTCCGAAGTATTGCCATAATTTACACTAGGCAAGCGCTTGCAGACGTAGGTTTTGGGAGTTGCCGCTTCTTCTACGTATTTCCTATGATGTTGTGCTATTGTGTAAGTGTGCTGTATGTTTTTTGTTATACATGTTTTTTTTATTAGCATGTTTCCAACATATTAATATAAAAACGTTTTGACTGAAAAGAACTTCATTTCACCAATTCCTTTTCCATATAAGTTGAATTTGGTCTGTGGGGATTTTTTTTTATTATACATACTTATATATGAGTAAAATAAAGTTCTAAGCACTCACTCGTTTACAAGACAAATAGTTTTAACATGAAAGTATAATGCAAGTTAAGGAATGTCACTATTGAATTTGCAAAAAGAGATAGCAAATGGCGCTCTGTAGAGGCTAATAGCAGTTCTCCATGCAGCCACTAAAGAGACTGGTAGCAGTTCTGGGGTTAAGAATTTATCTTTAGGTTTACGATTTGTCATATTGAAATATCGACAGCAACCACGATATCTAATTCTAGCTATTTATTTCAGTACAGCCTGATGGACATCCATAAAACTTTACCTGTACGAAAAGTAGTTATCTAATATCATGAATATATATTTGCACCATATTAGATTTAAACTACTATTGTAACTCGTGACTCCAATTTATGTGGCTGAACTGCTAAAAGAAATTGGTCCCATGTGTTTTTTTAACTAACACTCAAGGTCCCGGAGCGGGTTCTTGCTACCGCGACATTACTGGAATGCTACACACACACACACACACACATATATATATATACATACATATATATATATATATATGTGTGTGTGTGTATGTGTATATATATATGTGTGTGTGTGTGTGTATGTGTATATATATATATATATATATATATATATATATATATATATATATATATATATATATATATTATATATATAATATATATATATCTATATATATATATATATATATATATATATATATATATATATATTTATCTATATATATTAGCTACAATGTCCTTTGATATCCAATTCGCTCTACCTCGGAATTAATATATTTTCATATATGTTAATATCCCTGTCAATATTACTTTAACATTCTATTTTACTTATATTATGAGTAACAAAGACGATTACTCATTTACTGTATGTAATATAATGTTCAGACTTCACAAGATAAGAATAACGTATATAAAACAAAAGAGATCTCTGATTCGGAACCGGATGTGGTACTGTCAACCAAGATGGAATAACATAACATATGTTATTCCATCTTGCTGTCAACAGTTGGTAACTGGAAGGGCCGAATTCTTTGCCTTGTTTTGAGAACCTATCATCATTTAGAAATAAGGAGGATTGGTCTTCCTCTTCCTTTTTGTAAACATTGTTAACTTTTTTCTTTAACTGCCACAAACAGTACACAGGATTGATAAGAAGAGGAAGCTGTGGTGCCTTTACTCCAGTCCAGTGGGGCGCCGCACATGCATTGCGGTGCCGCACCGGTGAAATAACGCCACCGCCTTGGTCTGAAAGCTTTATTAGATTTGTCAGTCGAGTGTACAACACTGCTTGCAACGACGCTTTCAAACCGCATGGTGCGAAAGAGGCCTACCTAAGCCGTTGGTAAATACGTTCTCCACACCGCAGCTATGCGGCCGTTTCTTGAATGAATGTGGTTCCTGCAGAATCAGGGAATATTTGCCACGTGTTTACTCAGTCTAGAGTGAGCAGTATGGTCAACCATAACGAATAAGAGAAAGGATGTACTGCGCCAATGTTTAGCTAATTTAAAGAAGAAAATGCAGTCAGTGCCGAATCCATTGGGTACACCCCTTGAACGCACAGTTGTTAGGTACATTTGCCACTCTGATAATCTATAACGGGGCGAAAACAAGTTTTTAAATGACGTCCTTATGTCTCAGTCAACATTTGAGAAACTAGTACATTGGATTAAAGCTCAGAGACTCCTTTGTTAAATGTATGAAATGAAAATTTTGCAAACAATAGCATAGTTGGATGAGAAGAGAAACAGTGGTAGAAGACAGAAATGCATGGAGACAATTCATTTGTGGGCACCTCTTCGAGGGTTAAAGAATTTTGCAATCGTTAAAGGAAAGTGCTTTCTTCCGGATACAGCCAAACAATATACGTGCATTAAAAATTTCCATAAATATTTGCCCGTGTGTCGAGCACTGTTTACAAATTTATTAGATATGTCTTAAGGGTCAAGTGTAGAAACACGTTCTCAATGAACATGACAGAACATAAGATGGTTAAGCCGTTTTTGAGTCATGGTGGAAGCCAGCCAAGTTTTCATGCGCCTGAACTTGCTGGAGAGAACAAAAGAAGTCTCAGCAAGCGTTCAGCCGCTGGGAATGTTTTTCGAACTTCTGGCACCACATTTCCAAATGCCTTTCGGTAGTCCTCAACAGATGCGGCATTGAAGTTATTATGGAAGAAATACATTTTTTTGCGTCAAGGAATCGGAAGGTTCTGGATATTTCTTGACTACATCTTCTTTGAATGACCCATTTAACGGCATTTCACTTATGTTGCCGTACATTACGAGATCAGGTTGAATGAAATTCTCATTTAAATACTCAGAGACACTATCAATAACTTTGCATAACTCTACTCTGTAATACTCCTTTGCACAACTGGGAGGATATTCCTGGAAACATCGTCGAGCTTCATTGGAATCTTGCACTTGTGAAGGAGGGTCACTGGTTCTAGTTCTCTTGTGCAACTTGAAAAATTTCCTTAAACTTGTCTGTACGAAGGGATTTGAGATTTTCTGCAGATGGTTTGACAGCAGCAAGCATTCTACTAAGTGTGACTTTTGAACCTTGAAGAGCCTTATTATAAATTATGGTCACTGTTTTATATGCTGGAAGAAGTTTGTCCAGCAGTGTATCGCTTATGGCCTATAACCTAGCGATAGTGTAGCTTCCAAACTAAGCCATTCTATTTTAATTTTGCTAGTTTTAACTTTAAAACTTATTATATTTGTAGAAAAATAATGTCTAATAAGAAAATCAACGGTTTAGATGCAGGAAAGATACTAATAAACTGACAGGCAGCTGCTGCAAGCTTTGGCATTTGCCGACTTCGTATGTAAACAATGGGGTACGCCAGAAAAAGTCAAAATTAATATTTAATCTGACCACGAAACTAACGAAAAAATACATCAACTGTTTCTTTATTATTATTATATTTTATACTTGTTTGTGTTGAGTATATATTTTATACCATAATTGATAACCTAATTTTCAGTATCTGTTATATAAAACTTGAAGAAAGAAAGTGGCATGACAATTGTAATGTTGTTCCCGGCTAACTACAGTAACTAACATACAACACCACAGGAATTCACAAGCTCCACAACCTTCCAATGCACAAGCACAAGAAACTTTAGCAATACAGCCACAACAAACTGCTAACATACAATATCACCAGCAAATCAAACAACTTCAGAAAACACACAATACAACTGACCATCCAATGCCAAGACTACTCTCTGGGAAAACTGACTGTCCATCACACACTGATCATCGACTGCCTGACTGACTGACGCGGCAACCGCGCCAGCAGACAACCTAGACGATCACCCAACAAGCAAACCACGGACTGACTATCCATCCACCATTTACGCTCTTTCTCTCTCTCTCTCGACAGCTCGCTCGCTCACACTCTTCAGAAAAAACACATACACACTACCATACAGCAACACCAAACACGAACACGGCACATCATCATACAAAAACAGTTAAACTCACAATTATTCCTGACAACTATAAACAACCCAATGACGCTCTCTCTCTCTGTCTCCTCTCTCTCTCTCTCTCTCTCTCTCTCTCTCTCTCACAAAACCCTCGAAGACGTTGTCAAATGTAACTACCATATCACTCCTCCACAATACTAGTACAGACTTCGGGGAAATGCGGGCCGTTCAGTTGTGAGCTATACTCGATATCACCAGAGCTAGAAAGTGAAAGAGGTGAAAGCAACTCAGTCAATAGTATCACAACTACGACAAGAATTACTTTGATGATTGGAACTTTGGAGAG
Source organism: Macrobrachium nipponense (assembly GCF_015104395.2). Taxonomy (NCBI): domain Eukaryota; kingdom Metazoa; phylum Arthropoda; class Malacostraca; order Decapoda; family Palaemonidae; genus Macrobrachium; species Macrobrachium nipponense. Next base: position 44,381,806 of record NC_087214.1, read on the forward strand.
AGAGTAGCAGATAGCGATAGAGAGATGTACGTGTAGGCGGCCAGTAAATAACAAAATGGTGAATGGAAGCATGATGCATTCCTTGATAGAAAGGTGCTAGTATTTAAAGTAAGAAGAAACAAGAAAGATAGAATATTTTGCGTTATAGTCATTTCAGAAGTTATGAAACTACCTTTACTTTCACTAAACCGTCTTATTCACTTTGCATGAAATACCTAAATGGTCATATTACTGAATATGCTATTCATATTTAGTACCTGCCTCTGACTCAGTGCATCAGGCACTGGACAATATTAACCAGGAGGAAAACTATTCCATATTTGACTTGAAAGATCACTCACTTCTCACAAGGAATCCTTCTATGTGTTATTTAACCATTTCTGCTGTATTTCAACCTGACTTTATGCTTTGGCTATTCTGGTTATATGTAAAAAAGGAGAGAGAATATGAAGGTGCTTCAGGTAATGTTCAAACAAACATTGAGCAGACCATCCAGGATTGGCGGTATTAGATGAAAAATGAACTTAATTAACAGAAAAACTAGATACAATTATATGTGAAAGAGCTTGTTTTCATTTCCATATCAAAATTTAATTTAGTTAGTGCACGGGATCTTATGAACCCCAGTTTTAACTACCGTTGCAGCAGAGCGAAAGTTTAGTTGCGAGAAATTTAGCTTTACAGGGGTATTATATCACCCGGAAAGGGGAATTATTCCTGGATTAAGTGGTTAGATAACTGCGAAGGGGGACCAAATAGAGAAAAGGATTGAAGGAATAGTGTGTACATTGCATTTTCTGTTTTTCCAGAAGTGGGAAAGGGAACGAGAACACCCACTGCAGCTGATTAAAGTAGGAGGGGAAAAATATATTGTGTTTCCTTTGAGGGTCACCCAATTTATTGCTTCATTTCGTTCTTCGTTTTCTGTTTTTATCGGAAGAAAATGAAAAATGAATGGTGTGTACATATATGCGCTTCATGCACAATTTTTTCCATTTTATGTGACTTGGATGTAAAAAAAGGTTTTCTTTTATTTACGGAAAAAAATTTTTGTGTACAAAGGAAATTGAATTCATTTTCAGGTATCTGGTTATTCAAAAGGATTACCTGAAGTAATTGAATGAAAAAAGAAACTATCTTGCTATTCATAGTTTACTGAATTGAACCAAGTATAATTTTAGTTTTAAATGTTTGGCTTATAAGCAATCAATACGTCATTCAAAAGAAATTTATTGGTAGAAGGGTGATATCGCGTGGTGAATGAAATAGAAAAATAAAAGTAAAAAGGATGAGCTCTAAAGTAAGCATTTTTATCACTATTGCACAAGTATCAATTCCTCTTATAGATAGATAAAGGGGATCATCTCACTTGGTTCATAGGAAGTATTCTGATTGTAGAAGCGAAAATAAGTCAGAGCAAAGCTATGTTTTAAAACGTCAGTTTTAAAGCAGACCTAATTATATTTGCTCCCACTTTGTCAAATTTTAATGTAATCCACTATAAAGAAAACGATTTATTTAGTGTGTAATTTCAAATCACCATTTTTCAAAAGAATTTAAGAAAATCATTGGTAATCAATTACCCACCTCTGTATTTTTATTTCATCTTAGAGGTAGATGCTCATTCAGTCAGAGCTGAAAAGGAATAACGACTTTATCTTTCTCAAACTCACTTTTTGCTAATTTCATTAGAAACTCAACAGATAACCAAATGCACTAACGAAATAAATTTGCACTTAACGTTAGGATGGAGCCTCGGATTCCCGAATGAAAGGAAGGCAAGGGCTCTACAAACTGATCCTTACAAATGTCAGAGTGTGGAACCTGCTTACTTCTAAGAAAATCAAGTGTTCCTGGACAGACTTCATCATACCTTTTTATTCAATAAGAATTCGATTCCGAGCCATATCCTTTCTCTGATACCTGTTTTTGCATTGCACCCACCATTCTTCCCCATTCTAGACCATAAAACTTGCTGTGACACCTTGTTCGCTTTTTCAACTCAATCTCATTAAAAAAAAAATGTTCAAAATAATACATTTTTACTCTGCCATTTGTCTTCAAAGTCTTGCTCCCACTGTAAGCGCTAGCCTTCCCAGACCCTATATCTTTCAGGTACCCAAGGTAAAATCACTTCTTTTTCTTTTTTTATTCCTACACACAGTGCCCTTTCGCCTTTGTCTTAGTAAGTGTTAAAGAATCCTGCTTTCTCTCCGTAAGTAATATATGTTAGTGCGGATCTAATCCAGAAAAAAAATGCATGCATTTAAAATCCCAACACTTAATAGTTTAATTTATATCTCTTTTCAACCAGTATTTATAGAGGTATCCACACTCGAGAATATAGTGACTCATACTTTCACGAAGCTTCTTTTCTTTCTGTTCAAAAGGAGAGAGAGAGACAAAAACACCATAAGTGCAACTGGTCTGAATGGAAGAGGGATTAACTGTTGTGCAAAAATAAAGACACTGAATGTACTGTTTCAAGAGTTCCATATTTTCTCTGTTATTTTCATAGAGTTTTTGAAAAAAACAAATTTTGTTCATAAAATATAAGATTTATTCTGATCACTTGTTTCTTTTGGAATGACTTGTTTAAAAAGACTTCTTATGAAAGGTAAAACAAAGACAAATGATCCGCATGTAATTTTCTTGTAGCAGATATTGAATTCGAACCCCAGACTCTCTAAACATAAAACCCAGGCCGCCCTAACCCTCTCACTAGGTAGACTTCACACCCCTGCCTCTCCCAGATGTAGAACTCATAAAATAGGCTGGACAGTTATGAGAGAACTTTAAACTCAAACTTTAAACATAACCATCAGTTTATTTTGAGAGAAAGCGAGAAAAAAGGTCTGCAAAACTCTGAAGGATTTCTGGAAATGTGACTGGTGATTTTTTTTAACGTAGTAGTGTAATCTGTTTGCTCTTAAGAAAATAGTCTTTAGATTTTTTGTTCAGTAAATTTCTAAAATTTCTATGGGAAACTATTTTTACCCAGTCTTTGACACAAAAATATTATGACTAATAATAGTAACAGTAGTAATATTTGTATAATGCCGTTTAAATTATTTCAAAGTTAACTAGTGATGAAGAGAGAGAGAGAGAGAGAGAGAGAGAGAGAGAGAGAGAGAGAGAGAGATGGCTGTATAGTGGTATGTTTAAGAAGAAGATGCCTACCTATTCACCACGTCAGCATCGGTTGGAGGTGTAATGCGAGACGATTGTCAGTTGGGTGCTTAACGGCATAATATATATTTCATTCAATGCTGCAGAAATTATTTGTGTTTTACCCATAATAACCTTTTGAAGATTTATCTGTTTGTAAAGTCTGATTTTTTGTCTTGATTCCTGTTTTTCTCTTGTTCTAGGTTGAAGATGAGTTTGTGCGTGTGTTTCACACACATGTAGCCAAATTTCAGAAAAAAAAACTTCCGAAACATTTTCAAAACTTTTGTTCTACATCACTGATGCATTTGATCAAAATGAAGTCGTCATCAATGCTAAAACAAGAGTCATAACATTAATATTGCTTCCAAAGAAGCATAAAATTTGAAATAGTCACATTTGATTGTTTAAACACCTCAATGCTGAAAAAAATGTAATATGTGTGTGACGCAACCATTAGAGTGGCGAGGCAACAAGAACCACGTGGTGTAACATAGGTCTACAATGAGTAGCGACAATGAAATTATCTTGAAAACAATTTATCTTTTTTTATTATTTTTTAGGGAGATATTTGAATTTTAATACAAAAGGATTTAGTATATTTCTTAAATACTTCAAAAATGATGGTTCACAAGCAAATATTCGCCTAAGCAATTATTCTTTTGTCGAAGCCAAGATTTTGTTCCTAGGACTAGGTGCGTTTGATTTCTTTACACTTAGCATTCACATATTTATATTAATATTTTTTTGGTCAGAAAGCAAATGAGATTATCTACACATTCTTGCACTTCAAGTTACCTTGTGAAAGAATAAATCATACACCTAAAGCGAGCAGAAGGATTAAAAAAAAAATGATATTTTAAACAAGTTATAAAAAACAAGTGTTCCATACGCCTTGATATTAATACTTCTCCATATAATCAAAATCATCATCATCTTTTATTCTTCAAAGAACAGGCAATCTCTACAGATAAATTCATTAGTAACAAAGATTACATCTCAGAAGGGATAGATTATTTTTTAGGCCCATAAATCTTTTGCAACATCCAGGCAGCTTAAAAACAGCCTAAAACTTCAACATTCAAAGGAAACTTGTGTTGTGATTCATATTCCTATTTTGAAAACGCTGTTATGAAGACTGTTGAGCTTATTAGATCTACTGTTATAATGCTGCAGAGGTAGTTACATTGACCAGCCCGAGGAGTATGTTAAGCATGCTGTAATTGACAGCACCTTATCATATCGTGCTTTGAACTAAGCAGTGCGAAAAAAAAATCAATTCAAATCACATGTATTTTGAATTATATCAATGCAAAAAAGGGATCGTGTTAATATAACCATAAGGAAAATAGTGCTAGCTGTGAATTGGTAAACTAGTTTTCTTACATCCATGTCACTGGAAATAAAAAAAAAAATAAATAAAAAAAGTTCAAAACCACTTGGCAACGTCACGTTGAGTCAGATTCTGGACGATACGAAAAGAATCGTCTCGTCAGATTTCACGATCATTGTACTGTCTCAGGATGGCATCAGATTTAGAAAATCTGGAGGCATCATTTCTGAGCTCACTACTTTCTCTTCGTTCGTCTCCATAAGTGATAAATCCGGGATTCACTCTGATATTTCCATAAATTTAATTTAATTCATGAAAAACTTCCGTAATAAAAAAAAGTAATCGTCCTCTCGCTACATTGTACATATATTATTTTAAAACAACCAGGAGCGAATAGATACACATCTGCGTTCCTTCTAGAATCCTTGGGAATGTTAATACATATTAGCCTTAGGTAGAATACAATGTTAGTCAATGAATCATTGGGAATCAGGATATTGATGATTATTATTCTTGGCTTCAGCCCAAGTAGGAGGGTTATACACGGAAAACGGGAACGGTAATTGGAAAGGAAGAACGGGGCCAGGCAGCCATAAATATGCATTCCTTCCATTAGCGTTATGGCTGTGCTTAGTGAGGCTAATAGCAACCGACTGCCTTGGCAACTGCATGAACCGTAAAAGTTGGACCCGATCTTATTAATGCCAAGCTACTATTATTATTTCATTTTATTATGATTTTTTTTTACAGTGGCATCATGAGAGAAGTGTATAGTGTGCTCATGTAAAGGACCAGATTATGTTATGGATACGGTTAAGCACTTAAGCTTGCTTGCTTCATGCCAACGAAAGCAGGAGGACCCATTTAAATTTCCATATGCATAACACTTGCAGTAACTGCGTTTTTAAAGACCTTGAAAAGAGATAAACGGGAACTTAAAGTATTCAGGGATTCCATTGGATCTCATGAAATGAAAGAATTTAGTGACAGAACGGGAGAAAATTTAATACAGTCCCCCACCCGCTTCCTCTTACTCTATCTTCTTTACGTCTAAGTTTTTCATCTGAACACCAACGGATGTCAACAGGCAAGTGAGATCTTCATGGTATATTAGCAATACCGGGGGATCCTCCTGTTATACTGAAATGAAGTCGCTTTTGAATATAACATTTTAATATTCAGATGATTAAATTTTTAAAGATATATTTTGTAGTTATATTCCACCCTTGATATTTCATTCTAATATAACTTTGTTATTAAACTGCTGATTATGACACGAAAGAGCCAAGGTTTTCATCCAGTTCAAAAACAAAAAGCACGAAGTAATTATATTGATGTTTAATCTCTTTTTTCAATATGTTCGTTTATTTGCAATATAAAATGCTATGTATCACTTCGCTTAGAACGACATAAAGTTTTACCCCTCAAATATACACCCAGTACTGTCTCTTGATATTATGATTATCATATAAATTTCCGTCCCATCTTTTATACCAGCGGCTGCTCTTCAATAGCTCTTTGTTCTTAAGAAAACTTGATATTTCCAATATTAGTTTCTGCTAAGAAAATATTGAAATTGCTAAGTGTCTGTCCGGTCACACCTTTTTTGTTCGCCAGCAGATCTTAAGAATTACTGATGCTAGAATGCTGCAAATTGGTATGTTGATAATCTACCCTACAATCATCAAACATAACAAATTGCAGCCCTCTAGCCTCAGTAGTTTTTATTTTAGTCAAGGTTAAAGTTAGGCATGACCATATCTGGCATCGCTTCTGGTAACAACAGGCCACTGCCAGGCCGTGGCTGAAAGTTTCATGGGCCGTGGCTGTGAGTTTCATACGGCATTATACGCTGTACAGGAAACTCGATTGCGCCAAAGAAAATCTGCGCATTTTTTTTATCAATGATAGCGCTATCGGTTTTCCTTTCATAATAATATGGTCGATTCTCATTGGGAATCTAAAGTCGTTGAAGGCTATCGAGAAATCATTATCATCGTGTTCTTCTTCTTGGCTCTCATCGTTTGTGCTTAGAACTTGACTTCCTATCTTGCCCTTTCAATGCTTCACATGTAAAGGGATATACTTACAAACTGTTTTCCCATCATTTAATGATCATTTGCCCCGCAAATAAGTTTCGATAGTTAACCTTATAATAAATATTTCCGGTTAAAAGATCTCTACTTGCCTGTTATTTGTATAAAACGGTTAAAATAATGATTTTCAAAGTATCAAGAACTTATTTATCACTTCCATAGGGTTCGTTACAAATTCATTAAAATTGAAAGAGTCATTTCAAAATCAAAAGAACACAAGGAAAGAAATATATTAAAAAACATCCCTAATTTCCATTGAGGAAAAATATGAAAGTTAGTCATAAAATGTCGCTTTGTTCCAAGAAGTAAGCAGGAAAGAAATTGAACTTACAGATTTTCTTCTGGAATTGTTGAGATTAGAGGCAGGATAATGAAATGAAGAGTTGCTTAATCTGGTTATTCCATAAAATGCCAATAAACTGTAAGAAGTGAAACCCACCTCAATTCTGACTTTTTCCATTCCATTCAAACCATACAATCTGCTTGTTTGAACTCTTATCAAAAAAAGCCTATGCTGTATTTGTTAATATCTTAGTATTTACAGTGATTGATTCACATATGCAAAGGTTTGCGTATATATATATATATATATATATATATATATATATATATATATATATATATATATATATATATATATTATAGAATTTAAAATGCAAGATCATGAAATAAAGCCATCTTTAACTTTTTCATAGCTTTCTGTTTAGAGATGATTATTGGTTAACATATAATTATGTTTTCAGTCAAATTTATTCGCTTTATACGCGAACTTTTGCATATGTAAATCAATCACTGTAAATACTAAGATATTAACAAATACATCATAGGCTTTTTATGATGAGAGTTGTATGGTTTGAATGGAATGGAAAAAGGGCAGAATTGAGGTGGGTTTCACATCATAGAGTTTATTGGAATTGTATGGAATAACCAGGCTTGGTATTATGGAAATCTGGAAAATAATTTTCATAATCCTTTATTTAAGCACTTGTCCTCCATTACACTTTTATGACTATCCTGTAATACTGAGATGGTATAAATTCCACATTTCGAAGTACGGTATCTTCTATTTCGTAGTGTATGTAATATATATATAATATAATATTTTATATTATTATATTTAAATATATATATATATCATATATATATTATATATACTATATATAGTATATATATCTATATATATTATTATATATATATAATTTACCTAATATCATATATCTATATCATATATCTAATATACTAATATGTATTTCCAAATTTTTTTTATAATTATATATTTATATATACTATATATATATATTATATATATATATATGATATATATATATAATATATAGTTATATATATATATATGATATATATCTATATATATATATATATATATATATATATATATATCTATATATATATATATATATATATTGTATATATATCTCTCTTCTCTATATCAAATCTCTTATATCTATATCTATATATCTATATATATATATATATATATATCTATCTATATCTCTATATGTATATATTGTTGTTCTTTGTAAAATCAGTTTGCCTCAGTAAAGGGTCCGAATAGGACCGAAAGTACTCGGCTATCTCGCTTTTTCATTTTTTCCTTCGTGGCAAAAAACTTTATTTATACATAGCATCACGTTTTATATACTTCGTGATCAAGTTATTCATATATATATATGTACATATTTATATGTATATGTATATATATATATATATATATATATATATATATATATATATACGTACGTATATATATGCACATATATAAATATCCGAAACAGAAGATACCATACTGGGAAATGTGGAGTTTATACCATCTCAGTAATGTAGGAGAGTCATAAAAGTGTAATAGAGGACAGGTGCTTAAATAAAGCACTATGAAAATTCTTTTCCAGATCTCCATAATAATACCATCACGGATGGTCGGGACTGGATGGAATGTCATACATTGCAACAGCTGCCGGTTGTGTGGTACAGAGGCCCTTAGTTTGGAATTGCAAATCATTCCTGATCATGAATGCTAGAAGGGGGTGACCTAACAAATATTACAGCCGAGCCACTCAATCAGAGAGTCTTGTTTTACATAAATATGGTAATATACCGTACTCAGTAAATATCGAGTGCCTTATTCACATAGATGTTCACTGCTTACTGGACTGATAAGTGTATATTGTATTACTCAAAATCCGAATGATAATAGTAAAATATGATTCTTTTCACCATTAATTTTCTTAAAGAAATTGATTGTTTTAACCTTTACAAAAATGAGACGCATTTTGCACTTAAATCTGGTTCATTTGTAATGCTACAGTGGCCTTTGATACAAAAAATGAATATGCTCCGCAACAAAGAATTTTTATCAAATATCCGGAACTTTCGAAGTGAGTCAAATGTCTGCAATATTCTTAGGCGCCTTCAGAACCTTTAAGGCGAATGATCACCATTCTTTGCATCGGATCATGCATGCAGTGGTCCAGCTCTTGGAATGATTGTTTCATATCAAAAAAGATTTATAAAGTAAAACTGGCGAAAATTGGTAATGTTCTTTTGACAAGACACTTGACGATCAGCCAGTTTCCCTTAAATATATTATCAAAAGCTTTACGAAAGTCAATAAAGTAGGACTACCCTGATGAACAATAATGACAGTTTGGTAACTCATTCCAAAGCGAGACAAATCGTGAGTTTAGAATAATTACATATAAATCTCTGCTGACAATCACTGAAAATAAAGAGGGCAATATCTGAACAACTTCAGAAAATCTTTATAACATGAATTATATCTTTTATCATAGATGAAGATAGATAATTACGAAGAATGCATATTAAAGACAATTTTGTTACCTAGTTCCATAAAATAGTCAGGCGAAAATAAAACAAATCATTCTTCTTTTATGTACTGACATGGTCAATACCTGGTTTCAGCAACTTTAGATAGCCATGGAGATAAGGTGAGTGACGTTGAAATATCACTCCACCTTATCTCCTTGGCCTGGCTCTAAACTCCGTCAAGTTCGAATCACACGAAACTGCTGATGATGCTCCATTACCTTCGTTGTCTAAAATATCTTCTTGTCGGTTTTGGAGGGTATGATTTGTTTTTGGGGGTGGGGTGTTTCCATGAGCCTCATTCCAAAAAACTGTTGTTTCCAAACCACGAACTATTTTCACATTCAATATTATTTTTCTTTTTCAAAAAATCTTGTGGACTAAAATTTTTTGTGTTGATTCCTTATATCTCGATAACCAACTACTGAACTATTCTGTTCTTTCTCCGTTTCAAGATATATCATTGACAGATAATTTCCAAGTTAAGAACAAAGAGCTCTTTGCTCCCAGTGCTGTTAATATTAAAGATCTGCGAAGGGAAACATATTACGTCTCCAATAAATAATTCACCCACAGTTTCATGCATGAGAATATAAACACTTTATTCTCCATGCTATAGGCACTATAAGTCTGGAAGGAGGAGCAAAAACTCCAGCAATGAGAATCGGCTCAACTTCGCCTCCATGTGAAATAGTCAAATCTTAACTGCATAAGAAAGTATAAATGGGTTGCAATAACAGCTTTTAAAATATTTGTTGTCAGAGTGTGTTTAAACAAATTGAAATTATCGACGTTTTATGATAATTTTAAATGACTACTGTAAACTAAGAATACCCATGATTTGATCATTACTGATGAAATCAATACCCATGATTTGATCATTACTGATGAAATCATGGGTATTCTTAATTTACAGCAGGAATTTAAATTAATTATGAATGTAGATAGCTTTAAATTTCTTGCACAGACTGTAAAGACAATTGCTTTCGAAGCAGATTCCACGATCCATTTGTACTTTCCTTTGAGTAGACTCTTTTACATGCTAGCGAGGTCAACCGGATTCTCAGTATTTATCAGTTCAACATTATTCCTTACATTGGCATCAGGGATGATACCAACCAGTGCTAATGTTAATATAAAGAATACTGTTCATTTGGTAAATAAACTTAATAGCAATTTCAGGCGTGTGAGTTTTGATGTATAACAAAGTCCACCTAACTTTGCAGCAAAGCCCCTCCCACTGATTACATCACGGCCATTCCTTGAAGCTGATTGGTTGGCAATAGTTTCGAAAAGTTGGTTAATCTGTGGTTCTTTTCACCTTCATTTATTCTGAAATGGTTGTTTAACCAAACTAAGATACGTTATGCTGGTCATCCCCTGCAATGCAATCATAATACACATCTCCCTAAAAATGGAAAAAAAGTAGGAAATTATGAATGAAGTCATGAGCGTTCCACGTTGCTGCAGTGCTGTTTTTCATAAATGTGGTTCTCTTGAATATGGAGTTGACACAGGGATTATCTTGCGTTCGAATCGGTGTACTTGAATTGATCACCAGACAATGATAATTACTGTCTGATATTATCAAACGTGTTCACTATTCTATGCAGACTGGGATTTCAGGAAATCATACTACGTTTTAATAGTCTTAGAAGCGATTTCATTGGAATCCTTTGCACATTCGGAGGGATGACAAGCAGTGACCGCACTATACAAAACCAGAATATGCCTATCTTTAACTTAAAGTTACAGTATGATAGGCTATATGAGTCAAGTTGGATATAATTTGCTGAGAATTTTCTTAGGGACATTATCTCTTTTCGAAATCACAGGATTATAAAAGATAACGTAGGCTAATAATGTCTTATGTCTTTTTGTCGGTTTACGCAGTTTATGGCGTTTGACTTATAGGCCTATCTTATATTCAGCCATTTTATTGTGGTTCTTGTTGTGGTTATTCTTGTTTTTGTTGCTGATGTTATGGTGCTTGTAATGTCCTCGAAAATGTTTCATATGGTAACGTAGCATTGCAGAATAAACATAGACCTACTCATGAAATACTGGTGTAAAGAATTATCTGTTTATTCTTGTCAACTGAAATTTAGTCATTTGTTTTAATAGAAAGTAATATATATAACCTTTTATAGCAGCCATTAATTTTTCTTATTTCGTTAAGTATCTTATGAAGCCTTCTTACCATACCCTTCATTTTTATAGAAATGCTACTACAGCCTTATATTTACTCATCACAGTAACATAATTTGTTATCGCTTTGAGAGCAGTTTGATAGAGGTGTGTAAGGCTGAGACAGTCCTGTGACTGATCTGGTGTGTGTGTGTGTGTGTAGCATCGGCTGCGTGCCCACAAGCTTTACTTTTATTCTCTCCAATATAAGTGTCGTTACAATTACTATGGCCATCCACGCATGTATGTGTATGTACTTGCTTATACGTGTACATTCCATTTTATGCATATCCTGGAGTTGAAACTACTATTTTAATTAAAAACTACTCTATTTCCAACAAATATTGGTAGTAAACTAATTGCAATAAGAAATAGACGTGTAGGCCTATGCACTGTCATTGCCTCAAAATATAAGAAATTGACTAGTAGGCCTATGCCCAGTCATTGCCTCAAAACATAAGAATTTGGCGTGTAGGCCAAATCTCTCAATGATATTAACATTTGACATACAGAAGTATGATGAATTAATACCCTTATATCGGGAGTGGCTGCCTAAGTCTATACTACATCAGAGATATCAAATGTATTCTTCACAACTCTGGGAACTCAAATTTATGGTGTAGTGATTTATGCACGGAGCTCAACATGACCGAACAGAGTCAAATCCGTATTGTTAATCACCCGGACTGTTAACTAGTGTGACGCCATTTCCCCTCCGAAAGCTAGCCAATCACTGGCATGTAGTGGGCGGGTCTTAAGTGCGAAGCTAGAGTGAATTTGCTATAGTATCATTATAACTCATTGTCTCCAGTGTTAAGTAATTTGTATATGTGATTTTTAAAAATAAAATATTAACCAGAATCCTTCCATGCACTGTTCAAGTATGTTATGATATAAATTTGTTTTGTTTTCTTACAAAAATCGTTTTTGCCCTTTCTAATGTATTCCTAACATATCTTTTCATCACCAATTTATTCAGGGTTACAGATATGTAATGCTCTTTAAAACATGGATGTTAAAACCGATTTCTTAACTTGGATGGATTTAAAGTTCATTAAGAGTGTTCATGCATTTCATTTTCCTAAGGAATTATTTATTTTCGTACTCTGGACAAATACATATTTTAGAAGAGGGGACAAGGTGGCCGTCTACATAATAATGGAAAGGAGCGAATACGATAAGAAAATAGTTGCTGTCCTGGGGGACAAGTCAAAATTCAAAACAGCTAGACAAAGGTCCAAATGAATAACTTAAAAAGAAATTAATCAACTGATGATGCAGGTCAACGTTACCCATCCTTATATAAGGTTCCCTAAACCTAGGGTGCTGCTACAGCAAAGACTCACAATGGGAACCCTCTGAAACCCATTATGGCGTAAATGGTGTCTCCTACATACAAGTAAGTATAACATTAAAGGAACTTTTGTCCCCTTACGTTTATTCAAGTTTTTAATTGAAATCTGTAAAGGATATTATTGATTCACCAAAATCTACTACGAACAATGGAGACGTTACATCCCTAGGCGCTGAAAGCCTATTTACCAACGTCCCAGTTGATGAAACCAACGACATAATATTAGAAAGAGTATAGTACAGAGGCACTCTACTGCCAGCCAGACGGACAACATGGTGATGGGATTGCCCCTGGAAGTCCTTTTCGAATATGTATATGGCAGCAGTAGAGAAGAGAACTTATGAAAACTATCGAAAACCTGCCATCTATGCCAGGTACATAGAGGAAATTTTCGTCAAAACGGAAGGCGAAGCCAAATTAAAGTCCTCCAGGAAGTCCTTCAACGATACTCGGTCCTGAATACATACAGGAGGTCCGTCATCAGCACCGATAAAACATGGTACTCACTTGTTGCTCAACGTAGGGCCAGGTGCACACTGAACTCGATAGAATACCCCAAATATTGACTAACAACAGACACAGGGAATATTTGCATCAAAAAGAAATTTTATAAATTCCAAACAGATAAAATGGCAGTGGAGGAGGATAGGAAGACTACCATCTACTACAGGATGAACTACAGCACCGCCTACAATCAGGAAGCCCAAGCCATTCAGAATATACTCGTATAAAGCTGGAGAGGTGTCATAAGACTAATGTAAGCAAAAAGGTAGATCTTAGGAGTTTCTCTCGCCCAAACTTAATGGCAGCCTTAGTGATGAAAAAGAACACTAAGACCAATGCTGTTTATAAATTTACCTGTCCATCTACATTGGCCATACTGCGACTACCTTGAGGAGGCGGTTGCAACAAGACAGAAACCTGGTATCATTTTGCAACATTACACTGATCGCCATAATAAGCGACCATCACTAGTCGAATCAATAAAGGCAACGACAATAACTGGAGAAGAAAATTCAAACCGGGACTACTGATCGCTGAAGCGGGATCATTAAAATTATAAAAACCCAACCTAAACTATCAGACGACATATATAATACACACACACACACACACACACACACACACACACACACACACATATATATATATATATATATATATATATATATATATATATATATATATATATATATATATGTGTGTGTGTGTGTGTGTGTGTGTGTGTGTATATATATATATATATATATATATATATATATATATATATATATATATATATATATATGTGTGTGTGTGTGTGTGTGTGTGTGTGTGTGTGTGTGTATTATATATGGCGTCTGATAGTTTAAGTTGGGTTTTATCATTTTAATGATCCCGCTTCAGCGATCAGTAGTCCCGGTTTGAATTTTCTTCTCCACTTATTGTCGTTGCCTTTATTGATTCGACCAGTGATGGTCGCTTATTATGGCGATCAGTGTAATGTTGCAAAATGATACCAGGTTTGTGTCTTGTTGCAACCGCCTCCTCAAGGTAGTCGTAGTATGGCCAAAGTAGAAGGATTTGGGGGACTTACAATTCCTCTTTGGACAGGTAAATTTGTATACATAAAGAGGAGGGTTTTAATGTAGAGGTCTGTTTCATAGAAGCATAGTTTTATTAAAGCGAAGAGTCAGGGACCAGCCCCATTTTCAAGCTGAAAATTACCATAATAAAATGTAATTACAGTAAAAATGCTCATCTTAAAATACGTAATTACAATATAAAGCAAATTACAAGAACACCAACGAAGCTCAAGTACCATTTCGAGAAGAGGAAGGAAGACGAGTGACTAAAAAACAAAAACAAAAACGAAGGCATCTATTGTTTACGCCAGGTATAGAGGGCTGGATGCAGTTTGGTTGTTCAGTTTCGGAACAATTGTCTTTATAAAGATCGATTCGAAGACCGCCGCTGCGGAGAAGACGCTTATGTAAGGATTTTAAATCTTTTGTATTCAATATTGCTCTTGCATTTCTTTGTGTGGTCACGGATGCTGGAAAATTCAGGAGATGATAATTTAACTCACAGACTATATCAGTCTATTCGGACCTTAAGAAATCCTCTTGAGGCTCCACTTGATTTCTCTAGATCATATCTAGGACAAGTATGCAAGTAGACAGTATATGAATAGACAATGTTAGATGGTATAAGATGGTTCAACTTGTCTTTAAATTTAAAAACAGATCCAATTGTCAGCGGGTTTGTTGAGATCAGCTATTACACTAAGGTCGGAATATATCTGATGACTTGTTGCATTTTGGTATAGAATTTCGTATTAAGTAAAAATGGAAATCTGGCATAGAAAGGCATCCTAGGTACAGATGGAATAATAGCATTAGTAGGCAAACACTTCATATTCATAAATTTGTGAAGTCATTTAAAAAATAAACTCCTGGGTTAACAGTTATCAGTCAAATATCTATTTGAAAATGGTGACCTCATCGCTGAACTCAGACCATCCAGAAGAAAGGGAAAAAGCTCCGTGGAAAAGAGTAAAGAGAGAGTTTATCTTAAAATTGAAATTATACTAAGCTATAAAAATTTGTGCCCAAACCTGTGAATGTCTTCTTCCTGAAATTCAAAGTATATTGATTGACTGATTTGTTAGTTCTTACTGGCGTCGCAACGACGAGGTTATTGACGCCGTATCAAAGTATAAAACCCTGAATTATTGCAAGACACTTCTATATCTAAAAAAACAAGCTTGTTATATGTGTGCGTGTGAGCGTATGTGTGTGTGTGTGTGTTTGCGTATATTACTGAAGAAAAAAAATATGAGCATATTAAAAGAAATATGCTAAGAATCGATAATTGATTATAATATCATTTATTTTGTAGCCTAGAAATAAAAAAGAATAATATTCAGAGAGAACCCCTTAAAGCTTCTAAAATGTTCAGAAATTTGCATACGAAGCATTCGTGCTCTGCATATACAGAGCCCTTGATAATAACACTGAGATGCCATCTGCAGCATCCCACATCGCACGGTCCATTAGCTAACCAAAAGGGAAAGGAAAATATAGTGGTTATGAGTTGCTTCAGTGTGATGAAAAACTGTGCTCTCAGATCCTGACTGGAATATAAAAATCCAAGATGTCTCATTTTATGTCGGTGAGGTAATTCGTTTAGGACAGTTGCCAAATGAAGGAAGGAATATCTTGTATTAATGATTATTCGCATAATCCTGGAACATTATATTATTTGTTATCCAGAAGATGAAACCTATTCATATGGAACAAGCCCACAGGGACCACTGACATGAAATTCAAGCTTCCAAAGAATACGGTGTTTATTAGGAAGAAGTACGAGGAGGTAAAGGGAAATACAGAAAGAAGAGATACCGCCTATTGAAAAAAGAAAACAAATACATTCATAAATTAACAAATAGGTAAAAGTATATTACATGCAAGGATAATAGTATTAGGGTAGTAACATACTGAACCTCTGCTTGAACTGTTCAGGTTCTAATTGCATGGCTTCCTTTGGGAGGCTGTTCCGCAGTCCAACGGTGTAAGGAATAAAGGCCCTCTAGAACTGAGAAGTTCGACAACGAGGCACATTTACTCCATATTGGTGCCGCTGCTCATGGAATCTGGTTGCTCTCGGCAGATAAAAGGGATCAGGGATCAGTTGTGAACGTGAAAGATCGCTGTTGAAAGACAACTAATGAAAAAGTGACAGACAAGAAACCATCCGTCGAAGGTCCAAGTCATAACTACTGCTATCAGGAAACAGAAAGCTACCACCATGAACGACTCTGTCTAAAGGAAATGAATCTCTGGCAGAAGCAGACATCCACACCGGAGAACAGTATTCTAAAAAAGGGAATACCAATCTACTAAACCAGGTTGCATTGACTTTATCGCTGTTAAAAACATATGAGGTCTTGCGAACGATACCTAACTTTCGTGCGGTATTTGCTGAAACTTTCATTAGATGTTTCTCAAACGTTAGATGTGAGTCAAAGTTTACACCTAGAATAGTTAAAGCGTCAGACTTGTCCAGCAAAGTCCCATCCACCTGAAGGGGAGGATGGGGTGGGATATCTGTACGAGATCTGCTAATCAATAGCGTTTTCGTTTTACTGGAGTTCAACCTCAAACCCACCATCTACAACATTCCTTGATCCGGTCAATGTCCCAATTGAAGCTGAGGGCAGCTTCATTTCTCAAAAGTGGAGACTTTACTACACCCACAAACGTTACATCATCGGTATACTGAACAATCTTGAAGTAATGCTAAAACATATTCATCTACTCCAAGATTCTGAAGTTTATAAATAAGTGCCCAGTGATTTACTAAATCGAAAGCAAAACTAAACTCTAAAAGAGCATTGCAGGTACCTAACTACTTCCTGTATGTATATTGACTATCAGCAACAATCATTTAGATTCCACATACTTATACAGTGATAAATTTTTCTGCAACTTTGGGAAGCACAGGGAGAATAGAGATTGACCTGTAGTTACTGCAGTTTGCCCATATGTTACTCTTTGGGACAGGCACTGTATTACTAAGCTTGCACTCATTCACAAAGATATTATGTCAACATAAAAATCTATAGGATCTACTAAACTTGTGAGACAAAATGCTAAAAACGTTTTAAAAACAAAGGGAAGAAACCACCAGGGTCTTCTCAAATCCAGCTATCAAGATTATTCATAATTTTCTAAACATCCCAGGAACGAAATGCAAATATTCTACGAAAAGGTTCAGGATGGCATGTATCAGGGAGAGGGGCATCCTCTGCTGATTGTTTAGCTTCAAATGCTTGATGAAGCAGTTCAGCATTTTCCCCATGGTTAGTAACCAACCTATCATCATCCGGTAGTGGTGGTGGAATGGAAGATAGGCGATGCCATTTTAGTTCACCACAAATGAGGCTGAGTAATTCCTTCCAGTTTCCGCTGCAAGGAATTGTTGTAATTTCTCTCAGTTGTATGGTAAATTCTATTCACAGCACAATGAGACTCAACACAAATGGGGTAATTTTTATTTTAGCGATTTAATTTCCATACGTTGAACTTAGTCTGTCTGTTATGGTAAGCTCTTCTACATGTATCATCAAACCATGGCTTATCATTTATCCTAAATTTGATGAAATTTCTAGGGACATATCCAATTAAAATAGCCTTCAGCATTTCATTTTAACATTTTCTTGGGATCAAGATCTAATATAGCTTCAATAATGCGATCCTATTTGGCTCTGGATTTCAACTAAACAATTTTTCCAATAATGGAATTAGGAATATACTAATTAACAGATATGTCATCTTAATAGCGCAATGATCAGAAGTGCCCATATTTTCACAGACCTTGGACTCCACAACAGCTGGAACATCTGTGAATATGAGGTCTAATCTATTACCAGAAACGTGCGTGGGTTCCTCAATTAGCTGGACAGAATCGGAGGATACACAGATGTCGAGAGCAGACCGGTAATGTTGATCTGTGGAATTTGAATGTAACCACTCGCTGTACTTTGCATTAGTCTTCGAAAATAACGAAATGAAGCTTTTGAATCTGTGATTGAGCTATACTTATCCTTTCCAAAAGACAGTCATTTATAGATTTGTCGATATTTGCATTATGGTAAACAGCAAGTACATAAACATTGTAAAACTTACTGAAAATTTTAAAACAAAGGATTTCATAGCAACTTACACTCCAATTTTTTTCTGACGACGAATAAGTCGTCCGGATTTAGTGTATAGAGCCATACCTTGCGCGTGTGGAATGTTACGACGGTAGATAAAGTTAGCGTATCAAACCCCGGAGATCAAGAAAAATTTGACCTTAAACCCGAATACTATTAGTGTAAAGTACTTTGCAATGAGTGCCAGGCCCAGGGTTCAGCTCGAATTTTATTGTGAATTATATTACTGTGTGAATTAGATACTTCTTGTCTTTTCAAGTTCCTTTGTGATGTTAAACGATGAAATCAATTGTATATCACAGATGTATTAAAAAACGCTGGGCAGAAGTTAGTCTTTGACCTTTTCTTAAGCAAAATATTTTTAGCGCGGTTTCAGGCATAGAAAAAATTATAACCTATTCAGTTAATACAGATTTTCGTCCTAGTAAAATGTTTCGGATTAATAAAAAAAAATAAACAGGTAATAAGAACAAAAAGATAAACAGTAAATGTTTTTTTTTCCAGCCTGTCATTTGTCTATGTTGCATTAATCTTTTCCTTTAAACGTATCAGTTAATGCATAATAGTAGATCAGGTAAAATTTTGAGAATTCATTAGAATAAGAATAGCAAATGATTATTAGACTACTGTCAGTAATAAATTCCGATTTATTTCCTATTATGTTTACCTATCTTTTAGATACCAGGTGAATTATGATTAAAAATCTTTAAAGTTTTTAACCTTTCCGTGATGCGGATGGCTACCCACCATTGTGTCCATGGAATAGAAAGAACAGGTCAGCCAGCGCGCCAATG
Organism: Macrobrachium nipponense; assembly: GCF_015104395.2. Lineage (NCBI taxonomy): Eukaryota > Metazoa > Arthropoda > Malacostraca > Decapoda > Palaemonidae > Macrobrachium > Macrobrachium nipponense. The sequence continues at coordinate 44,401,277 of NC_087214.1, forward strand.
GGTATATGATTCATTCGCGGTTTAGAAAGTGGTGGCGTCACGGTTCTCATAGACATAGGGTCGAACCAAAACAAAGAATTAGTCCAGTGCTTTCCCCAAGTGATGTCGAGACCAGAACGCATTGTTTGGACCTGTAATCTTCCTTTTCTTCGTTTATTCATCAGGTGTAATGCTAAACAACTGCTCTCTGCATGACATGGGTTTTAAAATCTTCGTGAATTCAGAGAATTTAATATTGACCCTCTGCAAGATCTTTCAAAAATCTCAAAGCAAACAGAGAGGTTAACGTACTTTCCGATGTTCCCCATCTATCAAAATTAGTTAAGAATATTTTTATAGACTTGGGTTTCATTGAGTAATGGAGAATTTATTTCAGATAGTGATATACGTGAAATGATAGGTAAAACTAAACCTGAATATGGTCTGGCTTATAAAGTTAATGAGCTGCATCTGAATGCGAGTGGCCAGCAATGATAGCGCGTTAAATTAGCTGTAGAACTTCTATCTAAATCTTCTGTCAATTTGCTGAAGTATTTAAGAGAAAAGGGCCTGTAATTATGTCAGAACTGCAGACAAACATCTGATTTTAGTCTTTTCATGAACGTTTGGTTTGACATTATGAATTTCCCAAACATGTACGAAGATTTTAACGAGTAGCGCGTTTACAATTGACGTAGACAAACAAGCAAATGAAGCAAAATAATTGAGGTTGTGAATACCTTGAGAGTTAAAGTTTTAAAACAAAGTCTTTCATCTTTCAGAAAGGCATAATTTTACCATTCAATTCAAAGATCGGTTTGTATAATATGCTGAAATCCCCACACAATCTTAATTGCATTATGACATAGATTAAATCAAGATTGTCTGCAGCATTTCGTCGGACGCATTAGGCAAATGATTGGTCATCATGACTATCCAAATGCAGTAAATTTCCAATTTAAACGAAGAAGGCTTTAGGCAGGAAAGGAAATTAAAATTTTAAGTGAAAATAGCAGTGTCACAAGTCATGAAACCGTTGGATAAGTTTTTTTGTTCAATCTTTTTATTGTTCCACCAGATGCACTGTTGTTTTATGAGACATTTACTGTAGTATTAAACATGATGACTTATCGGCGGACTTCCGAACTCACTCTCTCTCTCTCTCTCTCTCTCTCTCTCTCTCTCTCCTCTTTCTTCTTTTCCTCTCTCTCTCTCTCTCTCTCTCTCTCTCTCTCTCTCTCTCTCGTAGCACAGTGGTAATGCATTCAGCTGAAAGCTAGTCGTTAACTCTCTGACTGTTGATTAAAGGAGTGAATTGGGTACCTAACTGTTTGTCGACTGTTTTGGGTTGAAATTGGGATGAGAAGGTAGGAGATAGAAGTGGGGAAAATGAAAACACACACACACAAACTCACAATAACACACACACACTCACACACACAGGCATACCTTTTGTAATTGTTAAGCACTGCGGCCGTCTAGGAAATGGTCCTTGCTCTACAGGTGTGAAAATATTTATGAGGTGTTGAAGTCTTGCGATGACTTCTTATAAAGATAAGTAGCCTCATTTCATTTCCTTACAATTTTGCATAATTACTTAAGTCTCTAAATATTCCACCTTTGTAACTACTTTGGATTTACATACGCTGCCATCTACAGTCCACGGAGGCCTGAAAATCATACAAATTACTATAGAATGTCGAGAGTCACTAGCTTTATTATTTTAAATATCTTTGATGTGAAAAGTTTGCGGGCATCAGAAAAACGGTTAAAAAGAAGCCTAATGTAATAAGTGTCTCTCACTAAGTGATAATGATCTAGATTACGAAAGCTGTTGTTCCAATTGTTGCTCATTTTAAATCCGTCAGAAAAAGAAGCTAAAATGGTGGAACATAACTAGAACTAGATAGTCTATAAATATTTTTAGCACGTATCTAATAACCTACTTATGCTTTACAGTGTTATTCTTACATAAAAGTATAATCGCAATTTCCATTATAGTTACATGTTTTGAATTGAAATTAATTTGGATAAAAGATAAAAATAACTTGACCATAGTCTTAAGACGTTTCAATTCTTTGCCGGTGATATTTGGAGCATCACAAGTGTTGGTTTGTTACCAACAGCCTTAGAAGATGACTGTGATTTACATCTGTTTATCCTCCATCCGAATTAGACAGACCTCTTCAGGTTTAAGTAATAAGTCTGTGCAAGGGATCTAAGGTCTTCTTCAATATGACGTGTCACCCAAGACATTGGATATCAAGAATTTCTAATCTTGTTTATTTATTGCCCTCTTCGTCAGTTCTGCTATTGCTCTCTCTCTCCTTATTGCAAATAATCTCTTTGTCTCCCTCTCGTCTGTTTCATCAATATTTCCTGTCCAACATAAAGTCTCTAAACTCTCCCTTCTTAATACAAGCATTATAAATTGAAGTAGTGTTCTAATTGCTTTTAGCACTTCCCTTTCTGCATCCCTTCTTTATGAAATTTTGTTTGTTACTCTCTCTGTTCACAGGACATCCCAACTCCTCTTCACATTCACATCTCTGCTCCTCCCATTCTTTTTTCCTTCATCTTACCAAATGAACCTGAATAATATTTTCGCCATTTTACTTCTACCCTTTACTGATGAATTCCTATTTTTAAAATGACTTGTTTCCAGAGAGGGAATGGTTGGGAGGCGCATGTTAATATATACTGCTTCGTCATACTTCCTCTCGTCTAATGTTAAGTTTCTGTACTGAGATATTAACCCACCTTCACCCTGAAAGCAGAATGGTGAGTCTGAAGTACTATTACATCCCTTCGCTGCTATTACCGAGATAGAGCGAACCGGATATTATTTTACTTTGTAACTTGATGTTTGTGGAGATATATATATATATATATATATATATATATATATATATATATATATATATATATATTACATCAGTTAACCGTTTTCAATAATACTTTACTTTTTTTACACGCGATTCTTTACTTACAAAATTATCTTCGTCAATATCATATGCCCTTAAATGAAATCTAAATATATATATATATATTTATATATACATATATATATATATATATATTTTATATATATATAGATATATATATATATATTATATATATATATATATATATATATTGCCATATATATATATATATTTTATATATATATATATATAATATAATCTATGAATATTATCACATCGAACCGTGATCCATTTATATATCAATTCAAGCTACAAATGTCCTTTAATATCTAAATTCTCTTTACCTCCCAAATGATATATTTTCATATATGTACCGAAGGGGAATTTTTAGTTGATAATAATTTCGTCCCCCCATGGGATCGAACCACCGTCCAAGTGGACGGGGACGAAATCAGGACAGTCAGTGACGCTATCCAATCAGCCACAGAGACGCTATAAGTTCATATCGATTCTGACCTTACAAATCACCCTCGATCTCGGTGCTTTCGTAATTAGAATCGATATGAAACCCCGTCTACCATGTTAGCCAATTCGAGCGTTTGAGAGCACTTAGCCTTTTGTTATGAATTTAGATATTAAAGGACATTTGTAGCTTGAATTGATATATAAATGGATCACGGTTCGATGTGATAATTATTCATAACAAAAGGCTACGTGCTGTCAAACGCTCGAATTGGCTAACATGGTAGACGGGGTTTCATATCGATTCTAATTACGAAAGCACCGAGATCGAGGGTGATTTGTAAGGTCAGAATCGATATGACTTATAGCGTCTCTGTTGCTGATTGATAGCGTCACTGACTGTCCTGATTTCGTCCCGTCCACTTGGACGGTGGTTCGATCCCATGGGGGGATGAAATTATTATCAACTAAAAAATTCCCCTTCGGTACATATATAAAATATATCATTTGGGAGGTAAAGTGAATTTAGATATTAAAGGACATTTGTAGCTTGAATTGATATATAAATGGATCACGGTTCGATGTGATAATTATTCATAACAAAAGGCTACGTGCTGTCAAATGCTCGAATTGGCTAACATGGTAGACGGGGTTTCATATCGATTCTAATTACGAAAGCACCGAGATCGAGGGTGATTTGTAAGGTCAGAATTGATATGAACTTATAGCGTCTCTGTTGGCTGATTGGATAGCGTCACTGACTGTCCTGATTTCGTCCCCGTCCACTTGGACTGTGGTTTGATCCCATGGGGGGACGAAATTATTATCAACTAAAAAATTCCCCTTCGGTACATATATGAAAATATATCATTTGGGAGGTAAAGTGAATTTAGATATTAAAGGACATTTGTAGCTTGAATTGATATATAAATGGATCAGGTTCGATGTGATAATTGATCATATAGTATATATATATATATATATATATATATATATAAGCGAAATACCACGGGACTTATATTTATGAAGTCACGTGCATCTACTGTGATTTTTTAAGCATATATTATATATATATATATATATATATATATATATATATATACATATATATATATATAATATGCATATATATATATATATATATATATATATATATATATATATATATATATATATATATATATATATATATATGTGTGTGTGTGTGTGTGTGTGTATTACTTCAGTTTACCGTTTTCAATAATACTTTACTTTTTTTTATACGCGATTCTTTACTTAGAAAATTATCTTCGTCAATATCATATGCCCTTAAATGAAATCTAAATAGGAAAATAATAATAATAATAATAATAATAATATGCTTTATTTCGGCTCGGGGCCATATACATTGATTATACAAAATACAGACAGTTACATACACAATTTAGATACATGAGACATGATAATATAGAAAAAGAAAATGAATAATCGGCACTTATCCACAAAATAGCTGAGGTAGCATAAAAGCTAGTAATCATCATACTGGTAATAAGTAATAATATTGGTGAGAAAAAAAAATATGCATTGAGAGTAATAACAGTTGGTGCACATATTATATAACTCAAACTTCAACTAGAGACCTTAGGTGGTTACAGTAGTCAGGTCCAGAGGGCTTAATACATAAATTAAATGTAAATAAAACTTTAACTTGATAGTAATCACAGTAATAATGAAAAATTAAAATATCAGCAATAAATGTAATAATGACAAAAACTGCAGATGACATCTTGCCAGTACAGAGATTAAGTCCTTTAGGGGACAAAGGCCTCCTTTTCCCATCTTTCCCACAATTTAGATCTTCTTGCTTCACTCCTTAGGATGCTTTGTATGAGCGAGTTGCTGCTGTTTCTCACTCGGGTTACCAGACTGGACATTGTTCGCCTAACAATGATTTTTAAATTGTCCAGGTGGTTTTCTATGAACATCTGTGTGGCGGAGTGGTAGCGGGGAGTGTTTGTGAGGCGTCTCAGAATGTCATTGTGCACAACAGTGATGCGTCTCATGGTCTCTCGGGTATAGTTCGTCCAGAGGGAACACCCATAGATACTGTAGCAGTACGAGCGGAATAGCAGCAGTTTCACGTCTCGGTGACAGAAGGCAAACCTCCTTGCAATCATGTTGCCAGCTGCACATAGTTTACGACGCCTCTGTTCAATGTCTGCAGTATCTTTTAGGTCGTCGGTGATAATATGACCCAAATACGGAAATTCGTGCACAAATTCCAGCCGATGGTTTCCGAGGAAAATTTGAGGTTCTGCAATATGCTTAAGCGATCTCGGGAGCAGCGACATGCATTGGGTCTTGGTTTCGTTGTAGATTATATCAAATTCCTCTGCATATTGGCGGCAGGTGTCGATGAGTCGTTGGAGACCTTGCACTGATGGGGAAATCAGAACCATATCGTTGGCGTAACAGAGGTTGTTTATAGTTGTTTCATTGACGGTGCATCCGATTGGGAGCGAGTTCAGTTTGACATTCAAGGCATCTGTGTACGTATTAAACAGGTATGGAGAGAGAATGCCCCCTTGCCGAAGCCCGTTTAGGGAGCCGAAGGTGTAAGATAATACGTTACCCCATTTGACACAGAATTGCTGTGTGGAGAACCAGCAATGTAAAATGCCAATTAGATACAGGGGTGTGCCCCTTTTACGCAGCTTCAGGAAGAGCTTCAGGTAGTTTACTCTGTCAAATGCTTTTCTCACATCTACAAAACAAAGGAAAACAGGAGAGGCTGATGATAGGTAGTAGTTCAGCAATTCTTTCAGTATGTAGATGCAGGTGTCGGTTGAATGGTTTGCTTTAAACCCGAACTGGTTGTCAGTGGTGTGTAGAAAGGGGAGAAGTCTCACTAGAAGAACAGACTCAAGTATCTTCGATGCGATCGTTGTGATTGCAATCGGCCGGTAGTTGCCAGGGTCAGCTGCATCCTTTAGCTTGTTTTTGATTAATGGTATCAAGTGAACTAAGAGTAGGGGAGTCTGGAAGAAACCGTGAATTATACACGCATTGAATAGGGCAGCTAGCAAAATGTAAATTATCGGATGGCAGAGTTTGAAGGCCTCTGCAGGAAGACCATCACAGCCGGGCGATTTATTATTAGGTAGGCTGTTTATGGCATCGCTGATGTTACCTGGCGAAATACGGTCTGCAAAATCAGTACTGTCATCGCAACGATCGTACAATGAAGATCACAGGGCAACACGAAGAGGAATTATCACTGAGTTCATTTTCCCTATTTCTCACTTAATGAGAAACTTGGCCCATGAGTCAGACCAAATGGAACATTGTGCACTGCGCGAAATATGAAGATCAGGTTTTTACTGTTATAATATTTCTGCTTTTTTTACTGAGAAAAAAAAAGTGATTCTAGAAACGTGAGTATATAGTTTTGCTATGAAACTAATAGTTTGAGAGTATAAATAGAAATCTGAAAGGATGATTGTTCAATAGGTTTTTGCAAAGAATCTAATCTACAATGGAATATATATATCATATATATATATATATATATATATATATATATATATATATATATATATATATATGAAGATAAAAGGCCCATAAAACCCTATTTTAAACTTGCAACGTTATGGGACTTTCATCTTCATATTAACTGTTGCATTACAGTAAAAAGACATGCATACATACATACATACATACATACACATACACACACACACACACACACATATATATATATATATATATATATATATATATATATATATATATATATATATATATATATCTGTGTGTGTGTATGTGTGTGTGTGTAAAGCTCATTAACGAGGGAAGTAGAAATCACAATATATACTCAAGGGACAATCCGGACAAACACGCAAAAATGTTAATAACTACAAATCCGCACTGACAGGTGTCAAAGTAGAGGGCAACTGAACTCGGTGTTTGTGTCCCCGTATTTACGTTTACAAATAATATAATAATACTTTTCCATACATAGCTATTGCTTCTTTACCCTTGTGGTGTGTGTGTGTGTGAGTACTTGCTTGACCCCTTTATCGTCCTTCTTTTACTGTCACCTTTAGTACGCCCGTTTTTATATGTTTTATGCATTTGCGTGCATTTACGTATACCTGTAAGCATCCACAAGTCATGTTTTTCTTCTGTTAAAAGGAGTCTTTCAAGATTAAAAAAAGCGACAAATAAGCTCTATAGCATTTGTTTACCTCTCAAAAGAAAAAGGAAGGTATAAAACAGAATATCAATCATTATTATCTGAATGCGATTTAAACCAATTTCGTTGGGTGATTCGTCAAAAGCAGTGGTTCTTAACCTTAGGGGTCGCCAGCCAAAATTGGGTCGCCTAACCATTTCAATGGGTCCCCAATGCTTATAACTTTATGGGCTTATTATTTCCCCAATATTTTTTGTCATAATGATTATCATTAAAGAATTTATTGTATTAAGAATACGTAAGTCATTAATATCTAAGCAGAACATTATCGAGACATAGAACATTTAATTAAGGTCTTCTCCACCCTGAAAATTTTGCTGCTCTGAAATTGCCACAGGAGTTGCAGAATGTGATGCAGGTGGTAATTCAAGTTGTTAATTTCATTAAATCGAGGGCTCTAAACTCGAGATTATTCACTGGAATCTGCTCTGATTTTGGTTCTGAACATATACTGAATTGCAGACTGAGACTGAGATTTTTCTGGCTGAAAAGAGACATCCATTGACCCACAAATTTTCATATTCAGTGTGGTTGATGCAAGTATCCTCTCTTGCAGATATATTTGCTGACATTAATTCCTTGAATATTTCAATGCAATGTCGCGATCAGGCATTAGTTGGGCTTTCTGAGAAACTTTCAGCATTCAAAGTAAACTTAAGTTGTAGATGAAAAGAACTAAAGCTGGAAAGACCGCATTATTCCCATCTCTGAATGAACTTCTAATGGAGGATGAAGAAATTCCTCTCAACCAAGTCCAAAACATTATTGCACAACATATATCCAAGTTGATCACAGAGTTCGATCATTACATTCAAGAAAATGCAATCAGATACAGGTGGATAAGAAACCCCCTCGACATTGAAGCTGAATACCTGTGAACATTAACAAGCGACAGGAGAAGATTATCAAGATTCAAAATGATGAAACGCTTCTTTACAATTTCAAAAGGCAAAAACTGAGCTCGTTTTGGGTAAAAGTATATGAAGAAAAGCCCTGAAAGCTCTTCTTCCTTCCCTTTGCTCAACTTTCTGTGTGGGGCAGGATTTTCATCCCTCACATTCACAAAGACAAAATACAGAAACCTCCAGCAACCAAAGGTTGACCCAAGATGCAGTCTATCATCAGAATCACCCAGATTTGAGGAGGTGGTCATAACAATCACGTGCCAAGGTTCTTAATGATTGTAATAATAGTATAGTACATGTAAGTAAGCTTGTATAAATATTTTTGTTTTTCTTCCTCCGCAGTGGTAAATCATAGCGTAATTATACATTTAATAGTATATGATGAAACTAAAACACTTTGGTTTTCTTTACGGTAGTTAATGTTTTTCTTTCTCATGGATCATTGTTATGCAGATGCGCTACTTGTATTAATAAAAATCTTTGCTTATAATTTCTGTTTCTGTAACACCTTTTCATAAATATAATAATTATATGAAAAGGAAATGTTTATGCGGAACATGGGTGTCGCCATGGTTCATTTGGATAAGATTTTGGGTCACTGCAAAAAAAAAAAAAAAAAAAAGGTTAAGAACCACCGCCTTAGTATCATCAAATCGTGATCATTGAATGCAGTAACATAAACGTTGCTATTGTACACATTAATCACTGGACCCCAAAGTTGCAGTTAATTATCTATTATCTTTTTTAAAGGAGAAATTAAGCCAAAACACAAACATCTTTCGCCGGAGACAAAAATTAACGACAAGACCAAAGAAATTCATGTATAACCAAAACATGATTTGATTCAGAATTTTAGCTCGGCAAAGCAAACAATTCATCTCTTTGGTATGGCCTCTTCCCTTTCCCTATTCCGGTTACCTATCGAAACCCCACATGGAATATTTACAGAGAGAAAAATTTGATCATCCGTTACACTCATACTTTGATCTGGCATAGATACGAAGATCAAAGTTTCATTTACTGGTTTAAAGGCTATGGAGATTGAACGTATATTTAGTAAACTCATTAAGATTGTAAAAACTAAAGTCGTAATTATATATAAAATTCTCCACTTTCGCTTTTTTGAGTCTTTATCCATCTGATATCAAGAAGGCCATAGTAGTTGCCCACAATGTTTTTCATCTACGGCGCAGATCACCCGGGCAACAAACAGGCAGACTTAACAAAACATCCCCTAACAAGCTGAAAACATCCGGAGTTTTATCTTTATTTCTAGATAAAAAATCTAAGAATTATTGGGAGTTCAGTGACAATTGCATATATGTTAAAAGGGTCTAACTGACCTTGTTTAATTAAAAGGAGAGAAATCACTAACCTGGCAACGTGCAACGTGAGCTAACTTGAAGTTCACGGCAACCTGGCATCTCTGCAGCTTAACCAAGTTATTAGATATAGGTTAAACTAAACCCTGATATACAAAAATAGATTCTTTGGGAAAGTAAATCCACAGTAGTATGCCTGTTTGATTTTGTTATTTAAAATGTATAAAGCAGAAAGCATTCGATGACCTGCGCGGTCCTCCTTGTCAATCTGACTATAATTACAAAAAGTGGCCACATAAAAACGTTGTTTATTGACTTGTTTACAAATAGGTTGTTTGAAGATGGGTAGTTGGCTCTTCATGTTATCAGTTCATTCTCTAACGGCAAACCAGCTAATCACCTAGATCTTCTAAGCAGCGGTTCGGCTCTTGAATCACTTAGTCGGTTGTCCATTGCAGTTTGGGCGTCTGCACCAAGGGACACTGGGTGTGCCCCCGTTACCTGAACGAAAGAAGATGAGGCAGCGGCAGTATCAGAGGTGGCTAGATTATTGGTGGTATTATTATGCAAGATTTCCCTACTAAAATCTCTTATAAAATGACAACAAATTATTTCATTTAAGGTAAAATCTTCTGCCGTAAAGGCTTTATTGCCTTCCATAGAGAGGCCTCTGTTACTAATTGCTTCTTCAACCAACCTTTTAATACCTATATCTTTACTATTGAAAAGGACTTTTGACTCCTTCCAATTAATGCGGTGATCTCCATTTAAAGCGTGTGAGACTAGTGCATTATTATCAGCATGCAAATTATAGGCTCTTATGTGTGCATTGATTCTGATTGGTAGACCCCTCCCACTTTCTCCGCAATATTTCTTATCGCAATCCAAACAAGGTATTTCATAGATACCAAATTCTTCATTAATGTTTTGGTTGGAGTTATTATCGCGTATGAGACAGTTTTTGAGTGTGTTCTTATAGCTGAAGACCAGGTCGACCTTTTCTTCGCCTTTTTCATTAACTGTATTTCAAATATATCTTAAGTTAGGATTAAATGGTAAAGTTAGATCATGGAACTATAAACATGGAATCAACATGCGTGAAACCGCCGTGCACAGTATGCCGGCATTGCAAAGGGTGGAGAGAGAGAGAGCTTTGTCATGGCGCCAGTGAAGCAGAAAAGTAATGACACCAAAATATGCAGTCAGTGCTTCTCCATTAACTATACAAACTACAAAAACAGTCTCTAAGCAACATGGCAATTCTTTTCACAAGTAAGTTCAGATTTTACATGCTTTTTATGCAGTATCATCAATGGTAAACATAGCCAAACAACATAATACTATCACTCATGTGCTATGCTGTCATGGGAGTTGTATTTTTACACTTGACAGTAAATCTTGACTTGAGGTGACTACTTTGATGTGATTCGCCTGACTGTGGGCATTTACTTTGATTTACGCTATCATCACGTAGCCAGGCTCCACATTTGGGCATTGCCTGGTAGAAGCATTCAAGGGACACTAATATTCAGTGTAACAAGTTCAGGTTTTGTACATCTATCATAAAATTGTCTACAAATTCTGTAATTTAGTGGCAAGCCAGCCTGTATCACAATGCCCACCTCGCCATATTGGAGTATAATCTGTTATTTTTCAATGGCAATATCTTCTCATCTATGACATTTGCTGCATTTGTTGAAGTGAATTTAGGAGTACACACTATTCAATCTAGTAATTTCTGTTTACATGATAATACATTTAAAGTAACCTAAAATTATTAGTATTAATAAGATTGACATTAATAAGTGATAATAAAAATTAATTATTCATATCAACAAGTGTGTTTCTTTTTGTAATAATATCTGATATAAGTAAGCAATAAGCATAGGTCAACATAATTACAATTTAAGTTCATTGGGTCATGGTGATTAGAGCTAGGTAGTGCATAAAATGCAAAGTAGAGTACAAAGACTTTGATACTTGGAAGGATATTAAATATAAGGGGTTCAAGAGGCTTTAGTGGTAAAATTTATTACACAACCCCATGGCAAAGACATGAAATCATTCAGTCTCAGCACATGGCATGTATGATTATTCTGTCCTATAAGACATATAGGTGCTTCATTGGGTTCATTGGAAATTGCTTTTCAAGAGCTTTTAAACGATGATCCATTTATCAAAATTTATACTAAAAACTTGGAACAGTAGAGTAAACAAGTGAACGAAGGTAAAATGCATATCTGGATATCTCTACTTAAAACACTGCAGTGCCGTATTTTCTACATGCTTAATTATATGCATTTAAACGAATTTTCAAGACCTTTGCAATGGTTCTATATTTATTAAAATCGGTAAAAAATTAAGGGCGACGGACTGAAAAAAGCGTCTGCAATATTATGCTTGAATAGCTTAATTCAGTGTCATCTCCACCTTTTCCGATGACGCTACGCAGTGACAATCAGCGTCAATACAATGCTTTAGGGGAATAATTTCCGCTACCCTCGTCAGTTCATCTATTACCACCAAAAAATATCTGTAGCCATACCCTGATTCACAAAAAATCCCAAAAATATCCATGTGGACTCTGAAATGGTTTACTTGGTATCGGATACGACCCTAATTTTCAAGAAGTTGCCCTTGCAGGTTTGCAAGCATTGCATAATGTACGACTTTTCACAAAATTTTCCACATCTGCCCCCATATTCTTCCAATTATATTTATTTTGCACTCTCAAATGTAAACTACCAAATTTGCAATGTACTGTACCTAAGACTACTGGAATTGGGACTTTCGGAATCACGATTGTGTCTTATCCCCTTTACTTTCACTCGTCCTTATTCTATATTTAATTTTCCTAACCAACAGATTACCCTCTAATTCTAAACCTGAAAAAGGCCGCTTATAACCCTTCCTGACTAGATGACCTCTAAGGAACTCTTTCCCGTCTGCCAAAATTTCACCCTCATTTTACCTTTGCTCTTGGAGACTGATCCCACAGCATAGAATCATCAATAACCACCCCAACTTGAAATCCTTTCGTATCATAAAAACTTCTATTAAGGGCATCTGCTACCACATCATGTCTGTCCTCTATGTATTTGAGATATGCGTCAAAATCTCTAATTGTTAGGAACCATCGAAGTCTTTTCAGCGACAGATTTGGCTTATTAAAAAGATCCAATAATGGCTTGTGATCTGTAAAAACTTCTAGTTTATTCCCCATTAACAACATTTTAAAATGAACGAAGCTTGATACTACTGCAAAGGCTTCCTTATCTACAGTAGCCATTAACCTTTCATTGTTACCCTTTGCCTTAAATTTCGTGCTATGATAACCTATTGGATGGAATTTTCCCTCAAATGTCTGCATAAGACAAGCACCTATACCCCCCTGACTTGCCTCAGTCACTAGTGTGAAAGGTTCACTAAGATCCGGAAATTTAAGGAACGGATTCATTAATGCATCCTTAACTTTCTGAAAAGCTACCTGTTGTGGTTATCCCCAATAAAATTGAATATCCTCTCACATCACATCTGTTAAAGGAACTGCCAGAATAGAAAATCCTTTCACATACCTTCGGAAGAAACCCACCATTCCTGAGAATGACCTGATTTGTTTCTTTGCTTTGACTTTATCGTCATTTACTCTAACTAAACATTTATTCTGCTTCTTCAAGGAGTCACACTTGGCTAACTTAATTTTCAACCCAACTAACGTAGGTCTCCTGAGAACTCCTTTAAGCACTTCCATGTGATGCTTGGTTAAGTCTTGCAATCAATATATCCTCCATGTACGCAAAGACATTTTTGCCTAGTAGCCCATGCAAAACTGTGTTCACCAACTTCGTAAAAGTCATAGGACTACCTGATAAATTGAAAGGCATCTGTGTAAACTCGAAATGCCCCTTGTGCAATGAGAATGCAGTAAATTCCTGACTATCTTCACCAAGAGGAACCTGCAAAAATCCCTGCATAATGTCTATTGAAGAATATATCTTAAGTCCTCCAATTTCCACAAAAAGGTCTAGTATGCAAGCGACCGGATAACAGCCAGGAATTGTTTTCTCATTTAATTTACGGAAGTCTACTCACCCTTGGAATGAACCATACCTCTTAGGTACCGTCGGCAAGGGAAAGTTGTACAGAGACACACTGGGTCTAATAATTCCTTCCTGCTTGTATTTACTACCTTCTTTCTCAACCTGCTCCCTGATTTTGTAGGGTATATGGTGTGTAGGAATAAAGATGGGTTTTGTCCCTTCTTTTAGATTCACCTTATGTCCTAACACCTTAGACAGCCCTAACTTATCTCCCTTTAAAGCCTCAATATCCCCAAATTCACCCAAAACTTTGCTTACAGCTTTTATATGCTCCTTGTAGTCTGCATTTGCTAAGTGGTCCTAAAGATTTTCTTCCATATTTGCATTTCTGCCTCCGAAAACTCAATTTTCCTCTCTACAATAGCCACTGAACCACTATCCCCACTCCAATCCTGGAGGTCTACCACATAAGTGTTCTTCTATACTTCTTAACTGTATTATTATAGTTCAACAATTCCACCCATGTAACACCTATATTTACTGATAAGATGCTAATGACACTTTTTAAATTTTCTTTACCTTGAATTATACACACCACTTCGGGCCTTTTCTTGTCCCTCAGCCTAGACTTTTACCATAGTCTTTGTATCTAGATTCAAATTAACATATTCTGATATCATCCCTTTGTAAATGTGGTCATTATACATAGCACCCCCATGTTCCACATCCTCATGAATATCACCCTTACCTACATAGGTATCCCCATATTATCAACCATAATCACAATGTTAGTATCAGTAGCACCATTGTTATTAATATCATTGTTATTAAACATATAACCATTAATGTCAACATTATTATCACCAATATCACCCTTATAATCACCAGTATCACTGCCAAGATTACTGTCAGTATCACCAATTTCACCATTATATGTGCCAATAACACTACCGATATTACCGCCAGTATCACCGGTATCACCATTATTACTGCCAATATCACTGCCAATATTACTTCCAGAATCACCAATAATACATTATTACCGCCAATATCAGTATCAATAGTACCACCAATATTATCACCTCAGTATCTTTATTTACCACTGCTCCACGTACACCCATATATAGAATAAAAACACCTGGTATCCAAACCGTTATGCTGCTAACGCCTGTATGGACAGATATCCTGTGTCTCCTACATGCAGGATGGCCCAGCAAGACTCTGTTGTCCAATGCAACCCCTTTAATCACCAAAAAATGGTTCCGTTCAACACTATCAACCAGAGCCAACTGCACTCTTATAAACCAAAGGTCTTTCATCTATGGGCTTGCACATCACACACCATCTCTGTTGAGGGTTTCAAAGAGTATTAGGAGAACATGGACTGATATAGATTATGGTCCATTAAAGTAACTGATGCTGATGTATCAATAAAAATTGGGATCATCACATCCCCCACTGTTCCGTGTACTATCGGGTTGGGCTCTAGGGCATCCCCCACGAGACCAGAATGGCATGTACTAAGAGCATTCCCATATTTATCCATCAACAATGTTTTATGTTCAGAATCTGTTACAAATAGATAATTCCACAGATAATAAACCCCAAGGTTTGAGATTCTCTAGACTTTTTTACCTAGTTCACCATACTATTACTAGGATGTCTTGGTTTCGCGCATGGTATTTGCTTCATTTTTTTAATTGTCGTGTGATATACGTATTCCTTTTTCTCAGTGGTATATGATAACTTCTCCTTTCTTTTAATTTTCACTTCTAATGCAACTATAATTATAAAATGCATATATCTTACGCTTAACCTCCATTAATATCCATTTGTATATGGAATAAACCCTCAATAATTCTCATAAACTTAAAAAAAAAAAAAAAAATTAGCACTAGAAACGCAGTTCGGCTGAATGTCCCTCAAGCACACTGATAACTTATTGTCAAAGATAAATGGAAGCGCTGCACATCAGCGTAAAACATCAAGCCAAGTTTTTTTTTTTTTATTTATCAGAAGAAAGAACAAATGGAATTATCTTGGGTGTCTGGATGATATAAATGCATTTAAGTGAAACATAAGGCAAAGCTATACCAAAGTTACCGTAGGAAATTTTAGTAGTATGGTGGAAAATTGAAGAAAAGCAAAAGTTTTTTTATTTCATAAAGAAAGAACAAATGGAATTATCTTGGATGTCTAGATGATATAAATGCATTTAAATAAAACATAAAGGCAAAGCAATACCAAAGTTACCGTAGGAAATTTGAGTAGTATGATGGAAAATTGAAGCTAAGTTTTTTTTATTTATCAAAATAAAGAACAAATGGAATTATCTTGATGTCTAGATGATATAAATGCATTTAAACATAAAGGCAAAGCAATACCAAAGTTACCGTGTATGGTGGAAAATTTACTGTACAACTATACACGTATTTATTGTATGTAATGTCTATGAGGCTTTGGATACGAGGAAATTAGCAATCGAATAATCACATGACTATAATGAAGACAGTACCCAAATAAACGTATGGAAACGATTTCATCATTTACAATGTGAAGTTAGGAATGCATTGGTGATGAGGAGTAAATTGATATTTGGCAAACGGAGTACTGACGTTAGACACTAAGAAGTTTACTGCTCCTCTCCCTCCGCCTTGGCACCTGTCATGTGTGGACGCTGGGAACCATCAGTGTGTCAATTTGTATAACATAGTATATATTCTAAATTTCTTCCTTAATGTATCAGCCATCTGAGAGATTTCTTAAATATAAGGTCAAAACGAGTCAAGATTTAATCCAAGTATTTTTTCATTTTTTTTACACATACAAAATATACATCCTTGCAAGGAAATTACTGCTATACAATATTGCTTGAATTTGACGGACTATTCTTAATTAGTTTATTTCTTAAAATATCATTATATTTAAATACTAAGGTAATATCAATAGCTTTTAAAATTGGTACAGCAGGAATGAAATTATGAATGAAATGGTACACAGAGAATATTCTTAAGTTCTTTGTTAACATTGATTGGATTGTAATATGTCTCTTTTGCTTTATTTCTAAAAAGTTCCGAAAAATGTGGAGGTTACCATAATAAATCTCCTGTTTTATCAA
>NC_087214.1:44423260-44430437 GCF_015104395.2 Macrobrachium nipponense
TTTGCTATCCTTTTGCTGTTCTATTTTACTTTAAAAATAGGAGCTCACTGCATCTGACGTAAGTTCGATATCACATGTCGGATTTTTAGCGGAAATAATTTCAGTAAACTTTTAATGGAATCGTTTTTGCAACCTTGAATTTTTTTTATACATTTATATTTTCCGTTCCGAATACATCCATGATGAATTCATTGCAATAATCTTTAATTATTTCACAGTTGTCACCATTCAAATATCTTCTAAGTATTCAGTACCTGCTTACCATAATTTTATTGTTTTTGAAGTGGTATCTGAAAAGGGATTGGGATTAAGAATTTCAAACCATAAAATACCATTATATTAATTAGACCCTCCTTTCAATCAGTTTGGTCGATATGCCAGACAGCACAGAAATCTCCAGTTTATAGTCTCCGTCTGTGTCTCAAGCAGAGGAATCTAGTTGTGGATTCCAGGCTACTGAAATCAACAAAAGTCACACGTATTTACTTCTGTGGCATAGCAGAAAACGAAAATAAGAATTTCTCATTAATCAGATTGACGTGAAAATCATCAGATAGATAAGAAATGGACTTTGTATCATCTACAAGGAACTTCTTACAAAAATCAGAGAAAATTTGTTAAAAATCGTAGGGTATCGAAGTGACATCTTGGTGCCACAAAGGAAAGAAATCATGACAGTTCTTTATGTTAATGAGAGAAAGAATATTATACTATATGTATGGTAGATGTTTCTATGAAAAAGGTAGACATATTCTGGACAACGCTTGTTAAGTGTTTACCAAAATACAGTCGCCTTACTAGTTTAAGACTGAGTGTAAAGGTGTTCATTTTACGTTGTGGGTAATACTTTACTTTAAAGCAAGAGAAGGCTTTTATGAGGGAAGTGAAGGATGTACGGAGCAATTAAACAAGTGAGTGACTAGTACAGAGTAAAAGAAGACATGAAGCATGGTTGGCTCAATCTCATTAGTTATTTGATACCTTTACTAACGAAGTGTAGCAAGAAGTCAAAGGGGGAAAATAAGAATGCAATTTCTTGGGGAAAATAGAGGAATTATTAGTGGATAACGATAAAGGGAAACACCAGAGCCTTATGCATGCTTCTGGAAGCATCTGTAAGAGCAGGGCAATGGAACTGAATATGGGAGTGATGCAACAAGGAATAACTAGGGAATAACAAGAAGACTAATATAAGGAACAGGAGCCTTAACGTTGAATCTAGGTTATAATTGTTCAAATTCCTCTCCAAGGCTTTTTATTAGATATGGCAAAATGCAGTCTTCTCCCACAAAAATCTCCTTCCAGATTCACCCTGGCCACATGAAAAGACCACAACTCTCCGGCATGTTTTACTTATTTTTTCGTTTAGAAATTTGAGATCAATAAAGGAGCTGGATGTTCAGCTAAGAGAATTTGCCTGACACGACATGCTTATTCCTGCTTGAGACAGGGCACAAACACTCTAGTGAGCAATGCTACATATGTATTGCTTCTAAAAATAAGGGTATTAATATCCTCTTTCAGAATACTTTGAGAACGAAAAATGAAATCAGAAGGTTAGCATCAGTAACTAAATGTCTTTCTTTTCATAAAATATGCTGCAATTTCTAAGGCCGAATCATAATCCATCGCCGACTTAGAAGAATAATCACAATCATTTTATGAGAACTCACTTATATCTTGCGAAACAATTAATTAAAATATTGTCGAAAAGAATTCGAAATATTTTGAAATGTTTTTCCTGTGTTGCAATTTATAGCTAGAAAACGTCTTCCGCTCATTGACCATCATACGCAATACTGATAAAGAAGATGAAGTCATATAAGCCAAATAAATGCAGTGCGGTGTAGACATATTTACAATATATTAATTATTTTCCTTGAAAGGAAAAGGTAATTTTTAAAGATCTTTCCTTTACTCAAAGAATTGGAATATTTGCTAAAATTAGCTCTAGATATAGAAATTACTGCCGCGTAACCCTGTTTGAACGACCAGATACATAGAGCAAATAAAGGCCATGAATTTAATGTGTAACAGAAAACGAACTAACATTTACGTATGTATTGGTCATTTTTGTCCTGCTCATAAAAAGAGATAGATCAGTATGCATAGCAACATTACCCAAAATACAGAGCTGACGAACCTTAAGAAATAAGGAATACAGTCAACATATTATATTTGACTTTGCATCGAAAATGTCACAAATAAAGAAAAGAAATGAGAACTCTATGTAACAAAATTTCCTGAAGGTATTATTAGTATTCTGAAAAGACGTATTGTAATGTGACATTTGAGAACAACAGTGCAATAAAAAGTAAACATACAAACAGAAATGTATGACAGTTCCTAGATAAGCTATGTAAAACTTTCTGTTTTGGTCAAACAGGAAAACCATTGGAAAAGATAACTAAGCAGAATGGAAAAAAAAAGTTCATCCTATCAGTTGTACACATACTGGAAGGCTTGAACAAAATACAATTTCAATAAGTTTTACAGTAGACCAATTTAATAGATATCCACTTTTAGCCTAGGCTGCATAAACAAGTTCCATTTTCTTAAAAGAAATATTTTAAATGTTTTGTAGCTTGCCTATTCAGAGGGGTGCAGAGAAGTAATCGATATATCTCTACACTTTTTCATTAAGAAATCACTCAGCTCTGGGGATTTGGCCATACAAAATTAAAACTTGAAGGTTATTCCTCCATGCTGCTGTGTGTCGGCATTTAACTGGTTTGGAGCAAACTTTTTTTCCCTTCCCGTGGTCATATGCTTATATATAACAACTTTACCAGGACTACAAACATCAAATAGCTTGTCGATGCAATGATGACAAAAGTAAGTCAAGAAGCCATCAGATTGAGCCATCTTTGCCTATATTTTGGCATAAGTTTGGACCCATTTAATCTCTTGTGATAATATGTTGTAGAATTATGTCGTTTATTTAATTCATTTTGTAAGGTATGGTTAATACGTTGATATTCACGATTTAATTTATGATAACGAAGTCCTAATTCTTCCTATCAAATAGACAGTTGCTCCTGAAAAACCTCCCCATTTCAACTAAAGCGACGGCTGAATTTCTGAAATATCCGAGGACACAAGAACTTTTTGATGCATACCTTACTGCTTGCTAGAGCTTCATAAATATTTGTGAAAAAGATACAGTTTAAAAGCAACCAGAACCACGATGATCAAGCTTATTTAGGATAATCTTACAAATGAGAGATCGGTGTCATAACTTTCAAGTCCCAAAGCTTTTCTAGAGCAGGCTAAACCATACAAGATACTAATTTTGTACTCCTCCAACGTCAATATAAATCTTTCAAGCAGGTCGATCTTAGGACTTTTACTGGACCAAGGGATTTAGAAATCCTAAACACCGGGCTCTCCTAAGGAAGGCTCGTTAAATCTCCTTGCGTATGCAGCTGGTATTATCTTCCAATCAACGATTACTTTCGTAAGTGAAACAAATAAAGATCACCTTGTCCATTCACAGAATGAATATGTGACTGCCTTCTAGCTTTAAGCTAAGTCAACATTCAGTACATTGTATACAGCAAAAGCGTACATTCTTTTTTGTTAGAGGCTATTTAGCTTTTAATTAAGGTCTATTTGAAATTTACAGAGAGCAAACAAATCTTTAAAAAATCTTTTATAAACTCAGAAAATGAAGGAAAAGTACTTTAGTTCAGTCCCACGTGGGAAACTGATGCCTTTAAAGTTCCTCGTTGGACGAGTGGGAAACGTGCTCACCTACCGATTCGGCAGTCCGAAGTTCGATTCTCCACTCTACCAACGTGGAATCAGAGGAATTATTTCTGGTGATTAGAGATCAATTTCTCCATATAATGTGCTTCAGATCCCACAAGAAGCTGTAGGTCCCGTTGCCAAGAAACCAATTGGTTTCTTATCAAGTAAAAAAATCTCTAATCCTTCAGTCCAGCCCTAGGAGAGCTGTTAATCAGCTCAGTGATCTGGTTAAACTATTATGTACTTAACATTTTCTGTAAATTCATGGCTATTTGCTCATTGGGCTCCTGTGCCTGCCTGGAACAGCATCTTTTTTTTCTTTCTTTTTTTACAAATTATATTGTTTTCAATATTAAAACAATGGAAAATTTCCGAGGAAAAATAAATTGGATGTGGAAATTATATATAACTAAGCCATTTAAATAAAGCTTTCTCAAACCAGCTGATGATAAACAAGGAAAAACAATAGAATTTAATGAATGCACTTACATGATTAGTTAAGGGCAAAACTACAACTTTCAAACATGAAATGTCTAAAATGAAATTTAATCCGGACTATAAGTTTTTAGATTTAACTTCTAGAGGACAATTAAGGTCGGTCCATCTACTTCTTTGGGACAATATCTTGAAGAAAAGAGCCTAGAAAAATCGTATTTTGTCTTTTCTCGCCAGTCATAAAATGTAAACTTAATAAATAGGCCTTCTATTTCAAAAAATGCTTATGATTAAATATACATTACAACAGACAGGGTTTTATGAATTTTTAAGAGGGAAAATATTTTTCTTAAATTATTTCAGATTTCAATGAGGTCAAATTTCTTCGTCTAGTTCACGAACAAAGAGAATCTGATAACCTAACTTAAAAAAATAAAAGTATGGCATACTTCGGAATCAATAGATTTATAACAGCTGAAAGTGAACTATCACTGAGCGGGCAAGAAAAAGAGTGCGAAGTCTGTAGCAAGTTTATGATTTCCTCTAATGTTATTCTAAAGAAATTAACAGTAAAAACATGAAGGCTGCTGAGCACTACCTGGCTCCGATTAGTTCCTTGAGATTTGTTAGATTCAGTAAAACAGAAATCCGAGAGCTAAAGAGAATGAATGGATGCAATCTATAGCCGCAGACAAAGAATTAAACAAACTTAGAAAATATGACCGTTTCTAGCTATTCAAGGTAATATATAAGAGAATTGTTATTCAAGTTGTTAAATAAGCCTTAGGATTTAGTAGTGTATTAAATTTGGTATGAGTCTCGAATAAAAAATGATCCTTTTTTCTGGTATTCTACAACATGAATCAGGCTTCTTGTATGATAACACCCAGATATAGAAATTAGTTATAATAACTAATCAGGCATAAGATCAAACAATTATTTCGTGGGCGTTGGAAAATCATGTATTTTTCTTTTTTTTTAACAATCTTCTGTTGCGACACAAAGAAATACCTAAGTTAGGTGAAAGTCAGTGTGTATATGATGTTTAAAATAAATTTCGTCATTCTTCAGGTTCGGTTTTGGCTAAATCACGCTGCGCACCTTGACTGGAAGCCATAGACTGGAGGCATTTATTCATAATGCAGCATATTTTTTTTTTCTTTATTGTCATTCACCTTTGCATTTCATTTGTTTTAAATTATTGATACATAAAACTCAGCTACCAAGGCAAGCACTTCCCAACAGAGAGAATTAGGGCAGCAGGATGCAGAGATCCAGATAATATAGGATATGAAGTGCGGGGATCTACAGTTGGAACTGGGAAAAAATCCACATTTGAAGTAAGAAGTATTAGTTAAAGATGTTGAACAACAAGACTGAAGAAGGGATGTGGAAAAGGGGTTACAGTAAAATGTTAAAACGTGAGATGCAACTATGGCTGAAGGGACGCTGCAAATACTCTTCAGTAATGTGAGGAGCACTGTCTGGCACTATCCCTCAGCGGGGAAATATCTGTTAATGGGCTCATGATTCTAATTCTCATCTGAAGTGCATTTTCATGCGTTCTTTATCTCCCTCGTGTCAGTCGAGGTGAGCGTGAGAAAAATCCAAGATAGAATAGTAGATAAATGGAATGCTTTCTTATATAATGTAATCAACTTAATTAAAATAATTCTTGTCTTTTAAACATTAATTTAATTGATAGTGGCTAAGGTCTTCAGCACTGTATTGTTCTACAACGAACTATATGTTATTAAATGCTAGAAATATCTATTTCTACATTGTGCCAAATGAATTTCCATTATGTTTTACTTACAGGGCGAAACCAATTAAACCATCTCGTTGGAAAATCGACCAGTCATAAGATTACCGCACGTGTGCTTACCCAGACAATATAACGCTTCGGAGTCACTTGATTCTGATGAGTACTCTCTCTCTCTCTCTCTCTCTCTCTCTCTCTCTCTCTCTCTCTCTCTCCATGTATGTGTATTGTTCCTTCACGTTCCCTCAGTGTCCTTACATCTTGGCCGAGAACATGGAACGTAATCGTGTGTGATAAGGAACAGCAACGAGAAGATGAAAAGAACCAAACCGGGTTTCCTTCAACGATAAACCAAATGAACTTTTCCGAGGACCAATGAGAGTGTCATCCATGTGGAAGAAAAACTACAGAAAAACGGATGATCACCGAGCGTGTGATGGCAAGCATTTATAAAAAGTTTGACGGAACAGATGAAATAGCCATTTTATGATTGAAGATAGGGAACGGAAAAACAAGGAGATAAGTAAGCAGCCAAGTAATTGTAAGAAATGGTTCTATGAGAGCAGGCTAAGGGTTATTACTTTTTCGCCGGTAAATGGACTGCGAGAGGCGACTGGAATTTTCTGAGAAATGAATCGCTCTCGACAAAGGATTTCAGAGCTGATTTAACGACCTTCTATCACTAAGCAAAAGTACGCAGAAGTGACGCGGTAATTCTATCAAATATTATAATAAATATATTACTTTCGTCATAATTCCTTGAATAATGTTGCATAGTCAAGGAAGCGAAAATTTTTTAGGATGGAATCCCCAGGCAAATATTCAAAAGATTAGGGATCTGATTCTAGGGACGCTAACAAATTTGAGCAGCAGATACAGCTGACTAGAGGCCTAAGAAATCGCGGCGATAAAAGGTTAATAAAAGGAAGGCAATCAAATGAAATTGTACAGAAGATATATTTCTGCATAGTGGTTCTTTCTCTCCCTCCCTCTCTCCCAATAGTCAATAGCTATTATTGTTAAATGGAAGGTCTATAAGCATCAATAACGTGAAAAACGTGGAATGGAATAACGTTCCAATACTAGAAAAACAAGCTACTACGTTCAATTTAATATCCTATAAAATCCATAAAACGTAACACAGATGATCAGGACTAGTAAACTATAGGAGCACGAACACATGCACGAAATTTACACACACACAATCTTGCACAGACACAGACGCAGACA
>NC_087214.1:44430937-44435937 GCF_015104395.2 Macrobrachium nipponense
GACATTCGGGGAGGAAGGCGAAGCCATGATGGCAGATGCCAAAGTGTTTTTATTTATCAGTGAGTGATATTCCGGTTGGGAATGGATGGTTCTGGATTTCGGTGGGACAGAGTTCCCAGGGAAAGGTGTGAACTTTTGGGTGACTTGACAATGAGTTGTTTTAAGTTAGTCTGTAAGACTGGATTACTAGTTAATCGACTTAGTTATTATTGTAAATAAACGTTATGTTATGAGCAACTCTCTCATTTTCATTACATGTTAGAATGGAGAAAGAGAAAGGAGAGAGAGAGAGAGAGAGAGACGATGAGAGAGAGAGAGATAGAGAGAGAGAGAGATGGGGTGATTGCCGGGAAAGAGAGAGAGAGAGAGCCTGTGTATGAAATGGGTGTGGAGGTCTGCCTTCCGTTTCGTGTCCACGCTTACCGTATGAAATACATGAGGTTTTTCCATGTAATAGTGGTGTCAGCGGTTAAAAAGGGGATAAAGAAAGTTTTCTTGCTTTTCTATGCCTAGGAACGCCAATGAAGAGATATGAGTGGCCAGTTAGAGAAAAATAAAGGGGGCCGTGACTTAGCGATAGTTTTCGAACGACAAAGCTTTGTGGGATTGTGGAAAATCGTTAAACTGTTAGTTTTCAGTTACTTAGTGGAAAAAATGAGAAAATGTCTGTTCTGATTAACTGTGCTAAAGGGAGGGAAGGATTTTTATGGGACTCAGCATTTTTCCCAGGGAGTCAACCTGAAGCAGTGAGCGCACCCAGTGTGACTTTTGCTTGTGCAATGACGAGTGTTCCGAGATAACTGTGCGGCGGTCGTTGTTATATCACTACCGCGTTTTTACGAAGAATTTCGAGTTTTTTTTTGTTTTTTTTTCCCATTATGGAGTGGTGAGTGTTAAACTATTGTTTATTTCCAAAAAAGGAGTGGGTTTTTGTTTAAATATTTCTGGGTTATGGGATTGGTCAAGAGGTCAAAAACAATTTTTCTTTCCCCATAGTGAAGTGTTTTCTTTATTTGCACGTGTTTATAATAGACGTATGCATTCGTCTTTGTTTAAAACATAGGAGTGTATTTTTTCTCATGCATGGGAACTGTGCTTAGACAAGCAGATTTGGCTTAGTGACACAGAGCGGCCACAATTTTAAGGCGGGATCAAGCATATTTCTGCAGAGAGGCGCCTTGCATTGCGAGGGTGTACGGGCATCCCTTGGGAGGGTAGGTTGCATGGGTACCACTAGCTCACTCGAGAGATAGTGCAGGGATGGGGATCCTGCTGGCATGCCTCGGGGGAGTGTTTCTGCCGCTCGACTGAGGGGTTGTTCTCAGGGGGGGGAGAAATTTTTTTTTTTTTTTTTTCCTCAGTGGGGGTGAACTTCTTCCTTTCCTTTTTTTTCTTAGTGTTTGGAGATGGGTCTGGCCTTGACATTGGATGCTAAGATATCAGCTGATTGATTAGTTGATGAAGTGAATGCCCGTAGAGTCTTTTTTTAAGAAAAGATATTTTTTTTCTCTCTCTTGGATGAAGAGAAAAGGAATAAAAGAGATTTTTTTCCTTTTTTCTTTTTTTACGAAAATGAGAGGAAAAGTAGTTAACATGCACGGGATGTGTTATGTGTTTCTTTGTGCCTTGAAAGACACAAATATAAGGGGGATACACAGATTATTTTTTTTATTGTGTTGGAGAAATTACTTTGAAATGCCGATGATTGGTGTTGTATCTGTGTTGTGTGGCAATGGTGTTATGTCATGGTGTTGCATGCTGGAGAAATTGTATGTCATAGGATTCAGCAATACTGTTGTATGATATTTGTGTTTCACCCTTACAAGAGAATTATTGCTGTGGAGAGTTATTATTATTGTTATTATTAATAATTGTTATACTTGAGATGTGTCACGGGAGGTTTGCCTAAGTATAATTATTATCATTACGGGAGAATTGTTTTACGAGAGATTTGAGATATTTCATGGGAGATATTCAGGGAGATTATTTCAATAATTATTACAGATAATTATTCAAGGAGAATTATTACGATGAATTAATGGGAGAAGTCTTGTGTTAATTATTTAGTTCAGTTTTTGTAACTTGGAGAATATTTCAGTGATTCACGGGGATGAGTTTGCTGAATCTTGATGAAATCTGGCTGAATCTTGGTGAATTGTGTGGAATTTTGCTGAATTTTGCTGAATTTTGCTGAATTTTTTGCTGGAATTTTTTGCTGAATTTTTGGAGAATGGACAAGCATTAACTTTGGTGATATTTTTGTACTGATACTGATGATTTTGATGATAGCAATTTTTTTGATGATTTTGTGATAATGATATTTCTGATACTGATTTTTTTTATGTACTAATACGTGGGTGTTTTAATGCTATCAAGGGAGGTGAAATCTTTTGTGATTATGGGAAGAACTAACAACACATTGTTTTAGTTTTTTTTCTTTTTTTTATGAGTTCAGCAGATAATTGCTTGACATCTAGTGAGTTACGGGAGATAATTAATGGTGCCGTTGATTTTTCTTTTCTCCTTTTTTTTTGAAAGTTAGCCATCGCTGACACAAGTTTTTTTTACCAAGGGTGAATTTGAATTTGTTTTTTCTCTCCAGTTAGTGTGAATATTATCTCAGTTCATGACTTAGAGTCATTTAAGAGAACGTGTTCGTGTTTTAGCTATTTGATGCTATAGAGTAATATAGGGGAGAATTTCTTGCATGTTTTGAATGCATACGTAATGGCACTACATTTTTTCTCTGGATATTTGTGTTCCAGAAATTGTGAGTTTTCTTGCACAATACATTAGTTGTATTTGTGACAACTTTGTGAGAGATAGGAACTTGGTTAAGTTTTCTAGTGGCTTATGTCGTAGTGCATATGGAGAAGTCTTGGGTAAGATACTGTGAATTTGGAGTTCTGTTATAATGACTTGTGGCACATTGGTGATTTTTTCTAGAATTTTCTAGACAGTTTTATTTGCCGAGTTTTTGCCTTTTTTTAGCAGTTATGCTAAACGGAGTGAGTTTTTATAGTTTTTACTATAACATTGAGTTATTCTTTGGAGAATTGGAGTTATAATTGAGATATAATTGGAGGTATATATTTTTTTGGAGTTATATTTGAGATATAATATATGGGAGATGTATATTTTTGGCCATTTTTGATATTTGCCAATAGTGGTATGAGCTATGTTTAGTTCAATTATTTTGCAGCCATCTTTGTTGCAAATGGAGACACATATTTGGAGATTATGGGGCAATATTTGGGAGTGTGTGAGTTAGATGCCTTGAGTGCACATTTTTTGGAGATATATTATTTGGAGCCTTGTTTTGTTCCACATGGAGTTATTGTGGGAAATAGAGGTAAATATTTGTATTTGCCGAAAATAGAGGTGATTATTCTCTATTCTTGGAGTGGTGTTTTTTTTTTTCTACTGACATGTGGCTTTTGGAGAAATAAGAGAATAATATAAGGGGGTTGGTTATTAACCAAATGGAGGAAATATTTCTATAACCGGACCGGAGTGGTGTTATTATTGATATGATGTCTCATAATGGAGTTGGAATTAATCTTGGGCGGGTAATTTTTTTTTTTTTTTTTTTTTTTTTTTTTTTTTTTTTTTTTTTTTTTTTTTTTTTTTTTTTTTTTTTTTTTTGTGGTTATGGGAGTTTTTTTTGAGTCAAGAGAAGATTTCTGAGGTTCTCTTTTTTTTGATTTCGTGTCTATTTAGAGAGAAGTGGCATTACTGCATTACGAGTTATTTGGAGATGTGTGTGCATTTTTTATGTTCACAAGTGTGTTATTCTTGGAGAAATATAATTTGGGAAAAGTCATGTTGAGAGAATAAGTCTTCGAGACAAATTTTGTGCACATTAGTCATATTCTGGAGTTAATTCTGTGAAATGTGTCAGTTAGACCTTTTTTTTTTTTTTTTTTTTTTTCTTGAGAATCATGAGTTTCCAAACTTATGTGTCTACTAGACAATTTTTGTGCTGTTGTTTGAGCATGCGTCCGCAGGTGATTTTTCTGCTGACAAGCGATGTGATGAGCCGTGTGCTGAGCGTGTGCTGATTCTTTTCTTCTGATGGTGACAGATCAGAATTTTTGCAATATCTGGAAATGTGGCTATAGCATTTCACGAAAGCGCATGTGTGAGAGTTTGCTTTCTGGCAAATTCCATAGCTTTACATGGAGCATTTGGGGAAAACGCGGGAGTTATGCTATTATACATGTACATGTATTTTTGTGATGGGGAAATCTTGCTTGTGATTATTCTTTTTTTTTATTATTTTTCTTCCTTTTCCTATGAGAGATATGATTTGGGGATTGAGCTTAAATAACATTTCTTTTTTGGACGGGAGATTTGATTTTACCGGGAGGTGTAATTTTTCGAGGGTTGCTATTTACGAAATGGGAGTTTGACATTAAGTCTCATTGTAATTAATTATTGAGCAGTAAAGGGGGTTTTTGCTGTTAAAAGTTGGAGATTTTTACTGATTTTGTGGGTTGTCAGAACTTGAGAGAACATTTTTGGGTTTGGGTGTTACGTGATTCTTTTCTTTCTTGAGCTCGTTACGAATTTTTTCTTTTTTTTTTTTTGTGAGCACATTCGAGTTCGAAATGTGAGTGCAGAATTCCGTGGAGTTGCTGTGATTTCTGAGTTGTGTGTGTGCTGATGTGCGAGTTTGGAGAATTGAATTGGAGAACTTGATGTTTTTTTTTCTTAGAGAGTTGCGATAATGACTTATCATTTTAGTAGTCATATTTGAGGGAGTTAATTGGGAGACGTTCAGTTAGTATTTCTGACCTTTTTGAGATCATTGTTTGATAGAGGTAGTATGTTTGGGTTAATTTTCTTAGATTGACCAGAGACCTGACTGACATACTAACGCCCAAAAAGTCGTTCCCGACACCAGCAAGACGTCCACCAGCCGTGCAGAGAGGTTGCTGCCATGTTGCCCATGGTGATTACAAGTATTTCCATGATGGGTGTTCGAGAGAATTCTACAG
>NC_087214.1:44438437-44443437 GCF_015104395.2 Macrobrachium nipponense
TGACTTCTTAAATCTAGTTGTTTCGGATAGTTAAGGGTCTTGTTTTTATTTTGAGTAATAAAGTATATTTTTGAAGTTCAGAGTTGAAATTAGTGGCCAAATTAATTTTCGTAAATGTCTTGTGTGTTGATTAGAGATTTCAAGTGGTTACGCTACAAGTGGGTTACGCTACCATATTCAGTATTAGTGCCTCCTCTGTGTTTTACACACACACACACACACACACACACACACACACACACACACACATATATATATATATATATATATATATATATATATATATATATATATATATATATATATATATATATATATATAATTCCTCTATGGCCTTTGCATCATGGCCTTTCACAGAAATTGGCGAATAGACTGCCTTAAACAGAAGTAAGATGTTCATATTTATTAATCAAAATACTTAGGCATCTATTCTTTTCTTCTTAATGCTTTAATTCAGCTATTTTTATCCAGCGAAATTCCATCATTTAGGTCATATATATATATATATATATATATATATATATATATATATATATATATATATATATATATATATATATATGTATGTAGTATGTATGTATGACCTCCTAAATGATGGAATTTCGCTGGATAAAAATAGCTGAATAAAAGCATTAAGAAGAAAGAATAGATGCCTAAGTATTTTGATTAATAAATATGAACATCTTAGTTCTGTTTAAAGCAAGGAAGTCTAGTCGCCAATTTCTGTGAAAGGCCATGATGCAAAGGCCATAGAGGAATTATACTGAAAACTAATAATAAAATCACCCCAAATAACAGCAAAAATACAGTAGTGAGGAACCCAAAATTGCAAAACATAGCAGCAACGAGGGAACACTGAACGGATGAAATGATTCTAAGATGTTTTATACTCCATTAAACCAACGAATGCAATTCAGAATACAGAATACAGTTCAGTGAATGACTGCGGAGATATATTTAGCTTACGAAAAGATGAAAGGGTCTCACCGAAAAGTGCGATGTGGCATCTACTGTTGCAGAAGCTCAGGAAGGATTTACCAATGCGGTCGAGATGAGGGAAAATATTGACGGCCTTTTGCTGAAGAGGCTTTTGCCAGGAAAGTATGCAGATAAGTCAAATGCTTCCATTTATTTCGGTCGCCCCGAAATTTTTCAGTAAAAATACCTCGACAACACAGTAGACGGAGAATATTTATACTCATTTATAAGAATTTTCTCTTATATCATTGAAAGGGAAAAATTATTGCGGAAAAAATTCGATAATCATTTCCTCTGTACAAACAAATTAGAGCGGTCTGGCATAGAAGCCTTTGAATGCAGTCACCCGGCAAAAGGGATGAATGAAAGTCAACAAAGAAATACCTAATAGTGTTTTGTTTGGATGCATCTATTGTCAGATCATAGGCCAGGAACAAATATGCTGAACACTTTTATTCTTGTGGTATATCAGAAGAAGGGTTCAGAATATTTAGCAACACATTTTCAATAATTATTAAGTGATTTGTATTAGAAGGAAGAAATTTTATGCCATTTATGGAAAGCAGTTTATAGCTTGACTTATCTAGAACTTACTTTTAGGTCAAGTGCCCAAGGTATTCCTTAAATGAACAATAGATTATCTTTCCTAGATCAAAGATAAATTAATATATTTTCACATTTCCCGTGTCCTTATTTTTTGTATTATGATTTAGTAATTCTGCCTTAAATCAGTAATCATAATTTACCTTTGTCCTTACTCAACTAGATTTATTTTCATGTAAAGTTTTGTCCGGACTCATAAATTATCTAAGGCCGCTTTAAACATCATAAAGCCATTATGTTTCTGTTTCACGTTTTAGATCATCCGCTTAACCCCTGACCTCATTGAAATTGTAGGAATGCAGTTCATGTGTCCTTTGACTATCTTTAAACCTGAGTAACCCCTGGCCAACTAAATTCTTTAACCTAGATCATCAGAGAGGAAATGTTGATAAAGCATGTTCAATTGAACAATTGCTTTTCGCAGATACAATACCAAAGTTTCTTGAGAGAGAGAGAGATAATATCTAAGTTGCATGCATTTTTATTATTTTAAATACTTAGGGTATTACTACTTAAAATAATTAAAAACTCAAAAATATCCCAGCTCATTTCTTTATTGTTAGTTCTGTTCATATGGAGGGATGTAGAAGATACGAGTAGATTAATTTGACGAATTACAAACAAGCAGTTCTTTAAAATACATGACTATTTGTTGGGAAAAACTCTCTATAGCGAGAGTATATAATGTTCTAAGGGGTCCACAAGAATAAAAAAAGTTGCGAGTTCGTGTATGATTTTAACTGCCCTTTTTCTTCATCACCTGGTCCTAAAACGAGCTAACGACCGGTGTCAATAATCTTCAGCGACTCTTGTTTGTTTATTTCTAAATTCGTCTCAGTACATGGTGTGCCTATTTGTTCATTTGGACTGAAGACGAACCCAGGGAAGGGTTCGATAGCTTTTTGTAAAGAGTTTTAAAATTATACACGAACTCGCAACATTTTATTTATTATTGTGGACCCCTTAGAACAATACATGGCTTTATTCGACATACATTTCATTTTAACCATACAGATACAGAAGTAATTGTAAGATAAAGCAGGTGAAAATAGCACCTAACGAGGGTATGGCTGAATCTTGCTGGGATGAAAGTCAGAGAGGTTGAAGATTTGGATGAAGAGCTTGCTAAAACCCCATAGATATTAATAGGTAGCAAGGAGGAATAAAAAAAAATTGCGTAATCCATAGTAAAGTTAAAGATCAAAACAGAGTAGACCCCATTTTACAAAGTCAAGTTTTCCTCTCTCTATTTTATTGGTCCATTGTGTTTACAGTCATCTACAAAAACTAATGAAACATGATACATAATAAATTCATAAAAGGAGATTGAATTATCATCTGGTGAAATGCCTGTCTTGTAGGTATACCAGATCCCAATTATGAAATCGGCAATTAATATTGCTAACATATTCTTATTTATATTGGAATGTGACTGAAAATCCAAGACCAGAATAGTCATAAAATTTAGTTTTACATACTCTTTTAATCAGTCTTTTAAACCAGAAAAGGACAAAAATAAAATAAATGAAGATTATAGACTGCTTCTCCACTGTTCCAACATTCCTAATCTTTAACTGCTTTTAAAATAGCCAGTTTGTCATTAGTGATCAACACTTCATTAAGAATTTATATATCTTACACTATTATAAGCATTTTTTTCCATTTAACTTCCCATTTATATAATGGATGATTATGCCGAACTTTAGGTTTAAAATCTTTACAGCCCATTAACAGCTAATGCACTGACTTCACATTTGTTTCTGGAAACCTGTCCAGCTTCACAGTTTTTCTTCAAATATTTTTGTTAGTGGTAAATAATTGAAGGACAATAGACACATACTATACCAGTCAAACACGACGCTCTGAGGGAGCAATAAAAGATCATAATTACGAAACCTATTTAATCTGCTATGGTCTATAAATCTTGAGGAAATTATACATAATTTTTTTTTCTAGTTACTTTGTTTTACTCTGTGTGTTGGTTCATACTTTCCACTCCATTGGTATCGAAATATCGGACTTGGTATGCATTTAGAATTTTTATTAGTCACTGGATAAACGTGAGACAAATATCAACACTTTCCTAAAATTTTGCAATTAATATGAATCACTCTGAAAGAATTGGCAACCTCCTGGTTTGGGAAATTATTTTGTCGCAGTTAACTCGTTGAGATTCAGGGCCTCTGTAACACGGTTTTTTGGACTTTGCTCCTTGTCAAAGCATCGGATGTAGCTGAAAGTTGACATATGTATATTTTACAACCACAGACAAATTTTGTCAGCATTATCAATAACCTAAACCCGATAGTTTTAATTTTTATAAAGTAAAAATTATCTAGCCGACGCCATGGCCAATGATTACGAGCCAAGAGTCGAAAAACATTCATTACGTAAGCAAAGTAAACACCTTTTGACGAAATGTTGCGCCGCCCATCCACTAGACAGAAACCCATTCACCTTGTTCCATCGGCTCTGAAACCTAAAGACTTTATGAATGGCGGAACGATACATAGATGTGGGTGGGGTATCTGTGCTAGCGTAGTAATACTACTGTAGCAGTAGTGCCGCAACAGTATAGAAGTAATATACGTGAATTAAATGTTTAGGCCAACTGCTGGGATCCTTGAGGATCATTTAGCACTTCTTACAACTACTCGAGAAATGAGTTTTTATAGCCAGAAGTTAAATTTTCTAATCCAACAATGCCCATGATAGCCTTCAGTGTTATCCTGAATTATAACGAGGCGAAAGTGGGTGGAGGCTCATGAAGTTGTCATTCTGACAATAATTATTGGTGAAGGTTTAAAGCCAAAATACGGTACCGGCTATTTTTTTCAGTAAATAGGTAGCTAGCCAATAAATAAAAATTGCATGACATTGGATATAGCAGTTATCAAATCAAGCTTGTCTACTATGTTTTTGAAAATTACCAGCTATTCCCTACATCTTGTCAATCTGATTGTGACCTATAAAGCAGACTGTAATTTCTTAGGAAACTTATTTTGGGACTTAGACTAATAATCGAAGTGTTTTTGTATTTATTAACATATCTTGTTGGCTTGTTCACTATGACGATTACCAGTGGAGAGGTTCAGAGTTCATAAAGGTGTGCTGCTTTGCTTGTATTTAAATTTGTTTGTTATTGTTGCCAGAGGTATAGCCTTTGTTACGTATAGCCAATCATCCATCGAGAAAGAGGGAAGAAATGCTGTCATAAGTTACGTAACGAGTGCGTTCGAAACCTTTTCTCTGAGTAAGTTGGCCCGTCTTCAAAAAAAGTCACTTTTACATTGTAAATACCAAATTTATTCAACCTACGTAATACAGAATACAGTCAAAATTTATGTGTAGATATAATGTGTATTCTGAATAAGCGTTATATTTATGAAATGCATAGATAAAAAGTTATTGTGAAAAAA
>NC_087214.1:44448437-44458437 GCF_015104395.2 Macrobrachium nipponense
TCTATGAAGCAAATTTTTTACGCGATAAGAATATTTTTGTATAATATATAAGGTATTACAAATAAGATCCCTTCAGCATCAGCTCATATAAGTAAATGAGATAGGAAAATAAAAATAAGGGGATTTTTCTATAAAAGCGACATCTTTCTCATAACTTCCTCCTCACTTTATAACGCAAAGTAATGAACGCCTGATTCTTAATGCTCGCAAAATACGGCTGGTAGTTTAAGCTCTTTCCTTTTGCCTTTCCGGACTCTAATGACCCATCCCGTTGTACATTTCGTTCTGAAGACGTGAGGCAAAAATAGGTCGCTTATACTATTTCATTTTATTTCCGTCGAACAATTGTCTTGCTTCCTATCTGCCATTCAAGTTTTTTTTTTACTTTTGCAGGTTATTGAGATGAATATGTGACTTGTTTATATTTCCTTTTGCTCGCCTGAAAACACGTTCTTATTAAAAGTAGGTATTCTACATCAAATATAAGGCTACAGCCCCTGACTGCATATTGGTACTCATAACGATATTGTTGATCTTGAAGGTCCTACTTTAAAACTACAATTTCCAGACGATAATCAAATAAGCAGTAAATACATTTTTTTCTCTCTCCTCTCTCTCTCTCTCTCTCTCTTTCTCTCTCTCTCTTTCTCCCTCTATATATATATATATATATAATATATATATATATATATATATATATATATATATATATATATATATATATATATACGTGTATATATAGTATATATATATATAATATAAGATATATAATATATATATATATATATATATACACATATATATGATGTGGTTGCGTATGCGTTGCGTGCATGTGTGTGTGCACGCACGCGCGTGGATTGATCTGTCTGTCTACGTGCGCAATGGGCTCTGTACTTCTCAGTGTTCTCATAAATGGTCATTATTAACCGAAACTATGGCAATCTGCTATGAACCAGAATAAAAGGTTCGCTTTCTTTTAATTTCTATTTATTCTGTACGAACAATTTAAGAGAAAAACCTCCTCCGAAACCGAAATTGATAATAGATTAAGGAAAAGTTACATTAATATAAGATTCAAAAAAGGTAAAGCGTACCAATTTTACTACGTCCATTTTATGATCATTTTCCCTCGTGACTCAAAAGAGACGCTGGGTGGAATCTGCAACACGATGCGGGTCCCAGTTCGTCTCCTTTGGGGACGGAAATGAGATTAAACGTTGAAGGGGACATTATTCTCTTAGTAGTATTTAGTTTATATTATGTGGTGAGTCACCTGTCAAGGAAAGTTACTGAGCATGACGTGCACGTGAATGAGTTATATGGGATAAAGGAGAACCTTTTAATTAATCCTTTTAAAAAATTGTTGTTAATGAGAGAGAGAGAGAGAGAGAGAGAGAGAGAGAGAGAAGGATGGGGAGTTATTTATTCAAGCCATTACTTATACCTCTGTCGCGAGCGCCAGTTTAACATGGCAACTCATTATGCGTTAATGCAAACGACACAGACACGCCAATATAATTTTTTTTGTCTTTATTCGTGGACATTCGACTATATTTATTCATTTGGTTTTTTCATTAATTTACAAAATCATGTACATGACCCTATGTCATTTAATTTTTTTAAATATACATTTGTGATCTTAATGCTCTAGCAAGTTTTTCAAATTTCTTTTTTGTTTGTAAGGTCTATATTGTAACATTTGAACATTGTGTAAGATCTAAGCACAATATAATGTTACATGAATCACAAGATCCATTTAATTTTTAGTTACTCAACATTTGTTCCTCATTCCATGCATATTACTTTTTAAATCTAACAAAATCAACTTTTCCAGGTACCTGTTACCTCTTGGGAGTCTAGATACTGGTTGTTATTCATCCAAACATATAGTAGGTATTATGGTATTAACAAAAAAACTGTGTCTCTTTTCGTGGTTGCGCTTTTATCATACATCAGAAAATTTTAAGACCTAATAATCGTCTAATTTGCATGGCTTTGTTCATGAAACATCAAACAACCAAACTACTTCCAATAAATAAAAGACCTGAGATCAATGCTCACTTACATCTTTTTTCACAAGTTGCGTTCTATCTTAAGAGTATTTCGTGGATATCTCTAAACAAAAGTTCTCACTCTCCTACTTCAAGGCAGGAGTAATTTATTACGATTATAGTCGCTTCCATGTTTTCCATTTGATCATAAATGTGTTTTCTATTTCTAACTAGAACGCTGCCAAGGTGATACCTTTCCCACATACGCTGAACGTCAAGCGAGCAGTAGCAGATCCACCAATATCCGAGGTCTTTAGTCACAAAATGCTGAAGCAAAGGACTTAACCAAATAACACAATAGGACCTTTCTACTCCATTTACGCTTAACATTTTCTTCAAACGTGCTGCAGAGAGCAGTGAAAAGCTTTATCCCGAACATTACGCAACCCTACCCCATGTTTGTTTTTTTTTTTTTTTTTTTTTTTTTTTTACAAATACCACGTTTCTTTTTGATAGGCTGATACAGACCAACCCGCATGTTGTTATTATTATTATTATTATTATTATTATATTATTATTATTATCATTATTATTATTATTATTATTATTATTATTATTATTATTATTATTATTATTATTATTATTATTAAAAGCAATTGCTGTTTCAGCTGTGTTCATTTTATAAATGTTCTTCTCTATTTTTCTAATTATTGTTTTCTCATTGTTGCTCACCAGTTCAAGCAACCAATGAGAAAACAATAATTAGAAAAGTAGAGAAGAACCTTTCATAAAATTAACGCAGCTGAGGCAGCAATTTCTTTTAATAAAAACATGTTTAAAAGAGAGTTTACTTCCAGCATATTATTATTATTATTATTATTATTATTATTATTATTATTTTTTTTTTTTTTTTTTTTTTTTTTTTTTGCTCTATCACAGTCCTCCAATTCGACTGGGTGCTATTTATAGTGTGGGGTTCCGGGTTGCATCCTGCCTCCTTAGGAGTCCATCACTCTTCTTACTATGTGTGCCGTTTCTAGGATCACACTCTTCTGCATGAGTCCTGGAGCTACTTCAGCCTCTAGTTTTCTAGATTCCTTTTCAGGGATCTTGGGGATCGTGCCTAGTGCTCCTATGATTATGGGTACGATTTCCACTGGCATATCCATATCCTTCTTATTTCTATTTTCAGATCTTGATACTTATCCAATTTTTCCCTCTCTTTCTCTTCAACTCTGGTGTCCCATGGTATTGCGACATCAATGAGTGATACTTTCTTCTTGACCTTGTCAATCAACGTCACGTCTGGTCTGTTTGCACGTATCACCCTATCCGTTCTGATACCATAGTCCCAGAGGAATCTTTGCCTGATCGTTTTTCTATCACTCCTTCAGGTTGGTGCTCGTACACTTATACTGCAAGGTAGCTGATGTTCTTGCACAGGCTCCAGTGGAGGGCTTTTGCTACTGAATCATGCCTCTTTTGTACGTTCTTGTGCAAGTGCCAGGCATTCACTTGCTATGTGGTTTATGGTTTCACTTTTCGTATTGCACTTCCTACATATGGGAGAGATGTTATTTCCGTCTATCGTACTTTGAACATATCTTTTGGTTCTTAGGGCCTGATCTTGTGCAGCTGTTATCATTTCCTTCAGTTTCCTTCTTTAGCTCTCCCCTCTGTAAGCCATTGCCAATTGTCATCGCTGGCTAGTTCTTTAGTCTGTCTTATGTATTGTCCGTGCATTGGTTTGTTGTGCCAGTCCTCT
Organism: Macrobrachium nipponense; assembly: GCF_015104395.2. Classification (NCBI taxonomy): domain Eukaryota; kingdom Metazoa; phylum Arthropoda; class Malacostraca; order Decapoda; family Palaemonidae; genus Macrobrachium; species Macrobrachium nipponense. The sequence continues at coordinate 44,452,194 of NC_087214.1, forward strand.
GGTTCTTTCTGTCTTTCTCCTGTCTCTGATATATGCTTGTCTTCGTCTGTTTTTATTAGTCCTTCTTCCCATGCACTCTTTAGCCACTCGTCTTCACTGGTTTTCAGATATTGCCCCAGTGCTCTGTTTTCGATGTTGAGCAGTCTCTATACTTAGTAGTCCTCTCCCTCCTTCCTTTCGTGTTATGTATAGTCTGTTCCGTATTTGCTCTTGGGTGTAGTGCTTTGTGTATTGTCATATGTTTCCTGGTTTTCTGATCTATGCTGCGGAGTTCTGCCTTCGTCCATTCCACTATTCCTGCGCTGTATCTGATTACTGGCACTGCCCATGTGTTTAAGGCTTTTATCATATTCGGCGTATTATTATTATTATTATTATTATTATTATTATTATTATTTTATTATACCACAATTTTTATTAGATCAGCGTGTCTTTTGTTATGGATGTTCAAAATTTCACATAATCCTTTGCCGGAACATATTTATCGATTTGATTATTTTTTCCAATAACATCTAACCTATTTTTCTCAAATACTTTGTGTAATCATAGAATTTTACTGAAATCTACTGTCTTTAACCAGTCGATAGGCCGTGAGTTGTTTTTCTCATCAAATTCCTATTCCCGTTAAATACTTTTTTGTTCTTATTTAGTCTCACTCAAGTAGCTCTTAAGATGTTTAATAAACCTCTCTAACTAATATTCAAGTCTGTCATTATCAGATGGCACTGTTGCTGATGATGTAATTGTATTTAAATTCTTATATTATCTGTCAGTCTCCATACAATAATGTTTTTGTTGGTTGTGACTGCTCGATGTCAAGATTCCTGAAAATCTTCATTTAATAGTCCTGATAGCGGCCGACCATGTATAAAAGAAAATCACTTGATTTTCTTTTATACATGAACCTATCCAGGTGTAAATCGTTACCATATGAATATGTAAATGTTTCCCGCACTGCTATTATAATGCATTATAGAGCTTCCTCATATTTTGCAATGTTATTCTCTTGAAATTACGTTCTCCATTGTCTGCCTATTCGCATAGTAAGGACTTAGGCTTTTTCTTATAGACAAAAGTTAAAAATGATATAGAACTCTAGTTCGCCATTAAGCACGGGTCACCCTCTTAGAACGCTAGTAGAGTCAGTTCCTTTTTCTAAAGGGCAAATATATATTCTTTATAGCCTTTTTTATTAAGAGTCAAAATTCTCTTGGCAAAATTCAATATTTAAATCCCCATAGCTATTGTTCTTTTACATCCATTGTTAATTTCTAATTATCATCATCATGTGGTCTTCTTTTACATTTCTCTATAATATTATTTTACAGTATATCAATATCTCTGTACGTACAGAGATTCCTATATTGTTTTGCTAAATATGTTAGCATACTTTCAGAATTACCAACCATCATATCGTTCATTTCTTATGATTTTTCTCTTCCCCTTGAAAGTGAGGCGACATGCAATATTCTGGCTCTTAGTTTTATTCCTCACAAAACTGGTATGCACTTCATTTATAGGTTCTTTAGTACATTTATCTTGCCACGATTTACTTTGCATTCATAACTTTCCTCATAGAATATTCTCAAACTGCTTTGCAGTAAAGTAAGTAACCCATAGTTTTCAAAGGAGATAGTCTTTGAAAACACAAAGTAGAAAATTGTTACATTGTTACACAAGAGTGTTTGTAAACCTCTTTTCCCTCGTTTTCACATATTCCATGACGTTTCAAACCCTTCTTCACTGCTTTTTGTTTTTGGGATGAACGAGTTCAGTTTCCAATATCCTTTTCCAATTTTTATGCTAACATCAATGTTCGTGTAACCAACACTAGTATACTGTGGTCTGCAACGCGAACGGGAACAGTTACAGGTCTGTCTGTCTATTCGTGATGCATCATTTTCTCCTGAAGTGAGTCTATTCTGGGAGCGTATGATTGATTTGAAAAAGACATTTCATTCAAAACAATATTTCACTACTGAGCAGTTCTTCCTCTCTTTATTTCTTCTTGCTACTGCCTGCAGTTGCAAATACAAATGACAAATGTTATCACCTTGCCTACAATACTCTACTTGAACACTCATTACCAGGTTCCATACCAATTGTAATACAATGCTTTCTTCTCTTAATTAAGATTGCAGTAACACCTGTTAGTTGAAAACACGGATTTAGAATATTATCAGTCAATATAATAATCTGTTAAATATTAAAAAGGAACACTTACTTTTATAACTGGTTAAAAATAGAAATTGATTTTGCTCACGAACATTGCTTAATTCATTTGTATTAAGAGTTCCAGTCATTAAAGTAGATGTTATAATCATTTTCATATTTGTCGTCGTGTACACTTTTCGTGCGAATTTTTGATTTTGTGAAAACGCAATTGTCTCCTTGACTCATTTTTTATTTTATAAACTTCATTCGTCACGTCGTATATCATCACCATTTCCTGTTCCTGCTCCTTTTCCTCTTTTTCGTCTTCCTTATTACCATTTCGATGTATGTTGATTCCCTGTGTCTCTCCGTTAACTACTCCTTTCTAATTCACATCCAGTAATCCTATTATCTCTTTCTCGTTTTCTCATTCTTAGTTTCAGGGTTGCATGGCATTTATATCCTCTCTATATTCATTTTGGCTACTTCAAAGTATTCTTGTTCTATTTTTTTTTTAATGGCCTTATCGTTGTTTTGTCTTATCTACTTTTGCTTCAGTGCCTTTTGAAATTTCATGAAAGTAATTTTACCTATACTCTGTTTTTTTCCATCTGTCCATCCGCCTGTGGTGGTCGCGCATGGTAACACTGCGCCCCGGGCTTTAGATAGTATTGCTATGTCTAAGTTTTAGGTAAATAAAAGGATATCTGGGTGTACATTTGCAACTGAAAAGTGTTTTAATAAATTACTGTATGCTAATTACACCGTTAATATTCGAAATAGGATATTATTATTATTGTTGAATGTAAGCTGAATGTGACTATCTAAAGCCCGGGCCTCAGTGTTGCCATGCGCATACACCACAGGCGGATGGACAGATGGAAAAAAACAGAGTACAGTCAAAAGCAACTAGGTAGGGTTCACTTTCTCATTTCAGACACGTGTTTCTTTGTCCAGAAAAGAGGAAATGAGCCCTAAAGGACAGAAATGGTCAGTGTAAATGTTTTATTCCTAACTTGCATTTTCACTGCTCCAATTCCGTCGCTTAATTCCTGTTTTATCTAGGCTATCAACTTTTTTCTCATTTTTCTTCAGCGCTTGTTGGCAACCTATGCTTCTTCTTCTACTACTATAGCTTCGTTAGTTAGTTAGTTAGATATATGGGCAAAGCCTTCTTTCCATAAAATACTGTCATTCTTCCAACTTTACACAGTTGCACCGAAACCACGACCGTCGTCAAGGAGCCACGAGCCTTCACAAAGTTCTTCTGCAGGATGGTGTTGATAATTGGAAACATAAAATGAACACTGGAGCTGATGTGAAAATGTTAAACGTAAGTTCACATCCTTGCTTATTATTATTATTATTATCATTATTATTATTATTATTATTATTATTATTATTATTATTATTATTATTATTATTATTATTAACATGGAACAAGCCTACAGAGGCCTTTGACTTGACATTCTAACTCTCAAAGAATATTGGTTTCAACCTCCCACAGCAGACTCCACCATAGGCCTAGGAAAGACGCAAATCCGCGACATCTTAATGGTAGTGGCATACACGACACTAACCACTATACCCACAGACCAGCTTAGTTGCGGATAAATATTAATGAAACAGACACAGCCAGACCATTCTGTGGCTGATTCTCCCTTGTTGGTGGTGGTTGGATCCATGCGGGGATTTGGTTGCTGAGGTGGGTGGTAAGCATTCTATAATGAAAGTCTGTGATGATCAGTCATAGTCGGCAGCATTCTTTGGAAATAGTATTGTATTGAGTTTTTCTGGTGTTGTTATTTGAGTTTTTATTAATATTGTGTGTTGGGAGGTTGTTGTGCTGGTGCTTGAAGGTTATTGTGCTTGTATAGTTGGGAGGTTGTTGAGCTTGTGAGTTTCTATTGTGTTGCATGAAGGTTTTTGTAGCTGTGTTGTCTATGAATTGTTGTAGGTGTGAGTTGTGATTTCTTGATGGTGTTGTGGGATGGTTGTGTGTTGACTTGTCGTGTTGTTGTTTTGATATTGTGGTGTTTGTTTGTGTAGTGATTTGTGAGTTGTATATGAGTTGTTGTATGGTTGGGGCACTCGTTTGTTTTGTGTAGTGATATACAGCGGTTGTTGTGTCTCATCCAGCGGGCGGCACAGCTTCTCGCCCTATAGTCAGTCATTGATAGTGAGTACGGGAATGTGAAATTTATGTGTGTATCTATCGGTGAACCAATTGCCCAGCCGAATAAAGCAACGCAGAAGGGAAAGTGTGGTTGAGGGTCTTTTTGAGAGTCGGTAAGATTAACATAACTTTGGGGAGCATTGCTTGCTATGTTGTTAGCTTTGATTCCGTCACAATCCGATAGCTCCAATACTATAACCTCTTCATGCGAGAAGGAATCTCATTCAACGTACTGATGCTGAGATAAGATTAAACTGAATCAATATACGCTTGTAGACACTGGAAGATTTAAGATGAATTTGAAAAAAACTCCTTTAAACTAGTATTATTATTATATTCTACATAATTCAATCAGACGATCAAGGCACATATGCAAGTTCAGATAAAATAACTTTTGAATCTTCTGAAAGGCAAAGCTACTTAGGTAATTCTCATCCAAAGAATATTAATGTCCAGGGGAAGCGAATCATATATTACCGACAGGTTTAGGAGTCATATTTTTTCCTTTTTTTATCAAGTAAATATTACATATAAGGAAACAATTACTGTATTGAATAAACACTTGTATGTGCCAATATTTTATTGTTTAGGTGATCGTCTGATCAGAAGGAAAAGACAGACCGGGAATATACAAGGAAAAATTATAAAGCAAGAAAAAACAAGGCGCACACAGCCTGTAAGACTCATTCACAATAACAGAGAAAAGCATTTCTGTTGATTATTTCTATATAATTAAAATAGTAGTTGTAAAGAATTTCTCTTTCGAGAAAGCATATGGCGTTGGCTATAACTCCTTAATAAAATGGAAAGCTTAAAAGTAATGATTATTTTTTTCTAGAATATTACAAAAAACCGAGAATCCGTATGGAGTGCACTGTCAATTTAGCAGATGATTAACAGTTTTTATGGTTAAACCAACCGGATTTTCAGTAAATTCATCAATCATTTTGACTTATTCTTCTGCAAATAATGAAATGTAGCCACACAACTCCTATCCGATATCTTACTATACTCGGTTTTTTTTACATCTGTCCAGCCGCCTGTGGTGTTTGTGTATGGTAACACTGCGTCCGGGGCTTTAGATAGTCACAGTCAGCTTACATTCAACAATAATAACAGTATCCTATTTCGAATATAAACGGTGTAATTCGCATATAGTAAATTATTAAAACGCTTTTCAGTTGCAAATGTACACCCAAATATCCTTTTATTTACCTAAAATTTACACATAGCGTAACTATTTAAAGCCCGGGATGCAGTGTTACCATGTGAAAACACCACAGGCTGATGGACAGATGAAAAAAAAACAGAGTATAGTGATGCACAGATATCGTTGTTTCCAACTGTTGTCTGGGGAAAGAGAACAGGTGAAGTTGATGGGCAGTCATCTGGCTCTGAGTAAGTGTTGAATGGAGATTTATTGGTTCCACATATAGTGCATTTATTCGTCCTTGCGTTTCTTTCATTGTCATATAAAAATACTAAAAGATAAAGAAAAGTTTAAGAGAAACAAAACAATGATTGTAATTCACCTTTGAAACTAGAGGAACCTGTTTTTTATTAATATTAAAAAAAACTGAGCATCTTCAACTTACTTACTGTTCAACCGGAAAATATTTGGCGTAAAGGTTAAAGAGCAACGCAACAATTATTATGGCGCCAATTGCATTGCTGCTGCTATATTGTGCCTGTCTGGTGAAGCCTCTGACTTTCTTGTCCTACTCAGTTTGACTATACTTTACATCTTGGTCAAATACTGGATTGAATAAGAGGAATTATGGCTATTGAACAATATGGTAAATATGGTATGAGAATAATATTCATATGAAGCCTGTTATCTTTTAACTAGCTTCTTTGGTGTGTAACAGATCGTATGGTAAAAAAGTGAATTTTAAAGGAATTTAACTTCAAAAT
>NC_087214.1:44463437-44493437 GCF_015104395.2 Macrobrachium nipponense
CGAACGAAACTTTCCATTGTCTCTGGGCGGAAAAAACAGCTAACACCACCATATCAATGAGCAAACCAAACGCTGAGGTTTTCATATAGTACAAGCAACTAACTTGTCAGCTCGATATTCGATGCACCTGTAGAGACGTTGAAGCAGACATACCTGGCCAGCGCAAATGTGTATATATCTAATACATGTATTTCAATTTTGATTCCTATTCTATCGAGATTCAAAGATTTAATTAATGTTGCAATTTATGTTATTAGTATCCTTTTGAAATATTTTAATATTGTTTAAAATTGGCCATTGAAAGCATTAAAAGGAAATTATGAAACGAAAATTTTTGACGCACTTTTTCAAGAGCTCTCTAGAATTCTTTTCCCACTAAAACTTCCTATTTGATCATGGGACTTATTTCTTTCAAACTCATGACTAATTGACAAGAGACAAGAGACCAATCGTCGATGGTCTCAAAGTCATACCTGCAAATGTTAGGGAAACAGAAATCTACCACTGCGAGCAACTCTATCTAAAATAAAAGATAAATCTCTGGCAGAAACATAAATGACTTGAAACAGGTTGCACCCATCAAAATATTAAACAATTAAGGAAGTATAACATTCCTCTGCATGGATCCAGTAGCTTTACTCTTTAGTCTATAAAATCAGATATGCCTCGTTTCTATGATGATTTTTTTCTAGTGCATTATATGGCACATATTATTTTCACTAATTTAAATCTTCTAGCATGTCTGTGTCGTAGCAAGTACATGATCTAACCACTCTTTTTCCTGTCTTAATCCCAACTCTTGTTCCCCAGTAATCCCTCCGTCATCTATTTTATTTTGTCAGTCATTATTCCATCATGCAACCTCCTATGTGTATATAATAAACTATACATCTATGATCCTTAGAACCTTCTCCATCACTCTTTTCTTTATGAGAAGAATAACGATTTCCTCTCACCCATTACATGAGAGCTTTCCCCTCTTCCAGATGTCTTACAGCCCGCAGAGAGATAAACTGTCTGTGTAGGATCAGACCTCAGGTTCGTGTAAGTATTCGTATCATTTTAGCAATGCCATTATTTTACTTACATAGTCACTTTTATTCATTATTACCACTGTATTAGACTTATCTGCCTTTGTTACTTGCACTATTTTGTCTTTTTTAATTTTCTTATACGCCTGGAGAAATCTTACAGGTACATTAGGGGGAGAAGGCTTGCTCATAGCACCATACACACTACCCTTACAAATATTGATATCCTCAGGGCATAGATTACGATTAAATTTTTCCAAATAACAAAATGATTTTGAAATGTCGACATAGTCCTGTCCTTAGCAATGTTTACATGAATTTTTTTAGACAAAACTCTTACCGAGAATTTTGCCCCAAAAAGTTTTATGGTTTAGGTATGTATTTGGCCAGTTGACGAAAATCTCCAGGAATTCCTTAGTAATCTCAATAATTTAGTCCCTTCTATAAAATTTACTGTAGAAGAAGAAAGACATTGTAATTTGAATTTTCTTGATGTAACTGTCCATAGAAATGATAGAAATTTCACCTTTTCAGTCTTTCGGAAATCAACTAACATTGCCTCTTTTGTTTATTACTACTGCAATCACCATCAAAATGTTAAATTCTCTGTTTTTTCTAGGATGTTTCTAAGGGCTTTACGTGTCTGTAGCCCACAGTTTATTGATGCTGAAATTAAAACTATTTATGATATTGCATTGAAACTTAAATACCCAAGGACTTTAGAAGATGTGGCACGGAAAAGAGCTAGAAAAACATTTTATTTAACTAATGACAAATTTGAATTTAGTAAGCATAACATTCTAAAATTGCCCTATGTTCAAAGGTTTTTAGAAATTCCTAGAATTTTAAAGCTTTTTAACATAAATGTTGTTTTCAGTAATATTAATGTCAAGAGTTTAGTAATAAAAAAATTCTCCTAAAGATCTTCCAGGTTGCATATATGAAATTCCTTGCAAAAAGTGTGATAAAGTCAATTACAGACAAACCGGTAAATCTCTTTCACAATGTCTCAAACAGCACCAATATTCTGTGAAAACTGGGAAAATATCAAATGCATTATTCGTACATATGAGAGATTTAGATCATCCTATTGACTGGAGTCTAGCAAGAGCCTTAATCCCATGTAATGACACTGTTATGACACAGTTAAAATGAATATCACTGAATCTTGTTTCATCAAGTCAAATAATGGAAATGTTCTAAATTTAAGTCTTGGTTTATTTAAACTTAATGCCTTCATAATGAAAAAAGTTGCAGATAAATATTAGCAACAAAATTGATATATTCAGTTTTTACATGCTTTGGACTATACGGATACTTTGTAGTTTCTGTGAGGGTTAAATCTACGTTTAGGTTTGTGACCGTGTGATATCCGTTAATCCTGGGTTCTCTTTAATTTTTGCCCTTTTCACAATTAACCATCTGGGATTCTTGATCTTGTTGTTTACCTGATAACTTTCTCTCCAACTGTATTTCATTCGTTCCTCGACAATGTCTTAGTAAAGACGAAAGCGCTTGGATTTCTGACTATCATTTTCCTGTGGTATTCGCTTATTTAATGAAACCACGTGCATGTACTATGATTTTTAAGCATATATATATATATATATATATATATATATATATATATATATATATATATATATATATATATATATACTAAGCATATATATATATAGTATATATATATATATATATATATATATATATAGATATATATATATATATATATCTAATAAAAGGAGCCCATAAAAAAACCAAAAACACCAAAATGTAGAGAGAAAAGTACTATATTTCAGAGACTGCTGTCTCTCTCTTCAGGTATATGATTCAATACCTGAAGAGAGAGACAGCAGTCTCTGAAATATAGTACTTTTCTCTCTACATTTTGGTGTGTTTTTATGGGCTCCTTTTATTAGATGGAATTCTGTTGTTACAGAACATTTTTACCACCGTCATATATATATATATATATATATATATATATATATATTATATATATATATATATATATATATATATATATATATATATATAAGCATATATAGTATATATATATATATATATATATATATATTATATATATATATATATATATATATATATATATTCATATATAGGTATATATATATATATATATATAATATATATATATATATATAATATATATAATATATAGACCGCGTAATACCTTTATCGAAGATATTTTCGCAATAAACTTTTTTTGCCTTTCTCTGCTTTTATTTATTTATTTTTTCTGTCTCTTCTCCTGAGTTTCCTAAAATAAGAAAACAAAGGAGGTGCTCTGATTTCCTCCTTAGGAAAGCAGGTGACATTGTAAAGAGAAAGAAAAAGCTCTTAAAACCATTTTGAAATGCCGGTGTTGTCTAGCCTAGACAAAACATCGCCAGTGAGCCATAAGAGGATTAGATATAAAACCCTCGCTTTGTCTTACTTAAATTCCTCCACTTTCGTTCCGGAAAATGAATGGGACAAAATCTCTTTTATTTTCTCCTGATTTGATCATTCCTCTGAATTGTCGATAGTTTTTAATTTCTGAAATACGAAAAAACAACCCTGAGCGCTTTCTATATTAGAATAGCATGTAATTTTTATTGAATAGAAATTGTAATGAAAAATTTGAGATCATTGTCTTTTGAATTTTTACGTTGTTTATTTACCACCTTGGAAGTGTACAATAGCATTTCTTTTCTGTTCCAATTGACTTACACTCCGTCAACCTAATGAAACACACCAAGTGTCATTTTGCCTTACACTTCATATAATCTTTTACATGACACACTCCAGATTCCTTAGGCATTCAACCAATGCCAAAACCGGTGCGCTTACAATACAATAAGTACAGCATTGAACGTTAATACAATGCGAAAATATAAATACGAACTCGTAATATGTTTTTAATACCAAAAAGATCTATTACCACCTTCCTTTCTATTTCTTGTGTATAGTTACAGATTTCTGGCTCTTAAAAACTAATTTGTTTAAGCAACAAATACGAAGGGATTCGTTTCCTTATAAGAAAAATTATGAAACAATATTGTTTGATGCTTTATAAAGGTATCTATCGGAATTGATAATAATCAATTATACAGCGAATGTAAAAGTTGAGCAGATGCAAATAAAACCTTTTCGTGCGGTGTTGAAAACAACACAAGTGGCAATTTAATGTTAAAAGTAGGCAACTGCTATTATTGTTGATGAATTTGACGCAATATATATATATATATATATATATATATATAAATAATATATACATTTATATATATATATATATATATATATATATATATATATATATATATATATATATTATATATATATTATAATATCATATTGTCAGACATTAATCGTAGTTGAACAATGCACAGAAGTGTAACAAAACAGTTATTCAATGATATATCATTTATCTAATATAAAGTTCAATATTAACAGAATCAGTACATTGAATAAAAGAGCTGATGAAGATCAGACTTCGCTTTTGGAATATAGCAGATGCTGAATATCACAGTTATTAACTTGCTCCTTTCTCATCATCAAATTCTACTTGCATATGGAAAAAAGATTTCCAGCGAATTTGGGTATAGATTCCAACAGTTTATGTTTTTATTTTTTTTATGGGGGCGAGGGATGCGGTGTTAAGAAAGGAAATAAAAATTCAGTCATATTAAAATGTTATTTTTCTAATAATTTCCCCTTTTCATTTTTTTATGAGGCTACTATGGGCTGGACTAGCATGGTTTCATTCTATACCTGACCCTTCTTTTACATTCATTCTCAGCTATCAATATCATCGCCACAACCAAAGACCCACTGAGGCTTTTAGCTAATGTGAAACATATAAAATATGCTGCAGAGTACAAGAACGCACGAAGAAATTTGTTCTTCACCCATTTGTCAGTTTAATGTGTAATCTGACATAAATTCGACATGTGAATGACAGACTGAAGAAGGCACCAAGAATACAGGCAACACGAGACCGCTTGCAATGTCACTGACAGTATATATCCGCAATTGATGAACGTTATAAAATGATGCATGAAGCACGAGAAGTTGTGGAACTGCCCTGCAAAAATTGGTTTAAACCTAATTTGCCAGTTAATGGCTGAATTTAGCAGCGAATGCTATTTTTCTTGTCCCCCCTTGAGCCATTTTTGTCTTGGGAAGTGGCAATTATTTTTCCCTTTTCAAATTTTGAGAATGAGAAGTTTCTCCCTTCTTCGTCTAATCATCCTCCTGATCCTGTCCCCGCGCCTCCACCCCAACTAAACTCTTTGCCTCCTGCTGATACCGCCCCTGGGCTGAGCCTTAGGTAGTCACTTTTCTAAGGCTGGGAGTATGACGTCTAGTGGGCACCATCCGTTGCCTTGGCCACAGGGCATCGTAGAGATCACCTTCGTCCTGGGTGCAATCCATTCGAGTCATCACCTCATCGTGCCAGTGCACTGGCCATCGGAGCGATTATCCCCCACCTGGATCCAGAGTCTCTGATGGGTACAACGTAGAGCTCAGTCATTCCGGTGGCATGTCGCTTCATGCGCTGCCATTCTTATCACTATTGTTTGCAGTCATTAAAGTAGGAATAAGAGAATTACTGGTTTTATTTACCATTTCTAGTTTGTTCTCATAAGTTACTGTCTTTTTAGAAAATGAATTTTTATAATGTGTCCTGTCACATGCGAGATCGCTTTCGAGTCGCTCAGTACATATCTAATATTTGAATAGATTCCATGATAATTTAGCTGGTGACAACTCAATGAAAGCAAATATTTCGTAGTGATTTTATACTTAGACAAAATATCTAAGCACCCCTCTCTGAATTGATTAGAGAACTTTAAACGGCTTAATTTTTTATCACCGTGGTTTTAAAATGCTAATTTCTCACCCATCCTGGATTTTTTTGGTTTGTCTATATTATTTATATTCATAAATAGAAACAAGACATCAAGATGAAAAAAAGAAAAGAAGAGTTGCTGTTGGAGAATATTGAGCTGTTATGTTATTTTATAATATTCTAGAATTTACGATCTTTGAAAAATGTACTAAAAGACACCAAAGAAAATCATTCATTGTTTATGCTAAATGGAGGAGTTTACCCTAGATCACATAATAATAACAGATTTTGTAGGTCTCTCTCTCTCTCTCTCTCTCTCTCTCTCTCCTCTCTCTCTCTCTCTCTCATCTCATCTCTCTCGGTCCTCTCATCTCTCTCTCTCTCTCTCTTCTAATAACTGTTACTGGTAAAAGATGTCCATTGTGTCTTTGAAAAAACTGGCATATGAAATCATATTCTATAAATATTTTTTTTTTATTTTACATCATTAATGGACCGTCCATAAAACATTTGACTTTTTCTCTGCAAAACTAATAGAGATCCATTCAGGTTAGTATTCAATTATAGCCTCATTTTCACAATAAATTACATGTAAGTTTTCTAAGATAACAAAGCCTCAACCAAAAGTTAAAACTCAAGAATTCCTTAATATTTTGATCAAGTTACTCGTTTTTACACATTTTTATTCTTTTTGTAAAGAAGTACTGCCAGGAACAACTTATAACTTCAAAAATCAAAGAACAATAGTTAGTTAAGCAGAAAGGCCTGGCTGAAAAGAAAACTCCAATTCTATTTGTTATTCCCGCAAGCAGAGAAATAAAACAAATATTGGACTAGATTTTTCTCATCGAATTATACTTCCCAGACTTTTTTTTGGTGACTTTCCGGAAGGTTCCAAAAATGTTGGTCCTTTCTTTATTCCTTTCTCTTGCAGGCAGAAAGCCAACATTTTTTATACTTTGATACTTCAATCAAACTGTATTCTTATTAACATTTAGTTCTGTTATTGTTATCCCCAGGTTTCGTTTAAGATCTGTTGCTCTCTGTCTGTTATTATTTTCGATATTGTTGGTCTATGTGCAATCATTTTGAAGTGCGGAAAAAGTTTGTTATCGGAGGAATCTGCTTCTTAGTAAGTGGCTTTTGTCACTAATTACTATTCTTTTCTCTTTTGTCCGTTTTCACTATATGTTAATCTTTAGTGTTTACTGAATATAGAAAAAAACAGAGAGAAGCATTATTTATGAAGATATGGAATAAACATTATACATAGCACACACTCATACTATCATACATACAATCATGCGTACATATACACATGTACAAACATATACATACCACACACTCACACACACACACATACACACACACACACACACACACACACACACACACATATATATATATATATATATATATATATATATATATATATATATATATACTATATATATATATATATATATATATATATATATATATATATGTGTGTGTGTGTGTGTGTGTGTGTGTGTGTGTGTGTGTGTGGGTGTGTGTATGTGTGTGTGTGTGTGTGTAACAGAATCACAAAAATTTGGAACGTGATGAATATATAAATAAAGGCAAAAGCCACGAAAGAAAGTGAAACAATGGAGTATTGCTGCAAGGTCTTCTGACCCTTTCCTACCTTACTAACTAGACTGATATAAATATGAGAGTAAGTTTACAGTGAAATCTTGTATAAGTGACAGATAGGGCTTACAAGGAAAATGTGTACCTGGAATCCAACACACCTCTCTGTCACTTATATGAACTTTCTTTGTAAATTTACTTTCATATTATATCAGTCTGCTTAGATAAAGGACGAAAGATCGAAAGGCCTTGCAGCGGTACTCCACTGTTTCACTTCTCTTAGTGGCTTTTGCCTTTATCACACATATAGTATATATATATTTATATATATATATATATATATATCATATATATATATATATATATATATATATATAATATACATATATATTCATATAGATATATATTATATATATATATATATATATATATTATATTTGTGTCTGTGCGTGTCCTCGTGTATGTGGGTATATCTGTATGCATATACGTATGTATAGTATGTTTGCGTTATGATATGCGTAATGTTTATTCAAGAACCCTCAAAATTAATACTTCTCTTTGTTTACTGTGTATTCAATAAACACTGAAGCAGCATACTGTGTAAACCGGTGAAAAAGACAAGCATGATGAATATATGAATCTAAAATAAGTTGTCAGTAGAAATGAAAACAGATATATAGGAAAGCTTTATTGTGTCCCTCCCATCTGCAAGGGTAAGCAAAAAGTTACACGAGTTTTGCCTTGTCAAGGGAGAAGAGATGTCCCATATTTCATGAGCCCAGGACGCGAGAGAAGAAGCAAGTCGCAATGAGAGAGAGGGCGCAGAGTTGGAAGACAATTGCGGAAGTGATCCTGAAATTGGTCTGAACTGTTCATTACATTTCGAGGAAAATAAAAAAATTAGTATTTATCATAGAGAAAAGTACAGAGAGGACGAGAAAGGCTAGCATTGAAGCAGAGACTGAAATATGTACAATTGACAGGATAAGCAAGAATTCTTTTCTTGTTTTCCGATTGTGTTTTATATTTTATTTAATAACGGATGGTTTGCAGTGAAAATTTACTGAGTGACTGCTCTCTGACACTCATGAACGCGAATTAATCAAAGTATGAAAATTAAGCTGGAATCAAACATCCTATGTGATTTATTTGATTTATTGTTTTATATGCAAAAGCTTACGTTGCTCTATTCCATTCAAAGCATTATTAATGAATACAAGGTCATTTATTTTTTTGTTCTAATCCTCTTTAACTATGCGGTGTTACTTTCGGGCCAATGAGGCTAACCCAAAATTTAAGAATCAGGGTGAATGCTGTTAAACATATGACGCTTGTGCTATTGGTTGCAGACATAAAGAATCATTAGATCGAAAAATAAAACAAACAACGTTGCTTTCGTGAGAACAAACTTTCTTGGACCAGAGGAAGCGCATCCCATTAAGCTATCTATAACGTAGGGCTCATCTGAAGATACTATCATACGAAACTGTGACCCTTAATTGTTTAGATGAATTTTAGTCGGTTTGGTCAATCGACGGAAATGCTGGATTTATTGAACAATAGAGCTTATCAAAATGTCTCGTAAAATAATTGGTGAAACCTTTTCAAACGTAGAGGGATTTCTCTGCTTGAGGTTGTTCAGTTTCTGGATTCTAACAAACATGGACTTATTTAAATAAAAGTCCATCAAAATCATGCTTATCACAAAGAAATAGATATTTAACAGACCAAACGTCTTGCACGAAAGTAAAGCTCACTCCTAGGTAAAACTATAACAATAGTGGTAATAGAGGCTGAGAAACTTCATCTGAGGATTGACTTTCGAGACGGTATTCTCACAAGATGTTAAACTTCAGCAGCTGAAAAGGGGAGAAGGTGAAACAGACTTGCCAGAAGACAAAGTACAGCAGCCTTTAAGGTGCAAGAAAAGATATAATGGATCAATCTGATTAAATCACTGCATTCATTTGAATGAGTTGATTTGAATTATTCTTTTAAAGAATTGGCTCACTGAGAGATCCTGGTAATTTAAGGTGGGTTTAAGAATTCCAGTATGTTAGTGATAAGGTCCATTATAGCTTATGCAATCTTAGCTTCTGGATAAACAGGAAAGTGTTATACAATACATTGACAATAAAAAAAAACCAAAGTCAATCATACAGACCTCTCAGATGAACGAGCTTGGTGTTTGAAGCAGGCTTGATTTATATTCCTTAAAGCTACAGCTTAAAAATGTATGAACTCATGATCTGCAACGTAAAATCAACGAACAATTTATAAACGGCAGCAAAATATTTTTGCAATTTATACACATATTCCAATATTTTGCACACTTAATTTTCATTGCTCAGCAATGATTTTTGAAGAAACGCCAGCTACAATGTTTACATACTCCAGACAGCTAAATGGGGGTAACCGTTATCTAATTTATAATTATTCTGCTAACAGGACACTATCTCTTATTATTTTGAAGATTAAAAGCTCCGAAGTTTTCTCACCTTGACCTCTCATCCGTAAAATGAGAATATGAACTTTAATCAAAGTAAAAACGTAGGCATATGTAAAAGTGTAGTTCAAAGGTTAATGCGCTATAGATAAATGGCCTTTTAGGTAAGAATTTGAGTCAGTCAATTCCGTATCCTCAGTGATTGACAGTTCTGGTAGTTGTGATTGTTCCGTTAAGCACTTAGTAAGCATAGGTGCCTACATGAGGATTATGTTGCAAATCAATGTTATCCTCAATAAGTGCGGGAGAGATAAAGGAAACAACATGTGTCCAACTTTAAAATAAAATTCTAGGTATGATGAATTAAAATAGCAAGGGCGCTAAGAGATATTGTTATTGCTGAAAGTCTCTAATGAATGAGTTAGGCACCTTACCACTACTCTGTATTATTCTCCCTCTCTTATATATATATAGTATATATATATATAATTATATATATATATATATATATATATATACTATATATGTATGTATGTATATATATATAATATATATATATATATAATATATATTATATATATATATATATATATATATGTATATAAAATATATGTATATATATATGTATGTGTGTATATATATATATATATATATATATATATAATATATATATATATATATATATATATATATATATATATATATATATATATATATGTATATATATATATATATATATATTATATATATATATATATATATATATATATATATATATATATTAGTATATATATATGTATGTGTGTATATATATATATATATATATATATATATATATATATATATATATATATATATATATATATATATATATGTATATACATGTATATATGTCCATTCTGGATTCTCTTTTTATTTTTATTTTCCTTAAACAAATTGGAAAACTGAAGGAATATTTCAAAAGAATAAAAATACAAGAGTGGGGAATATCAAATCCAGTAAAGCAACTCTATCTTGTTTTGACCGTTTGGACCACCGTGAGAGATTGTATTTTGAGTCAGGCACCTTTTCCTTTGTGATACGTTAATGACGGCCATATCCCAAACCCCTCGAAAATTCGCTTGCACTTAAGGAAACAAAGACCCCTTTCTTATAATATTCTTTTGTACGGAGGCCCCTTTTCCAATTTTACAAGAAACCATTAGCGGCTGGCTGCCCTCCGACTCACAAAATTTCACACATCTCAATGACCTGTCCCTCCTTGCCTTCTACCTGACCTCTTTCCCTAGCTATTGTTATCGGAACCCTTCAACCTCCGCTACTCCGCCCACACACACCTGTATGACCAACAGTCTTCCTAAACCTATTGATCTACGATTGTACCCCATTTTTTACACTTCTCTTCTGGCGTCCAATGACCTCTTTCAGGCAATTAACAAGGATTGGAGGTGAAGATGAAAGCACCTGAGGAGAATCACACCAGTCTGAACTAGATGTGACCGGCTCCTCCTTCAGCTGGTATAAATAGGGCCTGACCTGGCCTACGGAACTGAACTTTGCCCTAGCCAGTACCCATATTAGTATAGCCTGCAGTCTGCCCTAATCTGACACTGTTCAAAACATTTCAAACAGTGGTGTCACGCCTTATGTCTCCAGCCTTCATTTTGAAGCTGACCAGGCTACTCTCTTCCTGAACTTGCTATCCGTAGCCTGGACTCTGCCCACAAACAAACCCTTAGAAGTTCCCATATGATGCTCTTGAAGAGAAGCCTTTGACTGTCCTTGGTGAAGCCTACGAGCGACCCACATCCTTCTGCCGGCACCCTGGCCCTGACTACACCTGTCCTGTCCATGGACTAAGGAAACTGAAATTTTAAGTTGCTCTGTCGTCCCTTCACCTCCTACCTCATAGCACTCATTCTTTTAATTGTGAATTAGTTTAGACAAGTGATATTAATCTTGCTTTTGCATTTAGCTTATTTTCATTTATCATTGCAACTTGCGTATCAGATTTGACTGCTTTGCATATCTGTGTAGCCTGCCCCGTTGTGCTCCTTTTCCAGTAGTCAACAGTGCGGCTTTACGAGTTATGCCAGTGATGATCTTGGATACCATCTAGAGCAATGGCTCGCTTACAGTGCTCCACTGCATAGTTTTACTCAATTTAGTAGTCTTATGTTCTAGATATTATTTTAAGTGTTGTTGCTTGTAACTTGGTAGCACCATATTTTGTCATTGCTATTGTACATAGAGAGTCAGTCCTGAAACTGTCACAGAGCCAAAACGTGCTCCTGTATCATATCTAATGCTTTACCTTATAGAAATAATAATCATTTGTGGACAATTTACATTTACATTGAATCCTTGAAGTAAACCAGTGTTTTTATATAAAAGGTATCTTCACATTTTCTGTTAATAGCCCTGCATACCCCCGTATTTCTGCATGTTAGCAAAAGCCTGTACATTATGAGTAGATTAAAATGTTGATTTTTTCAGTTTTTTTTCTTTGTTTCAAAAAACCCACTACACAGACTAGACAGTATATATATATATATATATATAATATATATATATATATATATATATATATATATATATATATATGTATGTATATATATATATATATAGATATAATATATATATATATACATATATATATATATATATATATCTATATAGATATATATATATATATATATATATATATATATATATATATATATATATATATATGTATGTATATATATGATATATATATATATATACTATACTATATATATATATATATATATATCCATATATATATTATATATATCATATATATATGTATAGATATATATATATATATATATAATATATATATATATATAATATATATATATATATATATATCATATATATATACTATACAGATATATATATATATATATATATATATATATATATATATATATATTATTTATATATATATATATATATATATATATATACTATATATATAAATATATATATATGTATATATATATATATATATATATATATATATATATATATATATATATATTGAGTGTGTGATCTCTATCTATATATATATATATATATATATATATATATATATATATATATATATATATATATATATATATATATATACATATATATGTGTGTGTGTGTGTATGTATGTATGATGATATTTGTTGTCGCATGTTTTTTCCAAGGATATAGGATCTAACAATGACATAGTACATAATGGATAGCCTCTTCATACAGCTCAACAATCATTAAATAATCAAGATCCTTTTTTTTTCCTTGAGGAAAAAACTAATAATCAAAGCGAACTCTAGTTTTATTTAGACTTTTAAGGCTCGACTGTGTCCCCTCGTGAGAAAAGTGGTGCCATTTACTGTCGAGCCGCATAAGAGTAGCATAAGCATGAACCGAAATTAATTCGATTTCTATAGAAGGCGGTCTTAGCATCATATGGCGTTCCAGATGAGGTCTTTCGGATCTGTTTTAAATTGATTAATACCTTAGTTTTTTCACGCTAAACTGCCTAATGCTTCATATGGAATTTATGTTGTTTAGGTTAGGTAGGTATTTTAACTCTCGTGAAATTGCTAAAATTCGGTTTCATTTCATCTGTCCACTCGCAAGTGAAGAAGTACACACGGGTCATGAGAAGCACGAGATTGGCTGGCAATCAAGCTTCCGATATCGATGGCTTATTGTGATAGATGTCAAATCATTTCTCCCATAGCACATTTGAATTTTTATATATACAAAGAAACATCACCACTTCTGATATATATCATAAACTCGTCGAGTTGTAATCGTAATATGAGCAACACATTCACACAAAAACCGAGAATCGTGTCACAACGAGCTACTCAGATCAAGCATAAACAAATGAAGAGTTTTCAATAATTATTGTTTATCTCGTTAGTATAGCCCAGGCAACACATAGACCTATATACTTCAAATCACAAGATTCTATCATTCAAACTTTGTTTCATGTGTAGTTTCATTGCTTGTAAATGAATATAACTTTTCTATGATATCGAAGTCATATTGGCGTCCATAAACAATAATTAAGCTTTATTATTGTTATCTGCTAAAACATGAAGCATGGACCAGTGAATCTAGGTCTGTGCTTCTGATTCGCGAGAAATATTTTCTTTTTTACTGGCATTATTTTAAGCATATATTCATTCCATTTTTCATACAACTTTTATTTATTCATTCTCTCTAATCATTGTTCCAGTGTCTAGTGATGATGGGAACTGAATGGGATTTTGTTGGCTAGATTATTTATCTAAATAGTTCCGAAAGTTCCCAAGCACTGAGGTATTATAAGTATTTGTATACTTTAGACTTTTTTTTTTTTCAATATGCAAGGTATACTGGAAAGAAAACCATCGCTATTATGCTTTGTTATAACTGAAATTCCCGAATTCCACCCAATACAGGGGGGGTTGTTACATTCGCCTCCCCCAGTCCTAGATATCCTCACAGATACTATTTTTTCTTGTCCATTTCGATTATTAACTTACTCATATAATGCACATGCAAACAATTATCAAAATATCTCTTATGCGCACTATCTCATCCTGATGTCTCTTCATTTACCTGTAATGAGATAAAAAATTAATTTGTTATAGTCCATCGTTCATTGGCGTTTGACCTGAGTGGACTGTTACAAGTTAGTTATTTGTGTGCTTGTATATTGTTATAATATTAATAAAACATGTTTATGATCTAAAGTAAGTTGGTTTTAATATACGAGTATAAGCGTTCACATGTATTATTGAAGAAATATTTTCCATATCCGTCACAGTAAGCCTACGATGTAGGAAACATTGATTTCAACCAATCGAGATCTAGCTATGTATATTGCAACATCTGCCTAAAACCTACGTTGGTGAGTGGACAGACGGAACGAGTGTAACTGGTCCGCTGGTATAGTGGTTATTGTCGTGAGTGCCATTCAGATGCCGCCGGTTCGCATCTCCCCCAGGCGATGAAAAATCACTCGCCCTGTATCATGATCAGTTACTGCTGCAGTGCGGGGTGGTCTGTGGTGGGAGGAGGTTGAAACCACATTGCTTTGGAAAACAACGAAGAATCACCTCGATCTCCACATCCCTTCCTTTTGGGAATGACTCGGAATTCATTTTCAGTTGCAAGCATATCAGTCTGTCTACATATTTCATGACCTTATGTTTTATGCTGGACAGAGAACCACTGATGTCCCCCCGTTTAGTGACTCAAAGTATTGTTCTTCAAGAAAATCCGCGTTGTAAAAAATCTTGCCAATTAGCTTTTTAAAGTTACTTCAGAATCGTATAAGTCTTTGAAATGTTAAACTATACGAGTATTATATAGATATATATATATATATATATATAGATATATATATATATATATACTATATATAATATATATATATATATACCTGATATACAACTGCAAACTGGATGCAAAAGGAAATTCGGTTTAGTTTCTCTGGCCCACATAGAAAAATGAGTAACCGTTTTCATGTTTTTTTGTTTAAGTCCTTTCATGATAAATACGTTTTCTTTTTATTTTCAAACTTAATTTAAATCAGTCAAAGTTTATTCTTACGGTTTGTTTTTTTTTCATTCTTCAGGAGTAACTTAACTACGCAAGATCAAACTTTGGTGAAAAAAAAAGTTCATCCTTGATTACCCAATATAAATTCACTCTGTCATGCTGAGTCTCCAGATCAAAAGGAACTTCATTAATGGTCAAGCTGAATTCAATTTTAAATAATTCTATTTTTAATTAAATCTAATTGACATTAAAAGAAAAGGATATCACTCCAAATCATTTGCCTGTGGTAGACGGATGTCATATTTTAAAATTACGAAAATAAGACTGTTATCTCATGAAACAGTATCTCATCCTCATATCCAGCGAGGAAGCAAATGTTTTTCTACCACGGAAATTACTGTTCTGTAAAAGTATTATTATTTCAGTAAAAGTATAACCTTACTACTGAAGAAATTTAACGTGCAAAATGGGAAAAAAGTGAGAAACATCTTATGACTGGACAACATAATAGCTAATTGTAGGATAGAAACATGATTCTCTGCCAGAATAACTCCGAAATAAAGCTCACGTTCTCAGACAACTTCACCCAGTCATTTGAAGACGAGTCCTTTCCTCAGGAGGTAAAATGTAGAGAACCCTTAGATATATTGCACTTCCGGGAGAGAGGCTCCAAAAAGGAAGGAGGGGAATCCAGCATACCTGACCTGCCTTCCCTTATAACAAAACGACCCAAAAAATGTTTTATACAGAACCTGTACACAGAACAGAGATCTGCTTGCTTTAAAATTTCCAGTGGCAAAAGTCGGATATATTTTGGAGAGAAAATGTCGAATCATGCTTTGGTTTCCTTTAAGGAGAGATATCACGTTTACTTCCTCACCAAATGCCCCTTGTGTTTGCTTCTTCTTTCCATCATTCTCTTTTATCTTCGCTCAGCATTTTCCATTGTACCTCTGTTTTCTGCTGGGTACAACATACTCTAACTACATAGTACGTAGTACTCAACATTAACCCAGCCTCTCCCAGTCTATCTGTACAAGGAAGGTTTCTCAGTTGTATTCACCCTCTTCATTTCCTTTTGTACTAAATAGCGCGAAATATTCTCGTCATTGTTCCTCTTTCTCTAAATTTGTTCATTTTTTCAAATATATTTTCAAGTGACAAACATCTGAAATTTTAGTTACTGATGAATATATATATATATATATATATATATATATATATATATATATATATATATATATATATATATATATATATATATATATATATATATATATATATATATATATATATGTGTGTGTGTGTGTGTGTGCGTGTGTGCATTATACATATATACATATACACACACACACACACACATATATATATATATATATATATATATATATATATATATATATATATGTGTGTGAATAACTTGATTACGAAGTATATAAAATGTGATGCTATGTATAAATAAAGGTTTTTTGCCATGAAGGAAAAAAGGAAAAAGCGAGATAGCCAAGTACTTTCGGTCCTGTTCGGACCCTTTACTGAAGGCAAACTGATTTTACAGAGGACAACATAGTCAAAAGAAGGCTTAATATCCAAACTGACACTACAGGATTAGTAATAAGGGCGATTTTCACTCTACAGAAAGGAGGAGCCGCCTGAGGGTAGCCACACCTTGAAGGATACACGCAGTAAACAAGTTATTCTTCCAGAAAACAGTACATTTTGAAAAAACACGGAAGCATATACAATTTAATATCATGAATTTTACACAAATTTTCCCAAAAAATTATTATTAATGAAAAGACGAAAGAAAATATAAATTTATATATCGAGCAAGAGAAAGAGGGAGAGAGAATATCGAACCAGAGAGAGACAGACAGACAGACAGACAGACAGAGAGAGAGAGAGAGACAGAGACAGAGAGAGAGAGAGACAGACAGACAGAGAGAGAGAGAAAGAAATAATAACTATATGCATGTGGGACTAATTTATTAGTTGTTCATTTATTTTAAGGTCCTTCATAAACATCTTACAAATACATGGGTCCAAATGGTACATTCCCAGACTAAGATTTAGATTGTTTTATTAGTGATTTGTATAATTGCCGATTCCAGTAAATTTCTTGAAACATAATCATTAGATCTAGCAAATACCGAGGTATCACCCCAATTAATACAATGAGATTTTTCACTCGGATAAACAGTGCATTTGAAGTCTGGGCTGTTCTAACTGAATACATACACATAAATTTTTACTTGACTGACCAACGTAAAACGATGGACAATCCTTACAAAGAATTTTGTAAATGATGTTGTTATTTGTTACGGGACTATTCTTAATTAGCATATCTTTAATGGTATTGTTATAAGAGAACCCTACATTAACATTAAACGATTTAAATATTGATTTTATGGTTTCAAATCCACGAAAGTAAGGTAAGCTAAGTACATTTTTAGGCATTTCTTTTTCATTAGTAGCAACACTATAAAACTTTTTGTGAGCTTTTTGATAACATAAATCAATTAAATGAGGTGGGTAGCAGAGATCGTTTCCTATCTTTTTTATGTATTCTATTTTTTGGTCCAGATATTGTTGGTAATATTCTCCATTAAAAATAAATCTGCAATCACAAATACATAACTTAATCAAGGAAATTATGTGACTAACGGACATAGGCAATTCATGCAGTACAAGTTCATTACTTAAATATTCTAGCACAGAGTCAATAGGGACTTTTGTAAACAAAGAACATACATCAAAACTGACAAAAATATCGCTAGGATTTAGTACAATGTTATTTAATTTTTCCACAAGGCATGAATTGCCTATGTCCGTTAGTCACATAATTTCCTTGATTAAGTTATGTATTTGTGATTGCAGATTTATTTTTAATGGAGAATATTATCAACAAATATTTGGTATGGCCATGGGTAACCCGTTATCACCTCTCCTTTCAAACTTATATATGGAATTTTTTGAGTGACAACACCTCCCGAATATCACACTTGTCCCCTTAAAATGGTACCGATATGTCGATGATATCTTAGTAGTCTTACCTGTTAGTATCGATGTAAATGATTTACTGTCTAAATTGAATAATTTAGTGCCATCCATAAAATTCACTGCTGAAATCGAAAATAACAATGTCATCCCTTTCCTAGATGTATCAATACATAGAGAATCTTTCCAATGCAAATTAAGTATTTATAGAAAACCCACAGATAATTTAACATATGTACATTTTTATTCTGGCCACCATCTTAATATTAAAATTTCAATTTTTTCTTCTATGTTCCTACACGCTTTGCGTATCACGAGTCCACAATATCTGGACCAAGAAATAGAATACATAAAAAAGATAGGAAACGATCTCTGCTACCCACCTCATTTAATTGATTTATGTTATCAAAAAGCTCACAAAAAGTTTTATAGTGTTGCCATTAATGAAAAAGAAATACCTAAAAATGTACTTAGCTTACCTTACTTTCGTGGATTTGAAACCATAAAATCAATATTTAAATCGTTTAATATTAATGTAGTGTTCTCTTATAACAATACCATTAAAGATATGCTAATTAAGAATAGTCCCATAACAAATAACAACATTATTTACAAAATTCCTTGTAAGGATTGTCCATCGTTTTACATTGGTCAGTCAAGTAAAAATTTATGTGTATGTATTTAGTTAGAACAACCCAGACTTCAAATGCACTGTTTATCCATCTGAGCGAAAAATCTCATTGTATTAATAGGGGTGATACCTCGGTAATTGCTAGATATAATGATTATGTTTCAAGAAATTACTGGAATCGGCAATTATACAAATCACTAATAAAAACAACCTAATCTTGTCTGGGAATGTACCATTTGGACCCATATATTTGTAAGAAATGTTTATGAAGGACCTTAAAATAAATGAACAACTAATAAATTAGTCCCACTCTCTCTCTCTCTCTCTCTCTCTCTCTCTCTCTCTCTCTCTCTCTCTCTCTGGTTTCGATATTCTCTCTCCTCTTTCTCTTGCTCGATATATATATTTTATACTTTCTTTCGTCTTTTCATTAATAATAATTTTTTTTGGGAAAATTTGTGTAAAAATTCATGATATTAAATTGTATATGCTTCTGTGGTTTTTCAAAATGTACTGTTTTCTGGAAGAATAGCTTGTTTACTGCGTGTATCCTTCAAGGTGTGGCTACCCTCAGGCGGCTCCACCTTTCTGTAGAGTGAAAATCGCCCTTATTGCTAATCCTGTAGTGTCAGTTTGGATATTAAGCTTTCTTTTGACTATATTGTCCTCTGTAAAATCAGTTTGCCTTCAGTAAAGGGTCCGAACAGGACCGAAAGTACTTGGCTATCTCGCTTTTTCATTTTTCCTTCGTGGCAAAAAACCTTTATATATATATATATATATATATATATATATATATATATATATATATATATATATATATATATGTATATATATATATATATATATATATATATATATAATATATATATATATATTATATATATATATATATATATATATATATATATATATGTATATATATATACACAAACTTGATCACTTACACAAATGTTTCTGTGCATTAGTACTCTTACTAACAGGACTTTACTGAAACTGGATGGTATCTGGCGGGCATTTATTCAATAAAGTTGCAAGCTTTCGTATGCTAACAGTCCTCATTATCAAGTATCAGTGGAATGACCGAGCACGTAGTCCAGCACTCTACAACAGAAAAGAAACACAAGAGACCACTCGGATTGTGAACACCAGGAAAGATCGGCGGACAGACAAAGGTCACGAAGGTGGGGCCATATAAGAGAAGGGTAATAACAGGAGTAAGGACTTTAATCCTCTCCCACACACAGATATAAATACAGCTGGACTACGTGTCCGGTCATTCCACGGATACTTGACAATGAGGACTGTTACTCCGGGAAACGCTTTGTAAATTTTATTTACAATTATCTCCGCTAGATACAGGCCAGTTTCAATGAGTTCTCTTTAGTAATATATATATATATATATATATATATATTATATATATATATATATATATATATATATATATATATATATATATATATATATATATATCGTACGTCTCTATCTAGTTTAGAGTGGGTATCTACACAGTTTTAGCAAGTCTCTAAAGAAGAAGTTAGTGGCCAGAAGGTCTCTTCTTAACTCTAGCTGAGTCGACTGATGGACAGAAGGCAGGGTTCACACACAGGCCTTTATAACTGTAAATAAGCACACTGTTGTCCCACCTAACAGGGATTGTTTACATAAAATTTAGTTGATCGCTACAACACTTCACTTTAACTGCTGAAACGCAGATGAAACTGCTGTATAGAAAACTTTCTAGATACTGGGATTTAAACAAACCTACGATGAAGGCTCTTCAGCAGTGTGTTGAGTCTCCCAACTCACATGGCGCCATTCACCTCTGTCTTCCAAGTGTCGTATCCAGCACCTTCTTGGTTTCTCTTCCTTCCTTCCTACTAATAATTCAGTCTTATGCACTCTTGATGTCATCCTATAGTCCTCCTTTCTTTTAACATGACTGTAACACTTCAAAACATTTATATCTATGTAGTTACTTATGAAAACTTAATGATTTCTTCTTGGCGCACTGGAATTTGATTGGTAAGTATCCAACTTAATCAATTAGTATATTTTTGTACTTTACTGGTATCAATACTTCCATCAAGAATTAAAAGTGATTCGTGTATAAGACCAACAGATTCCACTGGTGAAGGATTCTGCTTCGGCTTCCATTCTACGTTCGCTTCCTATATTTAGTAGAGAGAGAATAACAGTTTTGAAGAATTCACTATTATCGAATGAATCTCTGTAAGAGGTAATATTTTACAAAATTCGGAAAGAGCAATTGCCAGGAAAGAGAAAAAAATATATAAAAGAAGTTTCTTTATGAAGCGATTACGAATAATGAGCGCTTCTTCCTTCCTTCCCCCCTTGCTACGAAATGATAAGGGCACAATAATCCTTACCAAAATTAGCGTCAAGAGAAAAAGAGAGAGAAAGAGAGAGAGAGAGAGAGATTTCAGCTATTCTGAAAGAATCAAGGCAAAAGTTATAGGGATGGAACACTTCATAAGGTCTGGATCGTTGAGATAAAGAAGTTTCGAACTCATAACGCCAAAGAATTCGGAACGCTCGCTTCTTCGCTTCCTTTAATAATATCTAGTGACCTATGCTGAAAGAAATATTGACTTCCTTTGTACCCTTCCCTGCATCTTTCTTAACATTCCTTTTTTTTTCTTTTGGCCAAGGTTTTGTTCTGGCCATGTAATTTGATTATTTCAAGCTTCTTTTTAAGACGTTCCTTCTTGCTATATTAAAAAGGGGAAATTACGAGATGATGGTATGAAATATAAGAAATCTTATAAACAAGAACACTGGTTTTGCAGAAATGTCTATATATAATATATATATATATATATATATATATATATATATATATATATATATATATATATATATATATATATAGTACTGGCAATCTTCTTGGACACAAATATATGTTATTTAATTGTATTCCACATAGGAAATTGAAAAGAGTTTATCTTAGAAAATGCCAAACAGTCTCGTCCTCCAGTAGACTTCTTCTTGGAGCGTTTATAAAAGAAAGAGAAAAAGTTTAAAATGTATGTAGCCAAGAAAGGCCTAAATCCTTAACATATGAAATACCGTTACCAGAAACTGACAGTTTGAACTGAAAGACGTTCAGCAGTAAAATAATATAATAAAACAACAATAGTAGTTGAACAGATGAAAAATACCAAAATATCAAATGAGGTGATATGTCCATTTGAAACGGCATAACACTAAGTACTTATTAACAAGCGCATATTGTATGATAGTTAATGGATAAAATGATCCAATTTGTACTTGTACAGACGTCTCATGACATGTAGAATAAAAGGATCACACTTGTACAAACCAGGCGATAATTTATATTTTTTCCTTTGCTGTGAACAATACAAGCTTTCTCTATCAATTTTTTTCAGTAAACCTTGTATTCATAAATAAAATCTTTGACCCGAGCCAGTCAATCGGTAAATTATACATACCATTGTGAACACATAAAGCATTACTTGTTTTATTTGTTCGTATATTATATTTATGAATGGATGTGAAGATCCGCTCCACAAGTACGGTTGCATCCTGAGAACGGTGCATGACGGAACTCCCACGAGTCTTGATGTGCCAGAAATTTGACAGCATAAGTACGGTGGTCTTCATGAATTTCATGAAGAAATGCATAACAGAAATTTATAGTAAGATGGACGCCCATTTATACAATGCAGAAATGTCGATGACACAATATTAAAGACATATAAGTCTGGTTTGGTCTGCTTTTATCAAATGCTAATAGCAACTGCCCTTCCTTGAAATCTTATCCTTGAATGTCATGCAAATACCCATCTCGATAAGCTAAAGGCCCCGATTCTGCCTACATCTGTCACTTCTCTCTTACTTCACCAGTTTGTCCAGTATTCATATGCGACACTGTAGACTCGACCAACAACCTGTGAGCAGTAACTTCTCCGGTATAGTGATTGAGAAACACGAAGAATTTTGAACAAATGGTAAAGAGAGTTCTCTGACCAGAATATGTTATTTCCTCACAGGCGGAATGAAAAAAAGTGACTGCAATGTGGTTTAAATTTGTAGATCAAGCATATATAGAAAGAAGTGATTTGTAGGAGTAATACTGTGCTGGTGAAATATACCCCAGAGACCGGCAAAAGACAAACTTTGCTTAACAGGGGAAAATCATGAGTGAATGTTAGCAGAACGATAAATGATAAAATGGAGGCAATGAAAGGTAGAAATTACCTATATGTCATTATGTAATAAAACGATTTCAGACAATTGTAAATAATTATGCTGTGCATATTTCAGCAATTTTCGTCATATCGATGAACTATTCCAACTAGATACTGCATAGGGCCCCTGGTTATCTAGCTATTGTGATTCATATCCGTTCCCTAAATATTAACAGGGGCACCAGGTCGACGACATGAACACTCGCATAGATGTAGAAAACAGGGTATAGGATTACTTACACCTTTGCACGACATATTCTAGAAGTTTGTCACGGCTGAAAAAAACTAGAGCATCAATGCATGCATTAATAAATCTCTACTCGTACTGAGAGGAAAACGTCCTTCCCAGGTATTTAACCTTTTTCTAAAGGCTCATGTTTATCGTAAAAAAAATCAGCAATTGTCAACCACCAAGAATTGTATGCTATCTTTCTCAAATCACTCAAGGAATTTCTCGACATGAATCTAACACTATCTGAAATTTTGAGGAAAACTAACTGTTTTTAGTATTTTATTGCTATGTTCATCCTCTCGGGTCAGTTGAAAAAGTAACTGATCTAGATATAATGAAGTTTTGAAGAGATTATTTGAACGCTAATGTAAATCTTTTACTTTATTAAAATGAATAAAACAGGCTTAAAAGGCTTAAAAAGTTTCCGTCTGTAGTGAGCTGAGGCCACCAATCACAATACAATTCTAGCCACTTCAATGATCAATACCTGAACTGCCAGTTTTCAGGATGGAAGTTGTAGGGTTTGGTGCAGAGAGACAAAGGAAAGAATTCGTTTTTGAGTTGAAGGGAGACCTCAGAATATACGTCACTCTGAACAACTGACAATTCTTGAAATGTTAAATGTCTGACTCGGAATTTGTTTCTACAAATTTGGTTTATCGGAGCAAAAGTGAGGATGCATATAGCAAGAAAAGACTAAAACCAGTTAGTTCTCCACAAAATTTCAAACTGAGTTAGATTCATGTCAAGAAATTCCTCGAATGATTTCGTAAGATAGCATACAATTCTGTGTGGTTGTTGATTTCTGATTTGTATTTTTTTTCCACGATGTAAAAATAAACCTTGGCTTATATCCTGTTCCTCTGCCATAACGGATTCTAACAAGTTTCTGGAAATTGTTTCATTACTTCGTAATATTACATGAAATGTCTATATTTATATGATTCCCTGAATAATGTTGTACACATGTCAAATTATTTGTCTTTTCTTATAAATAAATATTACGTTTACAATTAAAAGAGCCCTCGACTTTGAGTCAATATGTTATTTACATCCAAACCCTTGGCATGATGGCTGAAATATCATCAGCATAACAATACCATGTTACAGGAAAATGAAAAATCTTGGGGATGTACAGGTGTTCGAAAAATTCATATATAAATTTGAAAGAACAGGCGAAAGTGGGTTTCCCATTGCTATACCAAACGTTTGCTTAAACTATAAACTATGGAGGGAATTTATCATTAAACCAATTCACTAATACTACTATGTGGGAGGAATCTAATGCTTACTTGAATATCTTTATATATCTTGGACAAGTTATAAGGGAAACATGTGCGTGCTAGGTGTGGAACAAAGGCTTTCGCAGAGAGAAAAGGGAAATTTGAATATCAGAAAATAGTGAGAGTTTTTTTGTCTTGGAGAGATATGGGATGGTTGAATTTGCAACTTCTGGATGTACCTTAACTTGCGTGTGCATTAAGCTAGAGATTGGATGCAGACTTCAACTAATGAAGGCTACCAAAGGCTGACAATGCAGCGCCGATCACATCTGACCGCGGTGAGAAGTGGTTAAGGAGTGAGGATGCGTCAGGTTAGTGCACAATATTTTGGGGTAAAATTTTTCCCTTGTCGGCAGGTCATTCTGGAAACAGACATACAGCCAGTAACAAGGTCTAGGAGAAAAGAGCCTTATAGTTAAGTTTCGTAAAGGTTCCCTTAGCTATGCATTTCACCTGTGACCTGCCTATCTGTCCCTACTTCCTTAACCCCCTACGAGGGCGACAGGAAATGGCTACCTCCCTATCTTAGTTTGAATTATTGAGCACTGGCGGTAACGTGGATGATAAAACGTACACACACACGCACACACACACACACATATATAGATACATATATATATATATATATATATATATATAATATACTATTATATATAGTGTATATATATACATATATATGATATATATATATATATATATATATATATATATATCTATATATATATATATATATATATATATATATGTATGTATGTATATATACATAATAATATATATATATATATATATATATATATATATAATATATATATATATATATATATATATATATATATATATATATATATATGTATATACTATATATATATATATATATATATATATATATATATATATATATATATATCTATATATATAATACATATATAGTGTAATATATAGATATATATATATATATATATCTATATATATATATATATATATATACTATATATATATATATGTATATATACTATATATATATATATATATATATATATATATATATATATATATATATATATATATATATAGGGTGAGGTGGAAAACTATTTGGCAAAAATCAGGTTCCAACCAGATTGAGTAAAGTGTATGTCCAAAATAAACTGCAAGAAATTGTTAAAATAATGGGAAATACAATTTTTAAATTAAAAAAAAAAATTTAATTCGTACAAAGTTTTAAAAAAAAAAACCTATGGTTGGGCAACACAAGAAGGGGAAAAAAACCATACAAGATTTTTAAATACCTGTAATTTTATTTTAAGGTGTTGGAGGGGGTTTTAAATGGTCAAAGATTTACTTTAAATGGATTGTTTAGCTTATTAATAGGTGAAGTGAAAGAAATTTCATGCAAATTTACATTTATTGTAAAAAAATAGATAATAAAATGTATACATTCTTTTTACAGTTTATTTACATCCAACCCTACCACATATTGAAGGCGTTCAGTGGAGGGGTGACCTTCATTAGGGTTGCTTGCCTCTGGGTGCAGCCCTTCACAGTGGTCAGGACACCCATATACTGCACAGCCTCCACATTTTCAACATCTTCAACTGCAGGGAATGAAAAAGTGTCCTTGGGAAACAAAGACTTCATGTGGAGGACTGACACTCATATTTCCCTTCCTCAATGTTCATCATCTTACAAACATAATGAACAGGTGCCCCACTGTTCCTCCCCTATTCGAGCTCAAGCTCAATCAGCATAAAGTCCCCAACCTGGAAAAGAAATAAAAGTTTAAAGGCTGCTTCTAAATTACTTTGGTCCGGCTGTTTCTTACTTGTGTGCACATATTTCCTTGGCATGATGGACGACTGTTAGTGGATTCTAGAGGAGAGTAAATGCCATTTAGTTTTGCCAAATAATTGAAAAGTTAGAACAATTTTAAAAGTAAATGTTAGGGTAACACCATACGCCTTACCTTTCGTCCGTCTGGTGTTCCCCCAAACTACTCAATTTCTTTATTTCGTAAAATTAGGTTATCTAATATAATCAGTTTCAAACACCATACAAATGTCATATGTTGGTTGTTTATACCGACTACGATCTTACAAATCACCGTCAAACTGGGTATTTTTAATTAGAATCGATATCCAACCACCTCTTCCATGTTAACAAATTCGAACATTTGCCGCACGTAGCCATATAATGAATGATTATCACATCACCGTTATTCATATAACTTATTCGAACTACAAATGTCCTTTAATATCTAATTCGTTCTACCTCTGAATTAATATATTTTCATATATGAAAACTGAAGTGGAATCTTTTAGTTGATTATAAATTCGTCCTCTCGTGGGTTCGAACCACCACCCAGCGGACAGAGAAGCAATCAGGACATCAGACACGTTATCGACGATTATTCAGAAAATATGGCTACGTGCGGCAAATTTTCGAATTTGTTAACATGGTAGAGGAGTTGGATATCGATCTAATTACAAATACCCGAGTTCGACAGTGATTTGTAAGGTTGGAGTCGGTATAAACTTATAACCTCACTTGTTAGCCGAATCGAAAACGGCACTGAAGTCCTGAATTTTTTCTGTCCACTGGCGGTGGTATTCGAAACCCACGGAGGACGGAAGAAATTTCATCACAATACATATATATTATATTAGTTATAATTATATATATGATTATATATATATAATATAGATATTATAGATATTATATGATATATAGTATTAATATAATATTCCATATCATATAAGTATATATACTATATATATATAATATCTAAGATATATATATATATAATCATTATATATAAATTATATCGATATTGGGGAGGGGCTTATTTTTGTTCTTATATGCGTTTAAATACACACACGCACGCACTAAGTTACTTTTAATTCTGTAATTTTAGGTTTCAATCTACCAATAAAGACTATTCTGAAAGTACTTATTTGGAAAGACGAAACTTTTACTCAGATTCACATATGTTTATGTTAAACTTACGGAAAAAAACAACGCCACTTCATTTAATTCCGCTCCGCCAGAAACTTTATCCCACTCATTTAAAATTTATTAGATACAGCAGTCAAAAAATTGTAGTAGGAAGGCAAAGTCGATTATTGGAATCTACTGATTCTTATTCTAATTTTTATTATTTGGTTATCTTCTATATCTGTCTCCAAGTTTTACTCTTGTTATTCTTTGTATCGTTTTCCTTCATAAATCAGTTTTGCACTTGATGCTTAAATGATAATTATTTCTGCAATTCACAATCCATGTCAGCTACTATAATTAGTATTTCTTTTAATTGAGAGAAAAATAATACGTAATTTTACTTTCCCTTGATTATCTATTTGCTGAATCAAAGTAGAATCTCGAATGAGCTGAATCTAAAGCTACGTGATTGTAGTCTCACATTTTCCATATACTATACTAATAAGTTCTTCTTTCCTCTTATTTCTGTGTTGACTTGATGCTAACTATTCTAGACTTCATCCCTAAACCTTTTAGATCTATCATCAATGCTACAAAAGTTCCACGATTATATATATATATATATATATATATATATATATATATATATATAATATATATATAATATATATATATATATATACATATATATATATATATATTATATATATATATATATATATATATATCATATATTATATATATATATAATATATCTATATATATAAAGATATATATATATATATGTAGACTATATATCATGATATTATATATATATATATATATATATATATATATATATATATATATATATATATACATACATATATATATAACGAATACGGGAAAATGATAGTCAGAAATCCAAGCGCTTTCGTCTTTACTCAGACATCGTCAAGGAGCTACTGAGTAAAGACGAAAGCGCTTGGATTTCTGACTATCATTTTCCCGTGGTATTCGCCCTTTATTTATGAAGGTCACGTGCATCTTACTGTGATTTGTTTTTAAAGCATATATATATATATATTAGTATATATATAATTATAAATTCATATATAATATAGATATATGTGACCTTTTTTCCCCAACTTCTCCATATATCTTTTCAGTAAGTGAATCTTACTTGAAAACACTGTTGTAAGTCTTTGGCCTACGAAAACTTTTGCCATGTTGCAGGTAGCAGAGGTATGTTGCCAGAATACACTTGATCTTTAGCGAGTATTATAAGACTTCATTGAAATAATAACAGCAACACTCTTTTAGCATCAAGCTTACTAAATTTTAGCTTTAAGGTAAAGGTAAATTTTCAAAACTCTTCATCGATCACATTTTCTGTGTATTACAAGTACAAGGTCTGCATACACAGCGTATAGTTACCCTTACTTTTAAGAAAAAAGAAAAATTGACTTATTGAAAGATAAGCATCCATAAAATAAATTATATTCATCAGTCTCTTAAAATAAAAGATAAAACAAGTCTATGTAGCCAAAGGTGCAGAGAACAACGGTTTTAGCAATATATATCTGCAGTGAGGTGCTATAGTCGCTTTGGAAAAAATAAGTCTCCTTGCATGGAAGGGGAATACTTTTCTCTTCTTGGAGGGTTGATTCGAGTAGATTCCCCCTCACAGGGAATAGCGGTTCGCCATAGAACTTTGTTATTGGTGCCTTTTATTCTGCTGAAGGATACAGTATATAGTATATATATATATAATATATATATAGATATATATATATATATATATATATATATATATATATATATATATGAATAACTTGATCACGAAGTATATAAAACGTGATGCTATGTTATAAATAAAGGTTTTTTTTGCTACGAAGGAAAAAAAAAAATGAAAAAACGAGATAGCCGAGTACTTTCGGTCCTATTCGGACCCTTTACTGAGGCAAACTGATTTTACAAAGAACACCATAGTCAAAAGAAGTCTTTAATATACAAACTGACACTACCAGATTAGCCATAAGGGCGATGTTCACTCTACAGAGAGGAGGAGTCGCCATAGGCTAGCCACACCTTGAAGGATACCCGCAGTAAAACAAGTGATTCTTCCAGAAAAACAGTACATTTTGAAAACAACACGGGAGCATATACAATTTAATATCATGAATTTTTACACAAATTTT